>NC_133617.1:545118856-545431356 GCF_048593235.1 Sminthopsis crassicaudata | reverse complement strand
CACTTTTGTAGTCAAATAATACCTCTCTTCTCCCACACTTTCCTTCAGAGAATCCCAAATTCCCCTAGTTCTGGCAATGAGTCTGTCAATCCCATTATCAATGTGGACATCTTAGAAAATGTACTGTCAAGGTAAGTGAATTTATCTACAGCATTCAAAACATCACCATTTACTGTAATTGATGCTTCCACATATGGATAGTGTGGTGCTGGCTGATGGAGGACCTGTGTTTTCTTGGTATTGGTTATTAGGACAAAATCAGAACAAGCAATCTAGAATTGGTCCATACTTTGTCCCATCTCTGCTTTGGAAGCTGCATTGAGTGTGCAATCATTTGCAATTGAAAACTTACATAATGAGATAAAGATACTTAGGACAGGTTTACATCTGCAAAAGAGATGGGGCCCTTTCTAGCATCTCCTCCTCTAGAGTACCTGACAATTTTTAAGTACAAACAGCTCATGCAGGTGTCTATGTGATAAATATAGGGAAATTAAATGATACCTCCCTCACTGCTGATTAACAAGCAGACCTGGGAATTATGGGTCATTGAGTCAGTATGAATTTCAATAACCACATTCTATCTGCATCACCCCCCTCAACTTGTTTTCCTTGGTAGGTTTATTTTGTTTTCTTCTTTTAAAATAATTTCTTTCCCTTGTTCTCTTTATAATTTCTCTTTTCTATTATAGACTTTTACATTTTTATTTGTGGCCTTATTCTTGTTCTTTCTTAGTCTACATTCCTTATGGAACTGAAGCTTCTATAACACCTATTTTGAGTACAATTAAATTAAACTATTAAATATAAATTAAATCATTTCACATAAAAGAGATGAAAAAACTTTCCATGGAAAAGAAGATGGAAGAGGTGAGAGAAAGTGAGTAAACTTTAATCAGAATTGGCTCAAAGATGGAATAAAATACACACTTAACCAGATATAGAAATCTTACTTTACAGAAAAGTAGAAGGGAAAGGGGAAGGGGATAAGAGAAAGAGGGATGGTGGATAATAGAAGGGAGGAGAATTTTCCTTTCAACAAGGGGTGAAATCAGCCTGGACTACTGTTCTTGTTGAGGGCTTTCTACCTCTGTCACTATGCAAAGATTTGCTTCACCTCTGCAAGCCAGCACTCAAGTACTTTCCAAGTGTGGGCTTGAGAGCCTACCACCCAAGTACTTAAACCATGAAATCTATCTTACCTTACAGGAAAGTATAAAGGGAAGGGGACAAAAGAAAGAGGGAAGGTGGGTAATAGAAGGGAGGGAAGATTGGGGGAAAGGTTAGTCAGAAGCATAACTCTTTTGAGGAATGATAGGGTGAAAGGAAAAAGACAATGGAATGAATAAGTGTGTGAGGGGGCTGGAATAGTCTTGTGGTAAAAGAAATGTTGAAGTGTAGGGTATGTATCTTAGTGTACTTAGTGTTAATAATTCAGGACTTGAGTCTCCAAATCAAGTGAAGGCATTTATTAAGAATCAAACATTTAGAGGCAGCTAGATGGTGAAGTGAATAGAGCACTGGCCCTGAAGTCAGGAGGACCTGAGTTCAAATTTGGCCTCAGACGCCTAACATTTCCTGGCTGTGTGACCTTGGGCAAGTCACTTAACCCCAACTGCATCAGGGGGAAAAAAAAAAGAACCAGACACTTAGAACAGTCTATGCTTCCTTAAGGAGGTACTAGCAGCAAAACAAGACAAGGATTTCTTTACAATTATTTGAAGTGTGCTTTCTAGAATCCCCAAGTTGGGTTGCGAAAATGTACTATGCTTTCTAGAGCCCCCACACTTGGGTGCCAAAATATACCATAAGGAGTAGATCTCGGGACTAGCCCAAGTCCTTTGTTTTAGTGGAGGAGTGATGAAGCAGAGACCTATGAGGATGGTCAAGGATGGAGTCAGTTTATTTCAAATCCTTTCAGCCCCTAAATATCTTAGTATACATCACTACAGAACATTGAGCACGTGCTAACTATAAGCACTCTGCTATTAATATGTAAATGCATCTTTTTACTGTAAATATCCCTGCTTCAAGTAGAATACAGATTGTCCCAACCCCCCCCCCCACACACACACACCCCATCCTAACTTCTCAGGAAGGGTGAGAAGCCCCAAGGAGAGATGAGAGCCAAACCAGACATTGTCAGCAGGTTCCCTCTGGGCTGAAGGGTCTTATACTTTACCCAGAGTTCCCCCACTGTCTATGGCTCTCTACAATTATTAATTAATTTTACAATTCACCTGTCCAGGTCATAGAAATGGGTTATGAAAGGAAGGAGGAGGGACATGACCATGACACTATAAAGACTATTCCTTCAAAGACACAGACTGTCCTGATATATACATAATAGGGGAAAACTCCATTACCATTCATTCCTTGATTCCCTTTGATTAGTTTGTGGATTGTGGATTTATTGGCTCAATTACAATCCAGGTAATTATACCTAAAATCAAAACTCAGAAAAATATCAAAATACAGTCCCAAGAGATTTTGCCTCAAATGGCAAATTTCACTAATCATATCTTAAGTTAGGCATAGCTATTATTTTTTTTTCTCATGTTGCTCCAATAACAATTAGTAATAAGCACACTCAGGGCTTTATTTTATCCATCTTTTCTAGCCAAATCAATTCTGAAGTAGAAATTAATAATTAGAATATAAGAATTTTCTTATTTTGGAGCTTCACATATGAAGTGAATGCATGATAGTTCACTCAAAACCCAGAAAAATGCTTATTACTTACTGTAAGTTTCCAAAGTAACAGATAAACATGGAGTCTATTAATATTAAATTGGCTTAAAGATTTAACTTCAATACATAATATTCCAGGCAAACTTCCATAATTTTCATAAAGAATAAGCAAGCAATGAGTCAGATAAAAATCACTCTTTATAAAATGATTTTGTAAGCCCTTTTATTTCAGCTGTGGATTGTCCTAGTTTCTCATCAAACTACTTCATTGCTTGAGAACTTCACAACATTGGTAACAAAGTTGATAAGTTCTTATGACCTATCCAAAAAGCAAGGCCCAAGGAATTTCATAGATAAGGAAAGTAACTGAGATCTGTGGTACTTTTCCCCAAACAAGTTATTGTTATCCATTTAAATATATATATATATATATATATATTTAATTAAATGCTTAATAGTTTTCAGCCATTATGGCCACATTTTTAAACAGTTTAATTCATCATGTAGTAGCATCCACAATACAAGAAAAGTTATTTTTCTAATAATATAATTGTATATCCCTCTGGATATGACTTTTGAAATTAGCAGCTTTCTCTGTACTCACAATACAACAATTGGCAAGTCACAAACTCCAACTAGTAGTCCTTGCTTTCAACTTCTGAATCATAACTCCTTGTTTACCAGGGTGGTTATCAGCCAGTCATAGACCAGGTTTCATGGGAAGATTAAGGGAAGAAATTCAGGAAGAGAAAGAAAAAGAAAGCACTGCCAATAGACTAACTGAATTTTAAGCAGATTTTAAATGACTTTAGCAGAGCCCCTAGATTGCTTGGGTGATCAAGCCAAGCAAATAAAAGTGGCCAAGCTAGCTAGCTTAAACTTATGTGTGCCCCTCCCTGAGATAAGGTCAATCATAGCCCCTTAGCTTTCTGGATATTCAGAATCCTCAGTCCTAATCTGGAGCCTTGATTGTGTTTGATCTGACACCTGGAAAACTCATCAGATTCTGGACATACTGATGATTGATTTCATCCATGCTTGATACAGAAATCACAAAGACTTCCTTAGCTTCTATAGTTCAAGAGAACCTTCAGTTTTACTAGATTTACTATCAGGAACCCCATTTCTAACACAGAAATTGTTAGTTAAAAACAAACCTAAAAATTTTACTAACTCAAAAAGGGTTTTAGAATGAATTTTATTAAGGCATTTAGCAAAAGAACTTGAAAAAGTCTGGCTTCCTCTGAATCTCTGCTAAGCATAATATTATATAGAGTTCAAACAGGGGTATAAACATACAAACTGATGTTGAAAGGCAGTTTGCTCGAGATGTACATAAGTATTTATTTAATAATCAGTCATTCAATCATTCAATAAAAGTTGAGCAATGCTAAAATGCAAGAGTTTTGAGTGGACCCCAGAACTGAGTAAGCAGATTAGAAACAAGACCTGGACGGGGTTTAAGAATTCTTTATGTTGTTATTTCGTTTTTCTGAGGCCAGCCTGACTTACAGTAAACTCTGAGTTAAGACATTTTTAATCACATAAAACTATCTTCAATAAATATATTAATAAGATCCCCAAACAATATAATAAAGTTTTGTTTTTTGGGTTTTTTTTTCCTGCAGAAGACATATCTTTCTTACTTTTGCAATTTTCTCTTACCTTTGTGGTTCATGAGTATGGACGACTGCACACAGTATCAAATTGTTTTTATGTGTTGGTTGATTTTGCCTATCTTTTCTTTCCTTTTTTTTTTTTTTTTTCAATATTCTTCTCAAAAATCATTTGTTATAGAGATGGCTTTCCAGAAGCAGGGAGAGTGAGGAATACAGGAAATAGGCTAAGCAATGTGAAAACAAAAAGTACCCACAAAAATTTATTTAAAAATAAAAGGATAAGTAGGACTACATTCTACTTCTGACAGCAGGAGAAAGCTCTAGTACAATTCCTTCAATGAGCCCAACATTATGGGGAACTACAGGAAGCACAAATTCCATTCAGGTAGTGTTTTCACTGAGCCAACCTTTATTGGTCTGACTGAGCTCTGTCTAGGAATCAGCCAGTGGTAAAGCACTTAGGCAATATAGAACATATAAGGAAAATAAGTTGCAGTTGTGGAGAAAGAGCGTGTGAATCTGCCAAAAAGCCTATTCCTTATAATCCTGAACAGAGTGCCTCATTGTGCTCACCCCAAGCAATTCCTCATGTGGAAGAAGTTAGAGGTCTTACTGCTGGTAAGTTACACTGTGATGACATATAATGAAAGTGCCTGAGAGATTTTGGAGCATATATAGATATTTTATAACTGATTCTGACTGACAAAACACATCATGACTAGGAAGCTCTTTGACTACAGAGGTATTTAAAAGGATAATTATTTTTGCTTCCTTTGTTTTATCTTCCCTTCATTTGATTTCTCTTTAGCTGACTTCTTTCTGACAGATGGCATCTTGTGAGACTGAGAAACAATATTGTAAGGAGAAATGCCCATATGTGGATCCATGAAAATTGTCCTGCATCCTTTACTCCACTGTTTGCTCTTTCATTATAGGAAAAGAAAGTTAATCTGGATATGAAAACCTTCTGAGTTTTGAGAGATAAGAGACTGAGCCACCCTAAAACCAGGAATTCTAGAGTTCAGGAGTCTAGAAGTTGAATCCATACCAAATTTTAGCATCAATTATCCAAGGAACAAGAAGTTAGTGTGAGAAACCAGCCCAACGGCTGCTGAATTGGGGCATAAATTTGATAGGAACATTCCATGTATGAGTTGGTTTAGGTATCTCTACCGAAGATCAAAGTGGTATAGGAGAAAGTATTGATGTACTAGAGGAAGAAATTTTTGGATTTCTGATCATATCTTTTACTATAACTATTCATTTTTCAAAGTTAAATGATGTCAAATCACTAAATGAAATGGGGGATGCTATTCAATGATTGACTAACAGTGAAAGGACGGTGACTTGAGCTGATTACATTTTAGAAGATACTCCCAATTACCCAGGTGTACCTCAAGAGCCCTCAAAGGAAGATATTACAGCTTTTCCCTGAAATGCTAAACCTAGGAAGTTACTTGTTACCAAGGAAACTCCACTTGCTAGATTCAGGCAGGAGTCACCATATGTATGAAGCATTTGTTCATTCTGACAATTCCTATGTTATAGAATATGGATGACAACACAACAAAACATAAAATAATACAAAACATTTCTTTATAGTGTGGACAAAGCCACTGAGAGAGAGCTAGAATCTTATAAACTTGATGGAAAATGATTTAGAATTATACTAAAGAAGTCAATAAACCTAGTGATACACCCATTAGGCATCTACCCCAAAAAGTTCAAATATTGAGGAAAGGTCCTATAGATATAATAACAGAACTTTTTGTAGTAGCAAAGGACTAGAAAGAAAATAGGTATCAATCATTTGGGGAATGACTGAATAAATTGTGGTATATGATTGTTATAATAAATGACAAATATGAAGAATTCAGTGAAATTTGGGAAGACTTACATAAACTGATACAGAATAAAATAAATAAATAAGGGGGCATAATTAAAAAGACGACCATAAAAAAATAAAGAAAATTAATAACAAAAGACTGCTAAACTTAGATCTAGGGCTGATGGAAAAGCATTTCCCATCTACCTCCCATCCCTCCACCTCAGGAGAAAGGGGAAAAATATAAGAGCATAATAGTGCTTTGGTTTGCTTATCCATAATTTGTTATAAAAAGGTTCAGGTGGGTAAGTAGGTGAGGCAGTGGATAGAGCACCAGCCCTGAAGTCAGGAGGACTTGAGTTCAAATGTGACCTCAGACACTTAACACTTCCTAGCTGTGTGTCTCTGAGCAAGTCACTTAACCCCAATTGTCTCAGCAAAAAAAAAAAGCTTCAGGAATGGAGAAATGATGGGAAAAGACGGATATTTAATTTTTAAAAAATGAATATAACATTTTAAAAGAAAAAAGTGATTGAAAATTATCTGAGGAGAATAGAAAGTAGACCAATTTGGTTAGAACTTCACTACATAAATGAAAGCAATAAAATCAACCTAAAATGATGGGTTGAAATAAAATTGTAAAGGACTTTAATTGCTAGCCAAAATGTTATATATGTGCATATATATTCTTTTTTCATATAGATAACAGTGAACTTTCTTGAACAGGGACCTCCTTGCATGTTTAAACTCATACATCAATGTGCTAGCTGTGTAAATAATGGATAAGAGAAGGGAAAGACTAGAAGCTGGGAGCCCAATAAGTAAGTTATTTAAATAGCTTAAATGAGAAACAATGAAATTGGAAGCTATATAAGTGGAGTGAAGGGAATTGATGTAAGAGATGTCATAGAGATAGTTAACAAAACATTTCAACTGACTGGATATATTAATTAAAGAAAGTGAAAAATTAAGGATTATTTTAAGGTTGGAACCTGGATCACTGGTAGAATTGCTTAGCAGAGGGAGAGGTAATGAGTTTTGGACACTGATCAATGCAATGATACCAGAACTCTAATCAATGCAGTAACTATGCAGTAAACTTGAGAATTTAACTAAAATGTGTATGGTACATCCAAATAGATATGTCAGGTACTCTTTTTAACTGAACCAAAATATATGCTCTGTGGCATAGAACTTTACAAGAAATGATTAGTAAACTGCATTTCATTAGGAAGTTGTATTTTTTTTTTAATGGCCCTAAGCACCTTCCTAAAACAAAGGCTTATCTTACAAATCACCAATTTTCATATGGTGGCTTGGTATGGTTAAGTAATGGAATACTATAGATGCTGATGAATTAAAGTTGTATATAGGTCAGGACAAGTGATTGAGATGACCCTGGAGCAGGGAGTAAAATTAGTGACTTTGCACAGCCTTGTCTCAACTAATTCCAATTTATTTGCAAGTTAAAAACATCAAATTCTTAATGTCTTTGATCCTCTTCTAGAATGAAGGAGAAACACCAATCTGTGAGTAATAGTAGTTGCCAGCTGTGAGTAATAGTCAGTAGTAGCTGGCCAAAACTGGCTAGTTCTGATTAGACTTTCTTTTTCCTTTCTTTCCTTTCTTCTTTCCTCCTTCTATCCTGCCTCTCTCTCTCCATATGGAAAATCATAACTTTACATGTGGACATTTTGCCCAAGGAATATAAATTTTGATAGATGAAACATTGTAAGATATCTTGTGGTTTGGAAGCTAGATTTCTTCCCTACTATTTTTTCTATCATAAAACAAAACAAAACAAACAAACAAATAAAAATCTAGTACAATTAGCTCTTTTTCCCCCATGTAGTTTTATTTATGATTTCTTGAAATGGAGGTCTGGAAAAACCAGGCACTGATAGAGCCTATTGGGATTTAAATAGAACTACTTGGCTATATCTTAAACCCAAATCCATCTGGCTCTCACTGATTGGCCAATAATGGCTCCCAACACTAGCCTCACAATTTTTCATTGTTTGGATTTTGATGGACCAGAGTGCATGTATAGAATTTATTGGAAGACATGAATAAGAGCAGTACAGAATGAAATGGCCAGATGGATTGTATTTTTCACAACTGGAAGGAATAGTAAACAGTCAATGAGATTATTGATCCTTTAAAGAATGGAAAAAATTAGATTTATATCTAGAATATTATTTTAAAGTCACATTTTAGGAATAATTATTTATTTATAATCTTGACAACATTTCTATATTTGATCACATAACAGATGCTCTTCAACAAAAATATTTCTTTCCTGTCATTCTCATCCTCATTGTAGTGACTGAACCCTTGGTTGCCATTGTTAAAATGTTCTCCATCCTCCAGTGACTCCTTATTGTCATCATCCTCAATCCAACACTTCCAATCTCCTATTCTGAAGCTATCTAACTCTTCTACTATGCTCTCCAAAAGACCTAATTTAAAGGTAAAAAATTAGAATTTATCTTAGTTCTTTTCCTTTATTTCATCCTTCATTTTCTTGTACTCACTGGGACTTGACCTTCCTCCCAATGACACAATTTCCCTAACTTCACTGTCATTGTCTTCAGGTGGGATAACTACATTACATTGTTTGAATCCAGCCTTTTGTGACTGGGAAACTAGACCAGTTGATCAGAGACCATATTCATGTAATGCTTCACTTGCAACATAGGTTATACTGATTAGAAACTCAGTCAGATCTGAAGATTGATGTAAATAATGAATATAAGGAGTTTTCTCCTTTGAAACATATCAAGCAATCCCAGATGTCTTATCTAAAACTGCCTCCCAGGTAGTTAATCAGGTATTGTTTCCTTGTTGTTTTGTTTGAATCTTATATAATATTCAACTTATAGACAGTTGCAGGGAGTAGACCTGCTGGAACTCTGTCTTCCCAGAAATCAGCCGGAGTCAGGATAATCAAAAGTCTTTATTCTTGGTCTTTTGAAGTCTCTGGTTGGGAATTAGATCTAGCAATCTCCACACCTCCTTCCTCTCTCTCCACCACCAGGAGAATGTCTCAATCTCCTCCTCCTACTCCACCCACACAAGTCACTTCCCCTTCTTTTCCACACCCACCAATCGAGCCAGCACAGAATAGTTGGGGAGGGTCATCCTTCTAACATGTTAATAGAGAATTGTCCAATTGGTAATTAGTCTCACATGCTCCATTATCCAATTGCATTTGCTCAGTTAATGCCCTTTACATAGACCAACCTTTTTGGACTGTCTTTTCTGCTGGACTATTTAATAAATTTCTTTCTATATTGTTTATTTTTAGAAATCTCTTGTTTTCAGCTTTAAAAAATGACAGAGGCAATATCTTTGATGGTCAATTCAAAGAATGAGATTCAACTTAGACAAGATCACTCTGTACCGTGAGAAACAAGTGGTTTCCCTTATGGTTCAAATGAAAAGATGGAGGATTCTAGATATTCAGAAATCAAAGGAATTGTGTACCATCATAACCTGTTGCTTTACTAGAATTAACTTAGCCACCATTGTAGGAAAATGAGTAATTCTCTTGGACAGATCGCCCAAGAGGTTTGGGGAAGGAGGAAGTAGAAACACCATCTGTTAATCTGACTTGTTCTCCAGAAGATTTTTCTTTTTTTCATCTCTTTCCTTCTCTTTTTCCTCCAAAACTTCTATTATCCATCAATGATTCTTAGGAAATAAACCAGAAATCCAGTCTGATTATATACTGGCAGCAATAAATGTAAGAATTGTCAGAGCAACCACATGACCTGCCAGGAGACTCTTTTATTTGTTTAGTTGATTGAACAACACTGACAAACAGGTAACCTAATATCAGTCCTTCATTCACTTATGACAATCCTAGATTAAAGAGAGAAGTTCATATGTATATTAGTCAAAATAAAGTGTCCAGGGTTGAGCCATTCTTATTGCCAAATACTTATACCCTAACAGTAGAGAACCTCTTTTTCCTCTCTCCATCTTCCCCATGAGCTTCTTTTCTTTTAGGAAAATTTTTTTCGATTGTTGTTTGTAGATTCTGCTACCTTGGAAGATTTCTAAAGGGAAAGTGCAGCCAGCCATAAAGATTGATAAAAAATTGTAGCTAGAGAGTTTAGAATGCTGGGTAAGATTAATGAAGTTTCATACCTGAAACAGTTCTAGGTTTCTGTAATTTGAAGCTAAACTCTCCATTCCAGTAATCAGAGATATATTTATACTTTTTCTATCAATGGGAGATAACGATTTAGGAAGGAAAAAAAAAATATCCAGCATAGAGTAGGAGCTTAATATATGTTAGTAGATTGATTGACGTCAGCCAGAATGGTACCTCGTCCAACTATATCTTTATTTGTTTTGCTATGTATGTGTATATGTGGAAATATATACATATATATGCTTTTTCTCTGTCACTTCAGCCCTGGATAGGTTGGGATTGCAGAGATAAAGTCAGACAAGCAAAAAAGGGAAAATTTTTTTCTGGTTTGTTGAAATTTATGGCACTATAAACTGATTAGACAATAAATTTGTAACTGAAATGTAATATCTTTGCTGTAAATTTCTAAATTATGATTTGATAATTTTTGTAAGTGATGGTATATTTTTAGAACAATGAGAATTTGAGACTGCCATTGTAAATCTTTGGAATTGATCTAACACTGCAGTGTATTCTATAATTTTAGTCGTTAGTAGTTAATGGTACCTTGGGAAAATTGAGATATTTTTGAATGATTCCATTTGTGATTGTTAATTCATATTTTATTTGATTTTGTCTTAATTCATATTTTATTTGATTTTATCTTAATACTAAATTAGAATGTAGTTAAATGTTTTTCTATTAAGATAATTTTGATGATTGACCTTTTATAGGTAAATCAGATCTTAATGGAAAATTCACTTTATATTTGGTATTAAAGTGATATGCTTAGAAATTGCATGATGAATAAAAATTAAACATATAATTTTCTATAATTATTTTAATATAATTAGCACAGAACGATAAACTAAAAGATGAATAAAAAATTTACTACATAATATGGATATACATTCAACCTAATTAATGTTATTTGACTGGCAAAAAAGTTATGATATGCTTTTAAAATCCATAGAATTCTTCATTAATTGTTAAGCTTCTAATTTTTCTACCTTTTTAGTTTTCATATATATTGCACTATCATCCCACCTTACCATTATCCTGAATTCCAGTTACATTGGCTTCTTCGAATTTCCTAGAACAAGAAAGTCCCTCTTTCAAATCTAGATGCTTTCATTGGCTATCTCTCATTCCTGGAATGTTTTTCTTTATCTCTGCCTCCTATAGCATCCCTGACTTTCTTTCAAGTATCAGCTGATACTCTGAGATCAGTGGTTCTTGATTTAATGCCCTCTCTCTGAGCTAACTCTTAAATTATCTTGTGTGTGTATATATCTATATCTCTCAGATATATATTTTATTTTACATTGTGATTTGCATCGTTAATCTTTTGTTTGTCTGTGAGCTCCTTGAGTTTAAGGACTGCTTTTTATTCTCTTTATATAGCCAGCATAGAGTAGGAGCTTAATATATGTTAGTAGATTGATATCAGCCAGAATGGCACCTCATCCAACTATATCCTTATTTGTTTGGCTATGTATGTGTATATGTAGAAATAAATATATATTAATTTCTTCTTATAATTACCCTATATGGTAAGTAGAGGAGGTGTTATTATTATCATTTTGCAAATATAAAAAATGAGACTTTGGGACATAGTGAAATCTTTTAAAAGATATTTTATTTCCCTCCCAAAAAATGCATGCTAAAACAATTTTTAAAATCTTTAAATTTTTTTTAAAGGTTTTGAGTACCAAGTGCTATTTTTTCTTCCCTCCCTCTTTCCTATGATGGTAAGCAATTTAATATAGATTTGACATAAATGATCATGTAAAACATTTCCATTTTATTCATTTTATACAAGAAACCTTGAATTAAAAAAAAAGAAAGAAGATGAAGAATATGTTTCAATCTCTGTTCAGATACCATCAGATCTTTTTCTGAAGCGGGAAAGCATATTTCATCATGAGCTCTTTGGACTGCTATTAGAAAGAATAAGTCATTCATAGTTCTTCATTGTATAATGTCTTTTGTCTACAATGTTCTGGTTCTGTTGACTCCACTTTACCTCAGTTCACATGAGTCTTTCCAGGTTTTTTCCTAAAATAAACCTGCTTCTTCTTTCTTACAGCATAATTATATTCTATTACAATTGCATACTACTGTTTGTTTAGCCATCTCCAATTTGTGGGTATTCCTTTGATTTCTAATTCTTAGCTACCAAAAAGAGCTTTTATAAATATGTTTGTACAAATAGATCCTCCCTCCCCTTTTTTTATTTCTTTGGGATACAGACTTACTAGTGGTATTGCTGTATCATAGGATAACCACAGTTTTATAGCCCTTTGGACATAGTTCCAAATTGTTCTCCAAAATGATTAGATTAGTTCACAAGTTTACCAACAATGCATTAATGTCCTAGTTTTTCCATATTCCCTCCAAAATTTATTATTTTCCTGTTTTGTAATATTAGCCAATTTGATAGGTGTGAGGGGGTGCTTTAAAGATATTTTAATTTGTTATCAATTGTTACTTAGATAATTTTCAAGAATATAGATAGCTTCAATTTTTTTTTGCCTAAAAACTATTTATATTCTTTAATCACTTATCAATACAATAAGATGTATTCTTATAAATTTGACTCAGATAGCTCTATATTTGAGAAATGAGGACTTTGACATAGCGAAATCTTAGAGAATGAGTCTTAACACAGATCATCGTAAAAACAAAACTGTATATACCACATACGTTGCCTTCTGTTTAACTACCAGAAAAATTGTTGAGGAAGTAAATAACATTGGTGGTAAGTGAAGAGCCTAAAATGAGGATAGCATCCAAATTTTAAGTGGCCAAAACCAGGAATTGCTCTTATTTTTCTTTCTGTTTACAATTCTGATTGAACTTTTGTTTCTTTTGCATGTTCCTCTGTTGAGTTATACAATATCTTCCCATTTTGTTATTGCTGTGGCTATGTTGTTTGTTATATCCAATTCAGAGATGCAAGTCCAATAGAATTCCATTTGGTGTTTTTTTGTTTTGTTTTGTTTTTTGACAAAGATATCTAAATGATTTGGCATTTCCATCTCCACCTTATTTTACAAATGAGAAACTGATACAAACAGTTACATAGCGAAATCTTAGAGAATGAGTCTTAACACAGATCATCGTAAAAACAAAACTGTATATGCCACATACATTGCCTTCTGTTTAACTACCAGAAAAATTGTTGAGGAAGTAAATAACATTGGTGGTAAGTGAAGAGCATAAAATGAGGATAGCATCCAAATTTTAAGTGGCCAAAACCAGGAATTGCTCTTATTTTTCTTTCTGTTTACAATTCTGATTGAACTTTTGTTTCTTTTGCATGTTCCTCTGTTGAGTTATACAATATCTTCCCATTTTGTTATTGCTGTGGCTATGTTGTTTGTTATATCCAATTCAGAGATGCAAGTCCAATAGAATTCCATTTGGTGTTTTTTTGTTTTGTTTTGTTTTTTGACAAAGATATCTAAATGATTTGGCATTTCCATCTCCACCTTATTTTACAAATGAGAAACTGATACAAACAGTTAAGTGACTTGCCTAGGATTACATAGCTATATCTGAGTCTTTTTTAGTAGTGTACTCATTTTCTAAAACTTCAGAGATTTTATATTTTATTTAGGTTTCTCTTCATGTTAATCCTCAATGTCTAATGTAATATAGAATCCATTTGTTATAGTGTCTATATTGATTAATTTATCCAAGCAAATTCTATTTACAATACACTGATCAAAGTACAAGATTTAAACTGAACAAAAAAAAAAAAAAGAAAGTTGTGAAGAACTTCATATTAAAAAGTTTGGGAATGGGTCTGAGAATAGAGAACAATGTTAGACTATAAGACCAGAAGAGGTAAAAAAACAAAGACATTTATATATCTTTTTTATCTTCAATCTCTCCCTGTCTACTGACTTCTTTTTTTATTTAATAGTATTTTTTTTCAATTATGTAAATATAGTTTTCAACATTCATTTTTGTATGATTTTTAGTTCCAAAATTTTCTCTCTCCCTCCCTTAACTTTCCTCTCCCAAAGACAGTAAGCAAATCGATATAGATTATATATGTATAATCATTATAAACATATTTTCATATGAGTCATGTTGTGAAAGAAAAATCAAAATAAAAAATGGGAATAGGATTTTTTGAGCTGTATTGTATCCATAGTTCTTTTTCTGGATGCACATGTCATTTTCCAACCCAAGACTATTGGAATTGTCTCGGATCATAGTATTACTGAGAAAAGCTAAGTCTGTCATAACTGATCATCACACAATCTAGCTGTTACTTTTTACAATGTTCACCTGGTTCCACTCACTTCACTCAGTGTCAGTTCATGTAAATTTTGCCAGGCTTTTCTGAAATCAGCCTGCTTATCCTTTCTTATAGAACAATAATATTCCATTACATTCAAATAACAGCACATCTTATTTCCCAACTGATGGGCATTAACTCTATTTCCAATTCCTTATACATCCAGATTTCTTGAAAAGGCTATCTATAATATATATCTCTGCTTTCTTTCCTTTCACTCACTTTTTTACCTCTTATAATCCAGTTTCTGACCTTATCATTTTACTGAAACTGCTCATTTCAAATTCATCAATGATTTCTTAATTGGCAAGTAGTGGTTTTTTCTCAATCTGCATTCTTCTTAACTTCTACAACATTTAACACTATTAATAGCCCTTTTCTTCTTGATACTTTCTTTTTCTAAGTTTTTGAAACAGTTTCTCCCTTTTCTCCTCCTACCTGACTTTTCTTTCTTACTCTCTTCCCATTCCATGTCATGATTGTGAGTGTCTCCTAGACTCTGTCCTTTATCCTTTTTGCTTTTCCTTCTTTACTACTTTACTTGATGATTTTATAATCTATTTAATTACTAATTCTCCAATCTATCTATCCTCCCATAACTTCTCTGCTAACTTCCAATCTTGCATCTCCAACTCTTTTTCCAGCCATCTTGTTCTTGTTATCCAGTAGACATCTTAGATTCAACATATCCAAATCAGAACTTACTATTTCCCTCCCTAAACCTTCACCACTTCCTAATTTTCTTATTGTTAAAGACAACAGCATCATCCCAGTCCCTTAGGCTTGTAATTTAGGTATCAACCTTGATTCCTCACTATCTCTCACCACTTCATACTTCATATCCATCTGTTGCCAATGATTGTCAACATCACCTTTGCAACATCTTTTGACTATTCCCCCTTCCCTCCTGACATTGCCACCACCCTGGTGCAGAGTCTTATCACCTGAGTAGGACTGTTGCAGTATTTGGTGGATCTGTCTGCTTCAGTTCTCTTTCCACTCCACTCCAATCCAATCCATCCTCCATTCAGTCACTGAAGTGATTTTCCTTAAGTGCAGATCCAACCATATCACTCCCCTTCTCCACAAACTCAAGTGACTCTCTAACACCTCCAGGATCAGATAGAATATTCTCTGGCCTTCTAGTTTTCTTACACTTTATACTTTGAGAGTTAAAATATATACATCTCACCTTCCTCCTCCCCATCATGTATCTTGAGGTGAATTTTTTGCTAATTTTCTAATAATCAAAGAAGTTGTTTCTAAGATTTGATTGACTTAGGGGACTAATATTCAAGCAGACTAATTGTTGATGCAACTTCTTGATGGATATAGGTTGCATTGCCATGATTCCCTGATTATTTATGGGTATTAAAAACAAAACAAAATCCAACCACCTGTCTGTGGAATCAGGGGCCCTTATAACTTGATGTCCAGATTTAATCCTTTGTATTTGCCCTTAGTGGGGCTAGTGCTTGAGTCAAATGCTATATTTTGTTGAATATCCTTTATATTCTATGTCTAGGTAAATTTTTCTTTTTATTAATTGTCGAATGTTTTATTAGTGTCTCACTTCCTAAACTTCTATTTGCCTGAGTTAGGCCTTGAACATGACATGACCAAAAAAGTTTAGCACTTTGTAGCCTACCTGATAATTAGCCTTCTGATCTTAGTGAGGCTCCTCTTAAGATAAAAGATATGATGCTCATTATTGGACTACACTTGAAGCATTGCTAGTTTTAGAAAAACTTGTAAGATTTTGTTGTCCTTTGATATAGGGTTATGATGAAGTGGCAGGAAATGGAGAATTATGATAAGTTATCAAAGAAAGATTTTAGTCCAATGGTATAAGCAAGAAATTACAGTTAATATATTGACAATTTAAATATGATATTGACAACACTTACTTAAAATTGTAAGATATCCCTATTATCTGTGTTCACTGATTCAGTTTTATTATTTGACATTTGTCTCATAACATATTTGGCAAATAATAATCCATCCAAAGTCAAAGTTTTACTTATTAAATCAGCACTTATCACATGCTGATATTTGCAAAATGTCCTCACATATCATTAAGCTGTTACTTTTGTGAAGAAATTTCAAGCTTAGCAAAGTAGTAACATATAATATAAATATTCAAAAATGTTCTTGTTTTGTTTAATTGTATTAAATCCTTGATATTTTGACATAAAACTCTGAAGATTGCCACTATCCCAAAATCAAGAAAAATTAAGATTTAAAATTTTAAAAAGACCCAGACTATTACTAAAACTCTAATATCCTTTTCCTTTAAAGTCATATTAACTGGGATATTGGTATTTATCTTGCATTATGAAGTGTCAGTCATACAGTAGATAAAAATACTGGGACTGGAGTAGGGACACCAGAGTTCAAGCCCTGCCTCAGATACAATTAGCTGAGTGACCCTGGGAAAGTTACTCTTGATGCCTCAATTTTTTTTAGCTGTAAAATGAGGATAATAGCACCTCACCTATCTACCTACCAGAGTTGTGAGAATCAAATAAAAATTATTAAGGTGCATTGCTAACCTTAAAGCACTTTATAAATATTGTCTGTAATACTTTTTAAACTCCTTTAAGATTTTTTTTAAGATCATGTATTTTCTGTTGAGATCCCACATGAGAATAAGAAATAGCATCAAGTACCATCCCAATGAAAGGGCTGGAGGGTTTAGAATTTGCAGAGGACTGGCGGCTCTATTCAATTTTAACAACACAGGCCTGTGGGACATTTAAGGGATCTTACAAAATTTAAAATAAATTATTAAATCTACAGGCAGTAAGTACTTTTATGAAAAATGAGGCCGGTTAAAGATAGGAATATGTCAAGAATTTTCTTTTTAAAGAATGCCCACAGCCAGGTGGAAAAGATTTGTGTCTAATTTCTGTGAATTCATGTAGTACTGGTTATATGGTTGCCTGCCTTCACACTTCATTGCTTGCAGATTTGGAGTCTGGAAACAAAAGGGTTTTCACTGCCTTTATTCTCAATTCGATTTTTTTCTTATTTAACCATCGAATAAACATAGAGACGCAAGAAAACATTGGCAGAAAAGGCTCAATGCTTGGAAAGAATGTTTGAAAACAACTAAATCCTGAGTGTGGACAGCAATAGTTGTTTCAGTGATAAAGGCAGTAAAACGGTGTTCCTAGCTTCTTACTGATCAAGTCACTGATTTTCCGGTCACTGGCTAAGAGTATTTTTTCTCCTAATATGACACCATCGCACATTTACCGACACCTTCTGTTCCCAGTGTTTAAGATTTGTTATAAATAAATAAAATGTTGGGTGGAGGATGCCGTAATTGAAATGGCAGCATGATTTTATTTTATTGCAGGTTTTTCAACCCCTATCTAGTATCCTGATACTTGCAAAATAAAACGCTTTTTTCCTAGACACCCCTCCTACTTCCTTTCCCTCTCCCTTTCTCTCCACTTGTCCCCCACCCCCAAGTGTTTTTGTATGTGTGTGTATCTCAACCCTCTACAGTAGCCAAGAGAAAGCATCTAGCCAATCATAGGGCTCGGTTTCATAAAAGCTGGGTTCTGATTGGCCAAATGAGAAAGAGAATTGGGAACAAAGAAAAGCCCCTTTCAGGTATACAGCGAGCTTCTTTTTGCTCTACTCTCCTCCCTCTGTGTATATGTATATGCGTTCAGTTCTGATTTCAATTTTGCAGTACAGGCTTGTTGTATATTGGTGCACAGGGGGCTTTTTGTTTTTTGTTTTTTTTTTTTTAATTTTTTAAAAAAGGAAGGTTTGTGACATTTGATGGTCCGTCTTAATAAATTTATTGAAGATATAATAATTTTAAAAATAAAGCGGCTGCAACAAAACATATTCAATGCAGGTAGAAGGAAAAGGTCAACTCGATCCAATACAGACCGTAAGTACGGTTTAATGGTGTGTATATAGCACGTAGAGGGGATTTCATGCAGGGGAATGTACGAGTTTTATGCGTTGCCATTACAGTGTTTTGCTCGAATTAAAAAAACAAAACCAAACAAAACACGAAAGGATTAGCTTTATTAAGCAGAGGGTGAAACCTCTTCACACAAATTAGGCTTGATCGGGAGTGGGAGGAGGGAGGGGAGTATTTAAAGTATATTACCTTGAGGTTTTTTTTTTTTTTTTCTTTTCCTTTTTTTTTTTTTTTTCTTTTACTAACCAGGAGAATAAAAGTGACACAATTACATACCAGTCTGCATAGTCTCCATTCTCCTACCCCACCCAACCGCCTGCAATTACATACAGAAACAAGTAGCTCCCATGAAGAAAGATCTTGGGAGCTACAGAACGAACTGATTTTTGTCCCCTGTCACTTAATAAGGGCCGAATATTTGATATTGTGCTAAGGAAAACACTCGTTACAAGTAATGGTTATTCGTATTTTTCCACCTCTTTCCAAAAAGCCAAGAGCAACCCGCCATTAAACAACCAAAACCCACCCCAAATAAATCCACTAACAATCACGGTGATGTATTTATTGCAGAAATTAGTCTAGAAGCTAGCAAATGTTTTGCTTTTACCCATTTCTCCCTCATTTTCCCCCTTCCTGTTTCCGTTCCCCACCCCCACCTCTTCTTAAACTACTACAAATTGGAGATAAGTTGAGGAAAGGTTTATAACGTGTTTCTTTAAAACATATGCTTTGCCTTCGTGTTCAGTACATTTCACTCATTCCTAACTTCAGGGATCTTGTTCTCAGAGAAATGTTTCACATTCATAACTTGTAGCTGTGCCAACAGTGGAAGGAGGAGGGTAGAAAGGAGGAATTGGAGACGAGAGGTGGGGGGAGGGGAAGAAAAGGGAGGAGGGAGGGAGGGAGGCAGGGAGGGAGGAGGGAGGGAACAGACTTTAAGATTTTTTTTAAAGACCAGATCAGTATTTTCTGGATACGCTTGTCACCCATTTTTGTTCTCACGACAACCAATTGAGCCCTTGATCCTCACGTGATGTGAAAGGCTTGAACTGTAACAAAATCGTTCCTTTTAGATGGTTGGTTGTTGCTAACTTGCCCATCCCCCACCTACATTTCCTGCAGACCAACTCTTTACCTTCAATCCATCAACAATTCATTACAGCTTTTAGGTTCCAAACGCCAGCTAATTAAAAATACGAAGCCAACCTCCGAGACCATCAGACTAATGCAGTAGGGGGTGGGGTAGAGGAGTGCAGGGAGAGAAAAAATAAATAAAAGGGAGATGCGCCATTTGCTGCAACCAGAAAAACCGTCCTGAAAAAGGTCGCGTTTTTCTTTTTGGACTCTAATTACCGTGTTACCACATGACCGATTGGCTTGAATGACAGTGGAATTTTCCTTCTCCTGGACATCACATGGAAATTTTTTTTCCCCCTTTATGTTGTTAAACATAAAACGGGAAAAGACCAAGCCCCCTTGTGAACAAATGTTTTTATAACTGATTTATCAGATCACTGAATCATTCACCCAGACCCTCTTCTCCAAACACCCCTCCCCCATCCCATCCCTTCTTTCCTCACCCCCTCCCCACCCTACCCCCCTCCTCAAGTTAGTTCAAGAAACAAATCTGTCAGGACGGGCGAAAAAAAATGCCACTTCCCGACTAACAGGAAAAATCCAGCCAGATTTTCAGTCCTTTCTTTCTTCTTTCCTTTCACTAATTTGTCCTGATGTTAGCACATTCTTTCTTGTTATGAACTGGACGCCTGTAGGTCGGTTACACGGGATCATTACTTACTGATCACGATGACTCAAGGCTGGAATTGAAGACGGAATGTTAAGTTGGGAAAACTTTTTAAAGCCATTTTTTGGCTATCATTCTTGATGCTTGTTAAGAAGGGAAAAAAAAAAAAAACACCCTTGGTGCTTCTGTTCTGAATGTGAAACATTATCTTCCAGCTGTACAGTAACATATTTTTTGAGGAGAAAAGGACTCCTTATGCGTTTGCCAAAGGGGAGGGGAAGGAATGGAGAGAGTGTGTGAGTGTGTGTGTGTGTGTGTGTGTGTGTGTGTGTGTGTGTGTGTGCTGGGGGATAATGTTATCGAGTGATTATTCTGACTGAGATGTGTTACTTGGTTTCTGCTTCTTGATCATTTGATGTTTAAGTAAAATGAGGCACAGGATTGTTGCAGAGACGAGTGGGGACAGCATTGTGAATTGCTGGTCTAATTAAAAATGATAAAGGATTAAAGGTAAGCAATATGTGTGTGTGTGTATATCTTATCTATCTCTATATGGTATTTGACAATCAACTGTTTAAAAAGGGGGAAGATCCCTTTAAAAACCATTTTAACTGATCTTTGTCAAACACACACTCATTTGCGGTCACCGAGGCCACCTTGGTGTAGATCACTTAAAGGGTATGTCTTAATCAGTTTCTTATACAGTCAGTAATACTATATTTAACCGACTGAGCAGTTCTGTGACCTAGGAGGAGGACTCCGGCTTCTTTTAGATGTTACATTTACTAAAGGACACCCATTCTTTGTTTCAGCAGTTTTCATTCCTGAGGGCAAGCACATACAACACAAAGGAGGTGTGAGGGATTTGTAGAGGAGTTGTTGGTCCTTTTTTTGGATATTAAATTTTGGAATTAAAAAAAGAGAGCCTAGGTTTTTTTTCTTTTTTTTTTTTTTTTCTTTTTAGTTTTTGATTAAGATTCAGGGGGAAATTTAGACCATCCTGAAAATGAATTTTAAAACTTCAAGGGTAATTTTCTTTTAAAATTAAAATTCAATAAGTCCAGGAAGGGTTAGGACTGTTGTTTCCTCCCCTTCTTTCTCCCAGTTATTGTAGGTATTGTGCAGACCCTAAATTCATTTTTTTATGTGTATGTATGTGTGTGTGTGTGTGTGTGTGTGTGTGTGTGTGTGTGTGTGTGTGTGTGGTTGTTCTTAGCTTTCTGGAAATGAATCAAATTATTAGAATGTTTTTTAAATAGATTTTTTTTTTTTAATCTTGGGCATATTTGCCTATTTGAAAAAACAAAACCACAGAAACCTATTTTGGACAGTAGAAAACAGTACATGAGACACCTTTATACCTTACCCTTCTATCCCTTACTCCCTAACTTCCCAATATTAATTGTATTGTATTCTGGTAACACCCAGACAAGAAATATTCGACTTTTCCCCCCCTCACAGGAAAAGATGAACCTGGACTGAAGGGTATAGACCCGGGACACATACCTGGGGCAGGAAAAAGAAGTGGAAGAGAAGACTTTTTTTTCTTTAAGAGAAAGCCCGGTGGAGATAAACGAATGTCCCCTCATCACCAAAGGAAAGTTCATCGGATTTTCATTCTAGAAATCTTGTTTTCAGGATGTCAGTGAACATTTCCACTGCAGGAAAAGGTGTGGATCCAAGCACGGTTGATACTTATGACAGTGGTGATGATTGGGAAATTGGGGTTGGGAATTTAATAATAGATTTGGACGCTGATTTGGAGAAGGACAGACAGAAATTTGAGATGAATAATTCCAATAACAGCACTAGCAGCAGCAGCTCCAAGGATTGTGGGAGTTTGGCTTCCAGTGGGGCTAATGCTACCACCGTCTTAGCTGATGGCCTAAAATTTGCTTCTGTTCATCCCTCTGCTCCCCAGGGGAATTCACACAAAGAGACCAGCAAATCAAAAGTGAAAAGGAGTAAAACTTCTAAGGATGCTAATAAATCTCTGCCTTCTGCTGCCTTGTATGGGATTCCTGAGATCAGCAGTGCTGGTAAGAGGCAGGAAGTCCAAGGGCGCCCTGGAGAGGCAACTGGCATGAATTCAGCACTGGGTCAAAGTGTGAGCAGCAGCAGCTGTGGCAACCCAAACAGCAATAATACCAATACCAGCACCAGCACCACTATTGTTGCCACAGGGGCAGCCTCTTGTGGGAAAAATAAAGAGGAGAAAACAGGTAAAAGTCAGAGCAATAGAGGCTCCAAGAGGGATAAGGATGCAGGGAAATCCAGGAAAGACAAGCATGACCTGCTTCAGGGCCATACCAATGGCAGTGGTGGCCCAGCCCCCCCTGGGGGGCACCTGTATGGCTTTGGGGCCAAGGGCAATGATGGCGGGAGTCCCTACCACTGTGGGGGCACTGGGAGTGTCACCTCCTCCACTGGAGGGGAAGTTAGCAAAAATGCCTCGGATTCAGGGCTCTTGGGGAACTCTATTTTGGTAAAGAAAGAAGAGGAGGAGGAAGAGAACCACAGGCGAATCAAGAAACTGAAAACAGAGAAGGTAGGACCAGTCACTTTCCTAGATCTTCACCTTGTATACCTCTCTGTTTGTTTTTATATGGGTTCCTTTACCTATGTATAGCCATAAACTTTGTTTGCCTTTTGACCTTAATGACATTTGTATTGTATTACCATTATTATTATTTAATAACTGAGTGAATTATTTACTTTAGTTCTTTATAGCTAATGATGTTATTGCTGCTGTTATGGCAGCAGTGATGACTTCATAAATGGAAGTATGTGTGTCAGTGTGTTTATTGTGTGTTACAGAGAGGGAGGGAGGGAGAGACAGAGAAGAAAGGAACAGGAGGGAGAGGAAAGGAAGGAGAGAGGGAAGGAGTGGGTGGAGGAGGGAGGGAGAAAGAGAGAGAGAGTGTGTGTTAATCTGATTTTCTCAGAAGTAGAAAGAAGTTCATTTTTCTTCTGCAAATGGGCATCTGGCCAGTTTGTAAGTTGGTGTGTTTTTTAATGGGACTGAAGGCTCATGAGCCCACTTAACTTTTTCCATTTAGTAATATGTCTGCTGTTGTTTCCTTGGGTTTAAGGGTCCTTCCCTTGGAAAGATGTGTTAAGAATTCTAATTTGTATACTTTAATATTTATTTTAACCTCCTGTAATGGAATTTTGCTATAGATTCTATAACCCAGCACAGATTTATTTCTCCCAGTAATGCTCCAAATGCCATGTTTAGTGTACTGTTTCATAGAAGTAAGTTAAATCCAGAATGAGGTTAAACACTGTGGCATCACCCTCACCAACATATTGTTTTTCTGTGTAAAACTCCCTAATGGGAGGGACACTTTTCCTCTTGATTGGTTTGTGACTACTTGGATTTCTACCATTTACCAGCTGAAGCTGAAACTGAAGAAATGAAATGAGACAGGCAGATTGGGGTGTTATGTTGTGTTCATGACATAGGAAAAATAACTAAGTGATGTCTAGCAAAAAAAAAAAAAAAAGGGGAAGTGAAATGTTGAATTTGATCAGTCTGGATTATACACACAAATCAGCATCCCCTAACCATTATGATCTATTTTTTATAAATTTATCTTAATTTCTTAATTAGATTGCATAGATAAAGCCCTTAAAAAAACCTATCCCCTTTATTGTCTGGGAAATGAGGTCAGTCTCTAATCCTACTGAATTCAGATCATCTTTGTTGAAGAGCAGAAATTGCTCTGTCCAGAGGATAGAGGGTGTTCCCCTGTATTTAGTTGGGAGTAGGGGTGTGTGTCATAGTTTATAATGAAATGCTAAAAGAATTCTATAGGTTGTGATTTGCAAAAACAAATCTACTGTCCTGCTGTTAGCTTATGTCATGATTATCTGGAGATATTCCTAAAATTCCCACTCTTTTCCTATCTCTTAATTTTCAGGGCATGAATAATGACAGTAAAATGTTTGTTAATTATTAATCTGCACAGTAACTTCTAGATTTCTATTGGAAGTAGAATTTGAGTATTTAAACTGACATTTTAAAAATTAGGCAATCCTTTTGCTTACCTATGAATTTTCTTTCTTTGGTGTTAGGTTTTGAAGTGAAAATTGTAGAGCTACTTATTAGTGTGCAGAAATTTCACATAAATGCTTCTTTTTTCAAATTAATTGTATGAATAGTATTTAACTTTGTAAAATACTAACATTTTAAAGTAAATTACTAGTCCATTTAGCATAAATTTTAGCATAAACTTGTTCTAATACAGTTCTTCATTTTATTTGAAAGGTGTCCTCAAATCTTTTTATTAACTTGGTACAGTAGGACACTTACTTTTTGTTGCCAATTGTCTTCAAATTGCAGTTCTAATCTGCTTTAACCATCTAGATAAATTGCTCTAATCCAGTCTTCACAATGGCTGTGGTTAAAGAGTCAGAGGCATTTGATTGGATTCAGTGGCTGCCTGGAATGTGGGAGGTGCTGCCCTTTTGCATCCCCCTTAGCCTTTTAATCTTTCAGCCAAATGTTCACATTCAACAATTTTGTTTAGCTGGCAATGGGGACATTTCTGTATCTCAAAGACTGCTGTCATGGCAACAGAGATTAGAGTGTTAGATGCTCTAATTTTTTAAGTTTTTGTGTTCTTTTCTCAAGTCACAGAGGAAATTACATGAAGGATTAAATTATTACTATATGTGCAAGTCATCATCAATCAGCATAATGTCAGTGTGATAGATAATTTTGTATAACCCAACTTGTGAACAAATATGCCATTTTATGTTGGAGAGAGAGAACACTGTTTTTATTCATTACTGTACCTTGTTGAAATAATAGCTGCATTTCCAATGCTACCTTCTGCTGTTGGCACACCGTGACTTCAGGGAAGGCTTCCCATGGCCAAATTGTGTAGTGCTAGTCGTTGTCTATCAAACTGCCATGTTGGCTTAGTGTCTTAAACAACACCCCTAAGGGCTTCCTCCTTACCCCCGTAGCAGAACAAGTTTTTAAAGAATGTTTTCCTCACCTTGGCACTTGAAAGGAAAATTCTGTATAATAGTACCTTTGGAAGCATTTTGGGATCTTTGATTTCTGGCAATATTAATTAAACTTCAATCCAAAAAATATTATATAATAAGAAGAATGGATTGTATAAAGATGGAAGAATTAGGATTGAAAGAGATAGCTTTCGCTTGTAGTGAATTAAATGTTGATACTTTATTTTAGAAAATCATCTGTGGGGAACTGAGTCCCTAACATCTTGAGATTAAGATGTAAATATACACTTTGGATGTTGAAATGTAGAAAATTAACTACAACAAAACCCCGAGTGATAGTTTTTCATTGTAAATAAAAACTGAAGGGAATAAATTATTTATATTTCTTCTGATGGCAGATCTCAAATATATTCATAAAAGTAACTGCCACTATTAGATGTTCACAGGATACTTATCTATTTATGGTCTGATTATTTGTTTGCCTCACCACGGAAAGTCATGTAACACATGATAAATTATATCTTATTAAGCACTGGCTGTGACCTAGTGATTCTTTTATGCTGAAACTGCAAGTATGTTGTAGAAGTCTTTCTTAATATGTGAAGCAAAGTAAAAAACTATTATAATGCTAACATAGCTGAACTATATTCATGCAGTCCATTTTCTTGTTATGCCACTGGGGACATGTCTGAATAAATAGATTTGATCAGTAGTCTAACAGCTCCTAGATTTGTAGTGTTTAAACTGGCCTTACTCCTTCCTCCTCCCCCTCCTCCATCACCTTGAAGTACAAACAATAATAGCTTCCTATTGTGGGTAAGAAATATCTTCTTGCACAAGGTTATGAATTTAACTTCTAGGGCACTGGAATATTCAGCTTGATTAAATGAGCATATATGCACGTTTGTATATTTAGATATAACATATTCTAATGTATATGTATATCAAATAATTGTAGAGTACCAAAATATAATTTTTTAAAAGACTTCTAAAAGGAAGATAAATGATGAAAAATGTAAAAAAGACCCCAAATCCTCTAGTTGTATCATATCTTTTAAGGGAATTAGTCTGCTATTATTACCAATGTCTAACTCATTTTCCATGTAGTATTTTACCTTTTTATAAAAATTGATTTCTGAATGTTGTCTTCCTTAGATTAGTCCCTAATTTTTTTGAGGGTTATCAGTAGTTAACATTTTTTCCCCAAAGCTGCTTTGTGTGTGTGTGTGTGTGTGTGTGTGTGTGTGTGTGTGTGTGTGTGTGTAGTGTGAGCAGTTTAAGAACATGCCTGGGTTAATAGGAAATATGTTTTTCAAATTGCTATTTCCCTTCCCCCAAATTCTTCTTGGAGAGGGCAGTTTATCCACTGTGAAATAAAAGGGCAGAAAGGTCACTTGCTGTAATTAAAGAACAAATGCCATTGTTGTTTGACAGCAAACTGTTTTGAAAGCTACATAAGGGATTTAGCTGTTAAAAACATTGATAACTCTGGGTGTCCTAACAATAAGCAGTGTTCAAGGTTCTTAATTTTCTATAGTCTCTGCTAGTACTGTGACAGTGCTTGTCTGAGACCGTGTGAATAGGTGCTGCCCTTTAGCTAAAGGAAGCTTTTCTGAGAAAACCTTTGAACACTGAATTTCCTTCTTAGCCAGTGTAGCATTTAAAATAATTTATGGTTGTGTGAAAGATTAAAAAGTATACATTTTTGAGTTCATGAATTTAGTTTATATTACTGGAAACAGCAACTATTTTTGGGGGGGGGATTAGTTATTTAACAATTTTTAATTATTTGTACTATGCAAATAAGAGGGAAAAGATTGATTTCCCAAATGTTATGTTAAGACTGTTATTCATGTTCACTTTGCTGCAAGACTAAAGAAATTATAGGTGTATATAAAGACCTCTTTTCCTCCTGCAAAGTAGCATTTATAGGTAAGTAAATTAAATGCATGTTGAAAGGAGTAGGGGAAAAAAAATCTTACAAGCTGCAGAGGTGTTCAATAACCAGATTCAAACACCATGGAAAATGCCATCTGTTCTTCGTTTTTTAGTATAGAAACGGGAATTGAATATCTGAAATTTGCTTCAATTTTGACTTTGTATGTTTTTTTAATTTAAAAAAGTTCACCTGGTACTTCACTGAAACTTTTAAAATTGCAATAATATGAGCAAGACTGTGAAAACACATGTACCTACATTTATTTTAACCAGTTCCACTTTTATTTAAAAGACTTCCAGAAGTTCTGTCATTGAGCAATTTATAACTGTGATTCACTTCCTTCAGGCAAACACATTGAAGGGGTCACTTCTTCAAAGATCTTACTATTTAAAGCCCATACCTGAATTATTCTGTCAATTTTCCATCCCTTTTCCCCATGGGAAACCATTTTCTTCTAGGATGACTCCAGAAAGTTCTTAGCAGTTACCTAATTTTATGTGATAAAGCTATTGACTAAAATTCTGTATCATAGAAATTTCTGCTATTCAGAACCATTGCATATAGACTTGTCCTTTTATTTGTTACTTTGGGGTTCTGGACTCTAAAGAAATAAGATTCTTGACTAAAGGACCTGTATAAAACACCATACTGTCTTTGTTTGAGCTCTTTTATTGAAGCTAATGACTGGTCTTGTGCCTTCCTGAGATAAATGACATTATCTCTGAGTGGGCTGACAGGAAACAGACATGTTAATGGTGAAGCTGCAGGGAGGATCAGCTCTAGTTCTGACAAGAGTAAAGAAGAGGCCCCTGGTTGTGATCATTAACACATAATGCATTTTTGCCTTTCCTAAGAGACCCTTGATAATTGGAAAGCTATTTTAGCTACAAAGCTCTTAAATCATAAATCTACAACTGATATCTGTTTATACTTAAAATTAGTATAAAGTATGTTTTTTGTTGACAAATTTAAGATCTTGGTTTTTAAAGATGATAGCAGGCCTGAGCCATACCTAGAACAAGCTCTATCCCTTAACCAAAACTCTTTGTTTTATACAATACTGCTTATTGCCTTTATCATACCTGGAATTTAGTCCATTCTGGCAATTTATGTTTGTAGTAGGAAGACTGGGATTAATTGAGTAATTTTTTTTAATTTTGAGAATCTTTTTTTAAAAGGAAGAATAAAATGGCTTTTTGATATATGTTTGAAGTTTATTTATTTGGTATCTTGTGTGTGTGTCTGTATGTTTTTAAATGATTATAATTCACTTTTATTAGTGATGTAGATTATTCTGAGCTAGGATAATTTCTTTTGACTATGATCTGAAGTGGTATAGAATAGATCTAATGGTATAGAACAGTAATATTGTTATGTTGTTCTTACTATTAATCACAAATTTTCCATGGTAATTATGCTATGGTGTACTATTATATAGATTCTGAATTCTTTACCTTTGGTTTTTAATTAAAAAAAATTTTTTTTTCCCTGTTTCCTAACTTGGTTTCTCTTTATTTTCCTTCTTAAAATAATAATCAGAACTATTACTTATAGATTAATCCTGTAATATGACATCACAAATGATGTTTTTACAGGGTTTATTATTATTTCTTAAACCTACCAAAGTGTTTTTTGGGGGATGGGAGAGGATGTGACTTTTACTAATGGAATGACTTAGAAACCTGATTGGTATTTTGACATTCCAAATACATAGACTTGTCTTTGGCATTATTTGATTGAGAACTGCAGTAATCACAGATGAGAACATGTAATTATTTTTGATGGTTTAAAAAATCCATAGTAAAATTGATTATGGTTTGGTAGCAGGACAGATTAAGAGCACCAGTTTGGAACTGCAGTATCACAGCTGAGGTTCACACCAATGATGTTCTCTGTTGCAGTTTTCTTTTAATTCAGGCTAAATGGTTTTGACCTGGAACAAAAAGCGTTTTTGCAACTGACGGAACGGTTGTGAAACTATTAAGAATGGATTGATTAGCATTTGGGTTGTTTAAAATGTTATTTTCTGGACTAAAAATTAAGAGAAAATTAAGAGGGTGGGAATTGACACTTTACCCTTGAAGTAGTTATGTGTAAATTGTTAAATTTTGGATAGGAATAACTTTGGTAATGAATTAAAAGGAAATTTTACATGTCTCTTTATGTTTTACAAGTATATTTTATAGAGCTAAAGATACTTCAAAAATATGTATTAATGCTCATGTTTGATAGGCCAGTGTTACTAAAACCATTAGAATCATCTTTTTTTGGTAAAATGATTGTTTTCCTCTGTAAATCTAAAACAAAACTTGGCCTTGATAATAAGTAATATTTTCTCCATTGTACTCAAAAGTATTTGGCTTATGTGGGAGAGAAAGACATTGATTTGATATGATTTTTTGCAAAAATAGTTGAGTGGTGAGTTAAAAATGCCATTTTATATCTCTTTTATTTTTTTGTGTTTTGATTCTTATTCACAGTGACTATTTTAGTTCAGCTTCTGTATTTTTGTCTCTTGGGAATTTTTGTTGCCAGCTAAAAACTTAAGAAAAATGTGCCTTTAGGGACATCTAAGCATATTATAATAATAGTATATGAATGTGGCTTTTATAGTTTAAAAGAGCAAATAAAAGTATATTGATTATATTTTGTATTGTACATAATAGTTTTAGAAAGCTGATATTCAGTTTGTGGAATTGGCTTATTATGTTAACCAGAGAGCAGATGGCATCATGCCACAGATGTATAATTTTACTTAAAGGAACTTTAAAGGTTTTTGATGTCTTCCCCTCCCCCCTCTTATTTCCCTAATGGCTTCTTTTTATTGAAGAGTAACTTGAGGAGACCTGGTAGCAATTTTATTGCCTTCCCATGACAGATTGAAATAATAGCTTGGTCACCGATTTTATATCAGTTAATGTGATTCTGGTTTTTATCATTGTGAATTTTCTTTTAAATACATTGTGTGTGTAGTATGTATTAAGAATTGTTACATACATCATTTAGCAACAGAATACCAAATTCCAATTGGTCACACTTTTCATATTCCTAAAAGTCATTTTTCACTCTTCTAATTAAAGAAAATTTCTGCATTTGGGCTTTTCCCTAGAAACCCTTAAGCACTTTTGGCCCCTCAGGCTACAGAGTACAGTCTGTGCTTTAAGGCATTCATCTTTACTGCTGAATTGGTATATAGGTTGAATTTTAAGTTTTTCACACTTAACATCCCTACTGGGTTAGTGCATTGTCTGTGATGGGTTTTTTTTTTTCCCCTATGCCTTAAATAGTAAATCTTTTTATTTTAATTGTAAAACTACTCTTTGTTTATGTATTTATATTCATAGCTTCCCCGGTTTTCACCTTCAGCATCAGGAAGAGTCAAAAACATCTTGCAGCTTTCTTTTCCAAGGTGTACAACAGCCAGACCAAATTATTCTTGGATTTCCTGTCATATTCTTGGCTGATTGTTGTGCATGGCTCATGTTAAAATCAACAGTAATGTTTGAATTGGAAGGTCTTTGGGTTTTCATTCTTAATGGAAGACTGTTTATTTGTGTGTGGTTCACCACAGCACATGAATAATACTATCAAATATGGGCTTTATATAGGCTTATGATTGTAGAACAGCAGTGGTACTTTAGTTTTATGTTTTGGAGTTTTTATTTCTTCATTCTTTTGTGATGGAAATAAAATTAGAAGTAAATCTTTGCTGTGAAGGGGAAAATAAGCACAACAAATAAAAGCTGCCAATTAATCCAGTTCATAAGTTAGCAGTGTGGTGGCCTTTTGGGGGGCTTATTAAAATAGATGGAATCTATGGGAAGGTTACAGTTTAGCTTATTTAAGGTATATGGAAGATAAGCAGAGCAGTTTGAAAAAAAAATAAGCTTATTTAAAAAATTTTTTTTTTTTTATTACCTCAATCATGATTTGGTGACAGTTACTAAAACAGTTTTTTGGGTTTGTGATTTTATAACAAAATTCATGTTTTGCAACCTGTATGCATCCTTATTTCTAATTTAGTAAAAATACCATGTTATCAAATTATACAATTGGAGTGAATGGGTAATTTGAATTAACCTTGGTATTACTTGTCCCCTTCCAAAAGGGAGAAGAAAGTGCTCAACAATTTTTAAAGCAGTAATTGAACTTAGAATCAAACTACGTTTAGTCTATTATCTACATTTACATTCCTTGCCCAAATCCTTTACCAGGTTTTCTTTCCCATGATGCTGCAGCAGATGCCAGACACTGAAGTAGAAATCGAGCAGCTGTTTCCATTACACCATTACTATATTATCCCCTACAATCTTCCTTTAAAAAAAAAAAAAAAAAAAAAGCTTTCTTCCATTGACATATGTATAGTTTAGTTTTTGTATCTCCTGATCATCACATCAGTAGCTAGCAATTTCTTTTATATTTTGTTAGTTGTTTTCCTACCGTTAAAGAGCCACTGGGATTGGTGTGCTTTTTGTATTTTGTCAGAATAGCTTTTTTTGAACTGTATATGCTTTTTATGTTCAGTGCAGAGTAGCTTTTTTTGCACTTATTCTTCCCTTCCCCCCACTGAAAATAATAGTTTCATAGCTCTGTGCTGTTATTGCTGAGATATGACTGAGAGAACCACATGGAGTACAGTGAAGCTCATTCATTTTCATCTAGTACCCGTTTATTGCCTTGAGCACTGTAAATCTGTCAGCTCTTCACGTTGCTTTCACCTCTTTCTTCATTTGCTCTAGCTTCTAGTTTGACAACGTTCCCCTGAGGCTGAATTCTAATCTGCTTCCAATTAGTTGCAAAATGTGACTGAAATTTCCACATTATGACTGCTGTTTTACTTGCATGCACACATCCAGAAACAAATTAATGCTCTTGAATATTTATTTTTTTTGAACCTTGGATATACTGTAAGAAGAGTTTACAACTGTTGGAGTGACTTCCAAGAACTATATTTTTATCAAATCCAAATACTACATTGGAGATTAAAAAAATTTTGTCAGTGATTTTCACCTTCAGTAAATCTCGCCAAAGATTATCTAAAATATATTACATGTCAAAATTATTCAGTAACCTTCCCAGTTTTTGGGAAAAAACAAAAACATTTATTTTGTGCCTCACTTTGCCACTTCGGAATCCACATATTTCTTTACAGTGTTTTAGTAGGAACTACGTACATTTATTTTTTTAAGTATATTTGAACAAAAAGACCAATTGCTTTCTCTTAATCTTTTTTTTTAAGAGTTATAATTTTAAAGGGCTTGTAATATTAATCGGCTTGTGCATATATATGTATGTATATGTACATATAAATGAATATACAATTATATGCATAGTACTCAGCATATGTGCAGAGAAATAAGATTAGGATGTTTCTTGTATTTACATGTTTATAAGAATTTGTTATAATTTAAACAATTGTCTGGATTTTGATTTTCTGTTAGGAAACAAGTGACAATCATATAATTCTCAACCAGGTCATTTTTTTTTTTTTTTTAAGAATGGAAATTATGTTCTTTATTCTTGGGGGAGGTGTCACTGACTAGACTTCTGTTCCTTTGCCTTAATGAGATACATAATGATAAATGCCACAGTTGCTACTCTTGGTATGATATTGTCAGCCAGAATGAGAGAAAAGTAAGGCAGTCATCCATTGCTTCTCTTTTAGTCACCAGAGCATAGTGTCACTGACCTAGTATTTGTAGAAATTTTTGGCAGTCAATATGCTCAAGTAGAGTTTTAGTTAAGTTTATAGATGTGTATTTTTAGTTGAGTGTAGTAATGTCTCAATGGATTCTTAGCAGCTACCATAGATTTTAAAGATGCTTTAAGAATTTCATTGATGGTAAATTGCCAAAGTACTAACTATGTCATTTCTAGATGAGATTGGTACTTGTAAATTGGTGTTTATCAATTGCACATTAATGGTTTTGAAAATATTATGTTGGCCAAATTTTTTGTTTGGAAAACAATAAATTAGAATCATAGTTATAGTGTTACAATTTTTGTTGAGGTATAAATTCAGTATTTCTACACTGAAATTGCTTAGCTGATTAAAATACTAATGAATAATATCCTTAAGAATGATCTTGATAATGTTTCTTTTCTCCTTATACTTAACTGCATTTTGATAGAGATATCGAAATTTTAAATATCAGTTTTTAAACTTATATTTTTGTCCATTGTGGAATGCAGTTAGTAATACTCTACTAAATTTTCAAATAACATTGGCCACTAATCATCCTATCATGAAATTACTTTGCCATTGATTCCTTCCTTCCCCCACCTCCCTTCTGACTTTAGGAATCCAAATTAAACTAGACACTAGCATTCGTCTTGCTGCATTTGCAACTTAAAATAAGTGCTTTAAGGGTACACATGAAGTCAAATTGTGACATATTTTGATGAAATGGCTGAGCATTAACACAAGTATATATATATATATATATGTATGTATGTACACATATATTGTTTTTGTAAAAAGTTGAAGTTCATGAGAAGTACTAAATGCTTTTGTTGATAGCTTATACTTTTTATATCTTCCAGATGAGCTTTTTAACCATGTGAGCTCTAAATTATAAAATCTAAGAAGCTTCAATGTTGGACAGCAGCCAAATGGTCACAAAAGGAAATAGAAATGAATGGTTTAATTGTAGAGCAAATCATTTGTTTACAGATTAAGATTTATTTGGTAGCCAAATCCTATGGAAGAGGAGGTGAAAGAATGAACACTAATGTACAGAAGATGGATGTCTGTCTTTGTATTATTGGCCATGTTCAGGGTTTTTTTTTTTTTTTTTTTTTTTTTTTTTTCCTATTCCCTTCTTGCACAAAGAAGAAAGAGGGAAACAATGAATTGTTAAAGGTGAGAATTGTTGAGCTAAGTGCACATCTTTTAAAACGGGGTTGGGGGAGAGAGGTCAGTGTAAGTGTATATATATCTGCTGCCTTGTAAGAAGACTGACATATAAAGGTTCTTTTAGCTAAGGGGCACCCATTGTTGGCAATATGAGCATGCCTCTTTTGTTTATGGGAATTGAAAAAAAAATGAAAGAGGAAATAGTTGTAGAGAAAGCCTTTGTTAATCTGAGCAAACAATATACTCACTGGAACTTGACAGTCAAAAATGCAATTTGGCCTGTTTATAGAAATTTATCTTCTCTTTCCCCCTCTCAGTTTAGAGTGAGGTTTTTCTTTCAATACATTAATTAGTGGTTATGCTAATGGAGACAGAGGGCCAATGGTTATTGTCATACTGTGGCACAACATTTTTGAAGTGCTTGTTTCTTGGCTGTGTGAATTTCACTATATCATTTTCAAGACTGGCATGATTTAAGAGTGGAATTCAGGCAAACTCCTCGTTGTAAATTGAGGTTGTCCTTTTCCAGGAATGAAGAAATAGGCTTAATTTATACACATTGGCAAAGTATGTCTTTAAATGTTTCTTATTTTTATTCCTCCCCCAATCCACCTATCCCATCCCCCATGAAGTCATTTTCCTGGTAGTCTCCAGTTTGAACTGCTGTTCTCATATACTCTATCATTCTTTGTAATCTGAGACATTCTCTGCTTTTTTCATAGAATTATTAAAAACTTATTTGGTGCCTGATGTTACTCAGCTTTCTATCTAGATTTTGAAAAGGACAATTTCTTCTATAATGTGAATGTGGTCAACTGGTTTTGTACAATTGGTAAATTGAACTTTGATATAGATTTTAAATGACTAGAAACAGCTCTAAATGTTATTCATTCCTTTATTTTTGCCTTAGTTAGAGGTTTATGTTTATTCCTTTGTTTGGGTTTTGACATTATTATGGTAATTCGAAGTTGCTTGCTATTATTGCTCAGATTACTGTACAGATCTTGATCTTCATTTTCTGTAGAGAGGAAGGAAAGAGAGAGGACCTGGAGAGAAATTTAGGAAGTTGGATTGATCTTGACATTTTTTAGTTTTATAGCACTCTTCTATATTAGGTGAGAAAGGGAGGTCAGAATGACCACTTGATCACAGGGAATGGTTTGCGGTGAGTTCTGATGGTTGTAAGAGTTTCAGCTATTAACGTATTCTAAATCTTTATGGAGGCTGGTTGGAGAAAAATTACAAATATGAATGTGTGTATGTGTTTATACATATACATACACAAATACACTGTTTTTTTATTTAGCCCTTTTCTTCCTTCCTTCCCAGGACGGTTGAAAGAGCACTGAATTTGGAGTCAAAAAATCCAAGTTCAAAGCCTGATACTGCTCTGTTGAATTTGCCTCCAAGTTGTCTTGAAGCAGTCACTTATCCTCTCTTGACCTCAATTTCTTTTTGTGTAAAATGAGTAGGTTGGACTAGATGATCTAAAAGAAACTTTATAGCTCTTTGATCTCTTGATATGTCTAAGTCTATTAGAGAAAATTTTGTTTTTGTATATTTTTTGTTGTGGAGAATATACCAAATTCTTGCAAAAAGTATATTTTGATAAAATAGGCAATATTTTAGGAGTTTATTAAACTTTACTCTATGTTCGCATATGAAGTAAGGCCTGGAACTGGTGAAATAATTGAAGAAGCAAGAAATTTTTAACAGATCCAGTCGAATTAAGAAAAATGCCTAGTATATGTAGGGCAGTTTTAAATAATCTCTAGCACTTCATTAGTACGATCATATATAATTACTTCAATACAAGGTGTTGTAAACATTATTATTATTTTTTTTTTTGGAGGCCGGGGGTAAGTGACTTGCCCAGGGTCACACAGCTAAGAAGTGTTAAGTGTCTGAGAGCAGATTTGAACTCGGGTCCTCCTGATTTCAAGGCTGGTGCTCTATCCACTGCGCCACCTAGCTGCCCCCTGTTTTAAACATTCTAAGGATTTACCGGCCCTCCAAAGTTTTCAGTGCTGTTGAATTAGAAACCAAACCAAACCAAACCCTAAACTGAAGCTTTAAGTCTAAGTGGTTCTTAGTGATTTGAAGGACATTTAAAAAAATTGTAATGCAAGAAATCCATTGTAATTTTTGACAAGAGGAATAATGAAGAATTGTTTGAGAGGCATCAGTCTATGTGAACTGAGCACCTTTTCCCTAAGAGAGGTTTTAAAATAAATTCCAATTAATGTTTTGTTGTTGTTGTTGTTGTTGTTGTTGCCTCTGCAAGACAAAAGAGATTTTTCATTGTAGGGGCTGTTCAAAGTGATTTTTGTCATCCAGCCTATATAAAGATTTAAGTTTTTTTAGTTCTTGGCATACATTAAGAGCTGAAACCCTTTGGATCAGTAACATGTGAAATCATGAGCACAATCTTTCATACAAATTTTTTTCCTTGTAGGAACTTTTTTTTTTTTTTTTTTTTAATTTAAGTGGGAGCAAGTGTAATTGCCAACATTTAGTACTCCTAGCAGATAATCCTGTCCAATTTGATAGTAAAAGGATACTCTGGAATATCAGCAGTTGTTTATCCTTGAGGAAATGACCTTAGTTAAAGCATTTGCCCATACTAGATTTGAGTTGGTGGAGTATGTAGTATAGTGAGTCTTTTCCCCCCCCTATCTCTTAATGAAATCTGAAGACAATAAAGAAGTTTAATGAATGAAAAGTACAGTTTAAGAAAGTCAGTAATTTTTTTTTCTTGAAAAGCACATACAATGATATTCAAAAACAAATACCAGCCAGATTTGTAGAAGTCATCTTCCACTTTTTTGAATGTATATTATATATATTAATATACTGCTTTATGCTTTTGAAAAATTATTTATAATAAACACAATTTGAAAGTAGATTATTGACATTTTTTTTTAATCTTTTGTCATTTAATTCTGGTTTATTTTATCTCATTAACGGTTGATTCTAAGCCATTTTAGAATCTGTCAAAGCATTGGGGCATAATTTTCACTTTCATATCTAGAAGTTGGATTCTCAATTTGTGTCTTTGAAACATACTGGCTATGTATACCTGGTTTTAAGTCACTTTTCAGTGCTCTAGATGGTTCTATAGGTAGAGAAAGTGCTGACTGATCTCCCTTATTAGTAATCAGTAGATATTGATCTATGATGTGCCAGGCATTGTGCTAGGCTCTGGGGATACAAAGAATTAATTCCTACTTGTATTGACTTTAAGTTCTAATTGGGGAGACATCAATTAGCAGTTTCTTCACTTGAATTTCTCTATACTAAGGAAATCAGGGGTCAAGTTCCTATTCTTTAGCATCCATTATGAAGTAGAGAAGTGTTTTTCTACTTTTGCTTCTGTATTACTTGTGCCTGAATCTATATGTCCAAATGAAGGGATGATTGCAGGGAGAGTGATTCCCTGTGGTAGATATGATTGTAATCCTTGCTTCACTTGTAGGCCAATCAAATTCCAACTTAGTTGTTCAAAAATTCCCAAAAGGAAACTCTATCCTAGGTCAGTTTGGAAGGGAGAGAGAATCTTGGGGGTACTAGTCTTATCTCATACATAAATCATCACATAGGGGAGGCCTGAGGTTGTTCATATTATGTTAGAATGAAATGGAACACTCATAGATAATTAAATAATTAATAAAAGAAGGTTTGCTTAGCCTAAACATAGTGAAGATACGCAAATATATGTATATGTAATGCATATATATATAAATATATGTATATATGTGTGTATGTAATGCATATATATATATATATATATATATATATATATATATATATATATATATACATGTACATACAAACACACAAAATAGCATTTAGCTTCAGTAACGATGGTTTCTTTCTTTTCCATTTTGAAATGTGTTTGTTTGAAATGATCATATATATGATGCTAGGATATTCTGAAGGCCTGGACTCTACATGGATAGGGCTTTTTATGCCAGATTCATAAGAATATGAGTCTGTGCAAGCAAAATTTTAGTCTTACACTATCCTGGGCCAATTAAGTACAATATTTTTGCCTCTTAGGGAAAATCTAGCCCAAGCTATATTAGGGTAAGGGGGAAGGAAAGGGAAATCTATTGGCTTAATCAGAGCTGCCTCATTAACCTTTTCCATTTCAGTTTCAGTGGCCTTTTTGACCATTCTAATTCTTCAATTATTTTCACTGATGTTACTGTAATAGCCTATTATTTGGGTGTACAGGAAGGGAAAGATATCAGTTGTCTTGTAAGAGCTCACAAAATTCTTTCTCAAGAGAAATAAGCAAACAGGAGGGAGCCCAATTCAAGACAGGTTTGCCTAGGAGATTATTAGTTTGTGGCTTGTGGTCATGTCGGGGAAAGAACTCTGGAGTTCAGATTTTTGTACTTCAAATAATAATAAGACCATAAGTGCAGGAATTGTTGTTATGAAGATTTTGCTCAGCAGCCAATTATAAGAACCATCATGATAGATAATAGTAGTCAGATAGCCGAATTTTCTCTAAAATTGGGGGAATAGAGAGAAGGAAGGGAGGGACTACTCCTTTATTTTTCCCACAAATACTAAGACATTAAGTAATGCTTTTATAAACCAATGCCAGTAATACCAGTATGTTGATGCCTATCTTAATACAATTAAGTATTTATAGTTTTGAATATTTGCTCCCTCATCATTTCTGTCATCATTTTTTATTGCCTAGGAATCTGAATGCATATTAATAAGTTCTTCATAATCTATATTTCTCTTTGAAATGCTAGTCTAGTCTAAAATAGCTTTATTTTGGGGTTTATGGCTGCTTTGTGAAACTGTGGCTGTGAATCTAAAGAGATGTGCCCATGCAGAATTCCTCCCTGAATAGTAATTAACATGGAATAGTATTGTCTTCTTTTACTTTATTCTCTTCCTTTTTAATGAAGTTCAGTATTGGAAACAAGTGATTTTAAAATTACATAAGTGTTGTGGTTACTTTTTCTCTCTTTTAAAAACTTTCACATGAAAATTTGAGTCTAAAGAAAACAAAAATCAGTACAGTATTGTACTGCAGCGATTAAGATGATTCTTTGGCCAATATTAGATGGGAAATTTGTTTTAATTTGTAAGTTTCCAAACTAATCAAGGTTTATATTTAGTTTCTGTTATTTTTATTTGGTATAGAAAGGAAATGAAGATAACATTCTAGGGAGAAATGTCAACTGAAGGAGAAAAGGCCAGTATCATAGAGACATTGATGAAATCTAGATTTTTGTTAATTTTTCGATATCCTTATGATGTAAATTGAGATATTTTTGGGAAAAATGATGTAACCTTTGGGGGGGCCCCTATACTCCCAAACCCTGGGAAAAGCATACCTTTCCCAGACAAACCCTTCCCAATTTAAGTGACTTCATTCAATGGGAGATCTTGGTCAAATCACCCTTTGAAACTGAGATTTTTTTTGGGGTGACCTGGATCCCCTTCAGGAAATTCTCAGACTCTGAGAAGAAGCCTTCAACTCCCAGTTAAGCGATTTTATTCAATTGGAGATCTCTGTCTGATGGTTCTTTATTGATTAACCCTGACAGTTCCCAGTCCCAGGCCAACATTTGCCCATTTAACCAGGGGTCTGTTAACACACCTTTGCCAAATTCCTCATTAGGAATTTTGCTCGATACTGTATCTAGGTTATACTGTAACACATTTAATATGTATGGGATTGCCTGTCATCTAGGGGAGGGAGTAGAGGGAGGGAGGGGAAAATTTGGAAAAAAAATACGAGGAATAATGTTATAAAAAAAAAATTACTCATGCATATGTACTGTCAAAAAATTTATAATTATAAAATTGATAATAAAAAAGGAATTTTGCCCACTAAGAGAGCCTTCTCCTTAGTGAACAATAAAACATCCTTTTTTTTTTTTGCCACAGATTTCAGTTCCTGAATTCTTGGACCTGTGTCTTTGAGCAGAGGGGATCTCTCCCCCTATTTCCACACCTCATCACTTACAGAGAGAACATTATCTCATAATTATACTCTAAGGAAACAAAAACAATATTATTGTCTTTGAGAGACAGCATAGTTAAAAATTAAAGGTGTGATGTAGTGGGGTTGGATATAAGAATAATAGGATAAGATAATTAACTAAAACTGAAGTTATTAATTGATAACAGATTTTGCATTATTCATTAGTTTTTACATATTAATAAAAAATATCCTCAAAAGAAAATTCTTTAAGATTCCTAAGGACTAAATCTTTTAATGTGGGACTTTCAGGTTGGATGGCATGTTGCAGGGGTAATATTTTCAAATTTCCATGGGTCTTTTCTGGCATCATCTCCTTTATATAACATTTCTATCATAAGATTATATAAGAGTAACAGTAATTTTCAATTAGAAGATTGCCTTTGTCACCAACAAAAACTCCTGGTGCATATTTTATATGGGGAGCATTTGCAAATCCTTGAAAACATAGCAACTGATTTAATAGTGATGAGGTTCAGCTCAGGGCAGAGAGTTGTCGGAACCCCTTCAGATCAGCGCACATCCTTTGTAAAAATTTATGAACCCGAAAATTTAGACTGGCAAAAGGAAGTTTATTGGCCCTGGGAAATCAGCTTTTGCTAGGAGACTGACTTCCTCAGTGGCAAGATCCCGACAGAGAAGTAGAGGTGTAGCAGAGGAGTCCTGGCAGAAAGATAAAGAGGGGTTAACATTGAAAATAGTATGTCTTCTCAACAGGCAGAGGTACTCGAAGGCAGCTATGCCAAAGGAGAGAGAGAGAGAGAAAAAGAGAGAGAGAGAGAGAGAGAGGTTCCATGGCATGATTCCTCCTTTTGGTCCTCTGTAAAGAAATGCCCCAATTTGCTCCTTCTTTAAGGAATTTGAAATTTGGCTAGGGGCTAGGTGCAGTTTGAATTGAAATCAGACCGAAATATTCCCAAATTGAATAGAAATTTTCCATTTGAATGAATGTTCTTGGACTAATCTCCAACTCAGTAGAGTTGGATAGAAATCTCATCTCCGGTTTGGGCTAAGTAGGAGTGGTCCTGGACTCAACTAGTCCTACCCAGATAACAGAATGTAACCACTTTATCTTGATTCCTTTAGGGAATCATTCCCAGGGGAGAGTTCAAGGATTTCTCTCCTTCAAGGAGTTCTTAAGTGTTTACCTCATATTCCCCCCCCAAGTCAGGACAGGATTGGGGTTCCCCACATCAATAGCATAAATCCAAATGTGAACAAAATTGCAACATGCATCAGTATGTCATGGCTTGAGTTAAGATAAAGATGAATGGACACTGACTACTTTTGAGATCCAGTGTGTACCTCTCTGCACAGATTTAACTTTGACCACAATAAATTAGTTTTTTTAAAAAAAGGTTTTTGTTGATATCTTGTTTCTATCACCATAAAAGTCATGGATACCTCAGTAAATTTTATGATATTCCTGCCTCTGCCAGAGAGCCATCCCCTATAACAAGTAATTTTTAAAGACAAAAATATCAGTTCAGCTCAGGAGTGCATTGATAATGTCTCAAAAAGGGGCAGCTAGATGGCTCAGTGGATAGAGCTCCAACCCTGAAGACAGGAGGACCCGAGTTCAAATGTGGTCTCAGACACTTAACACACTTCCTAGCTGAGTGACCCTGGGCAAATCACTTAACCCCAATTGCCTCAGCAGAAAAAAGTCTCAAAATATGAACAATGTATAGCATTTGTGAGCATATCACTTCGGCAGTTGGGTGAGGTGGAGGTATCTTGTATTTTTTCTTTTGAGTTTTGTGATTTTATAACATTCATTTTTTGATTTTTTTTTGGGTGGTTCTTTGTTTTTACAATGTTGTAGTTATTGTTTATATTGTTTTCCTGGATCTGCTTATTTCATTGTGTATCAGTTCATATGAATACTGTGTTATATGCTGAATGTTGCACATATAAAGAGAAAAAAATAAGATAATCTCTGTTTAAGAAGGTCATAATGGGGAGGCGAAGTGTACATTTTGGAGACAAAAATATTGTTTTCTGAATCTTTAATAGATGTAACTCTAGCAACTTCATGAGGCCTGAGGCTACATTTCAACAAAGGTTGCTTCCCTGGATAATAGCTACAAGCACTGAATTAGAAAGAAGCATTATTATTCCAAAGATTTGGATTTGGGATCCTTGCTTTCTCCATCAAAATCCAAGAGATTTTTAGGGTGGTGGAGGTTTACTTACTTGTCACTTGCTGCCTTCTCTCCCTCCCTCAGGATGCCTTGCTATTTCAGCTAGCTTGGCTTGCCTGCCATGTATAAGTGGCAATTACTTAGCAATTGGTAGAGGTGACTGTTCCCTTCACAGAAGCTGCTCCTTGGATGATGTCTGTGAACTGGTTTGGAAGAAGGACCAGAAACTGTCATTCTTGTTTCTTTATTGACTTGTAACCTTGGATTTAAATTTTTCTGTTTTAAAAATTGCTTCTACTGTGTAAGCCATATATTGTGTTTTTGCAACTGTTATTTCTCTTTTAAACCATTAAAGAACATGCTTTTGTGAATCAGTGCTTTTTTGAGAATCCATCTCATAAGTATTTTTGTTTTACAAACATTTCTAGATGAATGCACTTATTTAGCTATCTTTCTTTTGTTAGTAAAAGTCTTTTTCATATAAATTAATAAAAATCAATGTGCTAATAATACATGCATGATTTAGTTTGTTACTATTATTATGACAGTGATTTAAAACGTCTGACAACTGGCCAGCTTATTTCCTTTATCTTTCTTATGTATCAAAATTCTCAATTTAAGGACTTATTTGCTTCCAAAACTTAGTCCTTGAAAACACCAAACTTATAAGATTTGTAAAAAGCATAACTTCATTCATATTTACATAATTTGCAAAAACGTGTCACCATTAGCAGCAGAGAGGGCCTTGAACATACACTTATACCCTGGCAACAGTTACAAGACTGAATGATTATATCTGCTTCTCTTCTATGTACTCCTGTTCTAGTTCCCAGAAATGTCAACCTTTTGACTTTGTCAGCATTTCTTCTTCTTGTTTTCAACTTGACATCAATGGATTCTTTCAAACCAGTAACATCACTATGTTGATTGTTAAACTTTAATTCTCAGGAGAATTGTGATACTTTTTCTTGACTTTTTGACTGAATTTTTTGAGATTCAGAAAAGAATTGTTTCCAAAGAAATTCTAGGAAGGAATTCTCTCATGGAAACATTAGTTGTAGCACAAAATGCTGCAGTCTTAATAAGAGGAGGCTTCTGCCTTTTGAATTTCTAAGGCTTTGGGAGGAGATGAGTTTGTAACATTGATCTCTATTTCAAGCTCTTGGGTTTTGTGTAGACTGCGACAGTTACTTGTATTAGGTGAAGGGTTATTGAGTGAGCATCTTGGGCACTAGGAATTAGTCTTTTCGGTCCATCAGGCTTTTACGTTGTTAGGGTTCTTGATGTCCTAGACCGAGATAGTTGAAAAGCTTCCTCCCTCTCAAACATAGTTCCTATTTTTGATAGGTTTCAAGTATCAGAGAAATTTCTGTCCTGTAGGTCTAATGACCTGGATGTTATTTCTAATTGGAGGAAAGATTAGGGACTTTCATAAATTGGGAACTGGGAGAGCAAACACACAATAATCTGCACACAGGGGGAAAAAAAAAGTGTCTGTAAACTATCTACAGAACATCAGTCAGATGATAATGACCTCAGTTTGGGACCAATTTTCTGTTAAGACCATGGGTTATTTGAAATGTAAAATTGTAAAAAACAAACAAAACAAAAACAACTCCTTACATTAATTTCAAATCGAATGGACTTTTTGGTCATGTTTTGGACTTCACCTATAATTAAATAGAAAGAAAATCGAGCTACATCCAGAATTGAGACTAAATTGTGTCTGAGTGCTTCCTTCAGTTCCCACTATCACTTTCCCTCTGTTGGTGTGGAATTGAGACTGAAATTGTCAGTGGAAGCTCAGAATTGAGGATTGAAAAAGGAGTAAGCATAAGAAAATTCCTTCTTCCTTCCTCCCTGCTTTCCTTTCTTCCTTCCTTTTTTCCTTCCTCTCTCTCTTCTTACCCCCATCCCTCCTTCTCATTCTTACTGTTTTCCTAACTTCTTGATTGTTTTCTTTTAATTAATTAGTTTTATTTGATATGACTTTTGTTCTATATTTTATTTGATTTTCGGTGTCATTAAGGAATTTTTATACCAAATCTAGAAGTTCTGAATTATCTCAAATCATCTTGAGAATTTGGGGAAATAGAGTCTTAAAACTTTATTGGCCACGGAAAGATAGGGATTTTTTCACAGTATAGCATTCCCTAAAGGCTTATTTTCTTTTTATTCCATTGGCTGGTTGAGGTTACTGAATCTATTTAACTATTTTTCCCTTTAGAGTTTTAGGGAGTAATCCTGAGAGGTTTAGGTTCTAATCCTATTATTTATGAGCCTTAATTCAGTGTGTTCCTCAATTCAACTTATCAGTTAATATCTCTGCAGTTTCAATCAGATGATAGCAATATTAACTTTTATGAAAAGTTATATATTAAGAGAGTGAGACAGAAAATTACAAAAACTTCACCTCAAACCTAGAAATGCCATCTCTCTTGGCACCTACTTGGTCTTTAGGTAAGTGGACCTAAACTTTAATTTCATATTACATTCCCCTGCAGCCTGGGTAAGAGATGGGGAAACTTCTGGTCCTGGGAATCCTTTTTGACTTTCATAAAGTCCCCACCAAGTTCACTTTTGGGTGTGCCTAAGCCAGTGGATTAGTTGTTGTTCCTGTGCAAGAATTTTAGCTCCTGGATAAATTCATGGCTGAACCGGCTACTTTCTAAACTTGGCTTGTGTGGCTACAGGCCAACTCTACCACTGACCACTAATGCTAAAAAGACTCCTGTGATTCTCCTAACCTTTCCAAATTTACAAGTTTATAATTTGGCCTTCTCCATTAATGGTTACTCATTCTCTAAAGATGAGTAAAGAGTAAACACAGATAAGGTACTAAAGGATTAGGAACCTAGGGATACTGGATTAGAAAGATGAGGCAGCAGAATTTGTGGCCCATGGGATTTATTTCATATTTGAATGCTACTAGGAATGAGTGAAGTTTAAAAAAGAGCCAATGGTAGGAGACATTCCATTCTAGACAATTAATTCTTCCAGCTCAGAAGCCAATTAGAAACTTCCTGTTGGGAGCATATTACTCATCTCTTGATTGAAAGGCAAGGTACTCAAGAGAAAAAAAAATGAGACATGTTTTTGGATCTGTAATAATGTGATGTGATTTTGTTTTGATTAATTACATTGACTATATTTGTTCTAAGAATTGTGTTTTTCTTGTTTGGGAGGTGAATTTGGGGAAGAGAGGAGCTAGTGGGAAGGTTGAAGAAACAAAAAAGAAGAAAAGGGGATTATTCAAGTATTTCTTAGAATGTTCAGAAGAGAATTAGCAAAAATTCAGAAGGAAACAAAAACTTTGAATGGATTACATTGTATATGATAAATACTCTTTATTAAAGGAAACTATATATAAGAGATTTGTGTTTTCACATATAATCTTCCTCCCATTTTACCATGCTTTGGAAATATCTATTTAATTTTTTTGTTAAATTCTGAATAAATAAAAATAAAATAATACTTAAAATTTTATAGTCATCAAATAGTATTGACTAACCTCTCAATTAGTCTTTTTTTTTTTTTTTTTTTAACTGAGGCAATTAGGGTTAAGTGACTTGTCCAGGGTCACACAGCTAGGAAGTGTGTTAAATGTCTGAAACCGGATTTGAACTCAGTTCCTACTGACTTCAGGGATGGTGCTTTATCCACTGCATCACCTAGCTGCCCCCTCTCAATTAGTCTTGCCTAGAAACAGGCTCAAAGTTTCATATGTTGATTGAAACCAATAAAAGCTACTGTGTCTACTTTAAGGACTGGGACCTCATTGGATAGTTCCTCAGTATAATAAAATTATAAAAAGCATGTAAATTTGTTCATGTTTTTGTGTTCAGAACTCATGTACAATTTAGGCCAGTTCTGTATTAAGAAATAATGTTGGTATTAGTTGCAGTAGGATAGACTTCTTCAAAAACATTACTACTTCATTTCTGATATTAAAAACTTTCCCATAAATGTGGTTGCAATCAGATGAGTAACTTTGGAGATATCAAAAGTGAATTTTCATTGTTACTAATTAAAAATCCATGTAAATTAAGGCCATCAAAGTGCGACTTCTCTGGATATCTATGGACAAGCTTCAGCTAAGTTTAGAGGATGAAAATGTATAATAGTTTCGGAAATATAAATATATAATCAGAAATGAAGTTGAGAAAAGATTTGGGGAGAGTAGCATAACTCCCTTTAAGTATTTGAAAAGTTTTCATGTGGAAGCAAGATCAGTTTTGTTTTATATAGTTCCGAAAAAAAAGAACAAAGACCAATGGGTACAAATTATAAAGAGAAAGTTCTTTCTTATATTGAAGACAAATCTGTTTAACATTTATAGGTTTTAAAGTGAACAAAACTTTTCGAGAGGTAGTATAAATTCTCCTATCACTTATCTTTAGACACACACTGCATGAGACCTTTTCAGAATGCAGTGGAGTTGCTACTTTCCTTCTTAGCTTTCTTATACTCTAATCCCATTCAGTACTTAATGTCATACTTGTTTTTCCTCACATAGTCTACTCTGTTTCTGTTGCTTTTTTAGTGATTTCTCTTTCCTTTCTAGGATTCTTTTATTCTTTAACTCTTCCTCTTAATTTACCTGGCTTCTTTCTAGATTTAGTACAAAGCTCACCTTTTATAGAAAAATTTCCCCTATTCCCCTTATCTGCTAATTTCTCCTTTTCTAAGGTTATTTTTCATCTACTTTGTAGGTATTTTGCATTTACACACACACATACACACCCACACACATTAAACTCTTAATATAGTGTTTGTTGATTGGCTTCCTACTTGTGCTGGTTGAATTAGATGATCTTTCAGATTGTTTCCATCTCTGAGACTAATTCATTCTGGACCTAGAGAAGTTGTTTGCCTGTATGGAATTTGGAAAAGCTTTTTGATGCCTTTTCTCTCAAGACTTAGTTTTCTGTCAGAAGTATCCCACTTAAAGAAATTCACATGTAAATTCAATTAAAAGGGCAAATGTGTGCTTTCTCACTTTCCTACATATATTGTCATCTTTATTTCAGAATTTGAATTCTCCACTTTTGTCGTTGACATTTTTCAGGTGCAAATAATGTTTTTTGACATACCCTCCCCCCCAATTTAATAAAACTTTTCTAAGTTTTTCAACAAAAACATCACAAATCTGATTTGGTGCTATCTCTGTCTCAATATGCAGGAATTTGAAAAAAAAATCCACAAAATAGACTAGTGTCATTTAGGGAATTTACATTTAAATTCAAATGGCCAAACAGTTAAATTAGGACTGATTATTCTGGTTGCAAAATAATTCTTTCCTAAAGAATTCACCACGGGGTTCCTTAAGTATTCATTCATTTAAGAGTTTTAAGTAGACTTGACAAGTGAGGTATAAGAGAGAAAAAGGAAGGAGAAAAAGTAAAAAAGCTTTAAAAGACCCATATTAGATTAGGAATTATTAATTAGAAAACAAAAATAAATATATAGCATCTCCAAAATTATAACATCAGTCAATAAGAAATAGGGTTTCATTTAAACATAAATTTTCAGGAATACAACTATACTTTTAAAAATAACAATGCTATTTTTGCATTTAATGGTATCCATTCAGATCTAATAGAATAAGAAGTCAAAAAAATAACACTTTTGGGAAAAATTATTTGGGGCATTATTTGTGGATTTGATGTTGGGAAATGTCCTGAATGTTATTTGTGGGTATCTGCTTGAAGTTTATTTAGAGCTATTTTGGTAAAGTATAAGTGACACAAACCTATGTTAGATGTATTTATTTTTGTCTTCTGTCAATGAAAGGCAGCTGTAATATGGTTCAGGGCTTCTTAAAGTTGTTATACTCACAACCCCTTTTCACCTGAGAAATTTTTATATGATCTTGGGCATATGGATATATGAAATAGATGTACAAATCAAACATTTATTGCTAATAAATCATAAAGAAATTTATTTTAAAGCAGTTCTTTGGTATACATTAGATTTTATAATTTATTAAAGATGACAGCAAATTCGCATATAAATGAGATGGATGTGTTTGTTCATTTTTACATAAAGAATGAATTCTTGGCTGAATATTTGATAGCTTTTAGTATTGCTAATTTTTTTGTGATCCTACATGGAGTTGTAACCCACAGTTTAAGAAGCTTTATAGTACATAACTGAGTGGAAGGAAGAACATAGTTGTGCAGTTTCTGGTGTCTAGGGCATAGTGATTCTGAACTAAAGACTTAAAACACTAGGTATTCTATACAATTCTTGAAGAGTCTAGGAGCACTTATTAAGCGTCCTTTATATTCCAGGAACTGTGCTTAGCACTAGGGAATACACGAAAGAAAAAAAAAAAAAAAGTAAAACTAAAACAAATTCCCCCAAATACCTACTTCTGTATCTCCTTCCCTCCCACAAAAAAATATTCCTGTTCTCAAGCAGTTCAATCTAATGAGCAAGATAAAAACATAATTACGTACAAACAAAATATTAGAGCATAAATTGGAAAGAATCAACAAAGAGAAGACAATATTAATTTGTTATTAATATTTTTAATATGGTTGCTAATAGTTTGCAATCTTTTTTGAGAATTATTTATTTTATATCATTTGTTCATGTCCATTGGAGAATGACTTTTGTTTTTATATATTTGTATTAATTCCTTCATATATATTATATAAATATAAATCAAAGACACTGAAATCTCATAAACTTAACTGAAAGACTTTTTCCTAAAAAATGGTCACTAATTAGGAGAAGGTTGCCAGCTAGAATTTTTGCTCAAGCGATGACTAATAATTATTGTTTGACTTTAAATTATATGCAGTACATTATTTAATTTTTTGAAGGGAGGAAGGGTCATTAAATATGCAGTAATATTCAAGATAACCCACATTTTAAGATGGAATATTTTCCTCTAGGTAGAATACATAATCATTGCTTATTGCATTCTACTTTTTCTAGATGTGTTTATTATGGGCAAATCCAGCCTCCTGAGATCTTAGTTTTTTAAATATCCATAAAATAATAAGATTGTATTAGATGGTCAGTAAAGTTTTTTTTTTTTTTTTTCCATTTTGGGACTAGACAAATAATCCTATAATCCAATGATTATATGGACTATAAAGTTCTTTCAACTCTAAATTCATGATGCCATGAAAATCCTTTTATGGATTAAAGATTATTGCACTTTGGAAGGAAAAGGCATCATAATGTTTCAATCATAGATTATTAAGGTGGATAATGAAATCCATTACTAACTTTGAAATATAAATTTTAGAATTTTTTCTTAAACTAAGAAGATTAGAGTGCATATAGTTATTAAATAACATTGTAGACATCAGAAATTTAAGTACTGATATTAAGAAGTTTAGTTCCTCTTTCATTATGTGCAAGTAAAGATTGGTCTTTTTATCTCTCAGAGATGTAATTTATGTCAATTACATTTCTATACTGTTTGTTTTTTAACTTCTTTTCATATTTATGTGATTTGATCTTCAGGAGAGGCAGAAAAGGCAGATTTATCCACATTTTAGGTAAGCATACCCAGACTTAGAGAGATTTGGTGGCTTATCTGTAATGCTGGAGAAACGGAGGCAAAATAGAGATTAGAGAGTATTTAATAATTTATTTAAAGGGAGAGATTTACTAGGACCAAATGGATCCATGGTTTGGTCCCAGGGCTGAATGAGACTATCATCTCCAAAAATTTAGCAAACAATGTGAGTTGAGTCAATGACATATACACACGTGGCTCAGACTCAGGGGGTAAAGTGAGGCAGGGGCGGAGTCAGGGTGCTGAGAGGGGGAACACGGGACTAACAATCCAGTTCTGACAGGGTTGGGGGAAGTATGGGGGATATATCATAACTGGGATTACAGAATGGGGAGAGGCAGCCAACATTCTGATAAGTTGGAATGGGGAGAGGCAGCCAACATTCTGATGATGCCTCAGATAGAAGATCCTTCTCCTTATCTGGATCATCATGATTAGGAGGAAGGGGTGGTTGAGTGGAGTTGAGCAGAACAATTATAAACTGAGGCAGAACAATTTAGGGAGACTGAGTCAGGACAACAAAAGAGAATGTGGCATAACAGTCTAATGCCATTTAATGAATCTGTAGTAGTATCTAGTTCTTTAGACTCAGGTTTTAGTCTCGGAGCCATTTTATTTTTGAAATACAAGTAACTGATGGCATTATACAATATGGTATAAATGGATAGAGTATTGTTTAAATGTAAGCTGTATAGCATTTGAGTCTACATACTTTGGATTATGATTTGTATTCATATGTTAGTAAGTGTGATGACATCCTGCAAGTACTTAACAGCTGTTGGAATAAAAAGTTAACATTATAAAATAGAATATTCTTATTGGTTCATAAATTAAATGTTACTAAGATTAATATTGTGCTACTAGCAAACTTTGTCTCCCAATAAATGACTTCTGTATATGTTTATTGAAGGTTTTAATTATGGTTGCAAAAATATGGATGTCTAAATCTGTTTTCCTGAGTTGGTCAAGGATTTCAAATAAAATGTCAACATATAATCTTAAGGCTTCACTTTTTTTTTCTTTTCCAGAATGTAGCCAACTGTAAAGAACCATATTTCATTTGAAAGAAGCAAATAAACGAACATATGGGCGACAGCCCTTAGTACTTTTAGTTTCACTATTTAGTTCAGTTGTCAGTTTTGGCGACAAGAAACTTACAGTTTGTTGTTATCAAGATATCTGATTTCCAAGGAAAAGGAAAAAGTCAGTGAACATTTCTACAAGAGATACTAAACTTTATATATATATATATATATATATATATATATATATATATATATACATATACATGAATGTATTTATATAAAGGAATGATTTGACATGTATTTTGACATACAAATGTAACGTAAATACATATATGTATACAAACATATGTGTGTATGTATACACAAGTATGTGTAAATATCCATGTGTATATGTTTGGAAATATATATATATAAATATATATATATATATGTGTGTGTGTGTGTGTGTGTGTATGTGTGTATATATGTGTGTGTGTGTATATATATATATATATATATATATATATATATGTATTACATATACCTTGTCTATATTCATCAAATAGCATTTTTTGAAAACTTTATAGCTTCCTACATGAAATTCTCAAGAAATTGTGAACTCCTCACTTTGTAAATAATATCAGCTTCTTTCATAGGCGGAGTTAACAGAGGAAAATGAAAAAAAATGCTTTGTTTTAGTGGCTGAATTATTCCGACAACCTTTAAAATTGTCCCTCCTCTTATTAATATTCTTTTTGATATCATCTTATAAAACAGGATTGGTTGTTAATCTTTTAAGATTTCAAGGGCTTTTGGCAGTGGCCCATAATTGATGTGTCCACATTATTGTTGTTTGACTGCTCATGATTAGATAGCAGTATTTCCCAAGTAAATCAGGGTTGCTTTGAAATCATACATGGTAATCTGCTATTTCATTTCTTGAAAGGATTTGTACTTGTTTATGTACTTTGATAGAATTGCCATAGAAATTTCATGAATCTATGACAGCTTAGGTAAGTTTTATTTTTCATCTATACTTGGTAAAATATTTTAATTTCTAGTAAATGTTAAGAATTTTTATTGTTATTATTGGCACTATAAAGAACTGATCAGAGAACAACAATAGTAAATAATAGTTATATAATGCTTTAAAGTTTGCAAAATCCTTTATAAATATCTCATTTTGTTCTCATAACAACTGTGGGAGAAAGGTGCTATTATTATTCTCATTGTACAGATAAAGAAACTAAGGCAGAAGAAGTTAGTTAAGTGACTTTTTTTGTTAGTTAAGTGTATGAGATAACATTTGAACTCAGGTCTTCTTAACTTCTGGTCTGGCACTTAATACAATGTATTACTTACCCATTCTGCTTCAGAATAAAAAATAAGCTTGCAGAGAAAAATTGGATCAGCAACAGATGATGTTTCACAGGTCCAAGTCAACAACAACAACAAAAAAACAGAGAGTTTGAAAAAGGAGATTAAATTTTTTTTCCCAGAGTGTGAGCTTGTGTTTAAATTGAGTAATTCTTTTAGGAACATAATAATTTAGCAGTATTGAGAATACATAATGTGTATTGTACTCAAAGGTATTATTAAACTTTTCTAGTTTCAAAAGAAAGATAAAGCTAGGGAAAAAAAAAAAAAAAAAAAAAAAAAAAAGCTTTTTCCATGGAAGAAAAAGGTGACAATCATAAAGATATTCAGATCTCTTTTAGCTCTTACATAGGAACTTTAGAAGAAGCAGAGATATAATAGGCCATATATTTATCCTTTGATAAAAGCATTTGAAAAAAAAATTCATTTTTTTGCCTGTGGAGTTCAACACAGACATACTAGAAGATAATATAACTAGGTGGATTCAGGACTCTGAATGGAAGGTGAAAGGGTAGCTTTTAAATGATTTAAAGTGAACTTGGCCAGAGGTTTCCAGTGGTTTGCTTGTCTGATCTTTGTTTAGCCTTGTTCTGTTTAATATATGACATAAAATATTAGTTGGCATGCTTAAAGAATGTGTTGTTTTTCACAAGAATAAACTACAAAATCTGATATAATTAAAAAAAACCCCTTATTTGGTCATTTGCTGAAAGAAAGTCAGGAGGAATCTCCTTTCTCCAGTCTTTGTGAGATTTACATTATATTAATTCAACACTCACAGTAGGGAGGCCAGTTCCTTGGCAAGGTTATTAAGATTTATATTAGTAAATACAAACATTCAAGTTAAGGTCATTTGAGATGTAATCATGAATGTTTAAATTTAGGGAATCTAAAACACAAGCATTGAATGGACCAGATTCAGATCTAAGTGGGATTCCCCTTATTCCCTGTCCCCATCTGGTTTCTGCATAAATATGTCTGCCTTCTGCAACAAACTTTTGGGGTAAACAGTTTCTAATCACATCAAGCTATGTTGAAAATAGGTTTTTTTTTTTTTTTAAATTATAACAAAATATTTCCCTATATTTCCTTCCTTTCAGTTTATTAAAGCCCAGCATTCTCATAAGCAGGAGATAACTTTCAGAAGCAGAAAGCTAGATTGTAGATTCAAAGGGAATTCATTAAAATAACCAAACTCTGTAGTATCTGCCTCAATACTTATCTCATCTAGAGCTTGATGATATTATTTTAAGGAGTAATAACTGGATTGATGTCAAACTTTTCCCAGTTATCTCAGAATCAAAGCATTAATGTCAATAAATTCCAGCAAACAAGTATCCTGTGATCATGAGTATCACAGAAATCATAATCCTAGGTGGTGCAATGGATAGTCCAAATAAGAGTCAATAAGAAATTTTCATGAGTTCAAATCTGGCTTCTGACACTTAAAAGCTGTATGATTTTGTACAAGTCACTTAACCCTGTTTGCCTCAGTTTTCTCATCTAGAAAATAAACTAAAGAAGGAGATGACAAATCATTTTAGTATCTGCCCCTAGAAAATTCCATATGGGATCATGAAGCTCAGACAAGGCTGAAATAACAACAGAAAGTTAAGTAAACTTAGTTAAGCAGTCATGATCTCATACATCCCTTAAGGAGCCAAGCCTTGCAAAACAGACTGTACATTAACTAAGCCAGGTTATAAGTTAAACTACATTTAGAGGGTTCACAGTATACTTATTGAAAGGGGGAGATATGCATATCATCAAGATAACCAAGAGAACTAGGGTCATTCCACTTTTACATTTGGCTAAGGAAATAAATCTTTTTGAAGAGCTTGAATTTCCCTTTGGCTTCCACTTGAAGAATGCCAAATATAATGCTATTACCCTGTAATTCAAGTTTTGGTCAGGTGAGGTTAATATAAACAGAAGACAGGATTTCAGTCAACCAAAAGTTTTAGGAAGAATGGCTCTGATTCCCAAATAACATATAACAGGAATTTTTTTATTATGTATTTGTAAAAGGAATTTTATCTTGTAGGGTAATATAAACACTATGAAACATTAAAGTCAAAGTAACCCAATAATGATAATAATATAATGTCTCTTTGTTCTTGATAATTCTCTCCTATTATCCATTTAATCAGCATGATTTAAATATTTATTCACAATTAACACAATTTATATGTAAAATCCTTAATCCAACTTTTGGGACTTACTGCTAAAATGTACTCAAAGCGTGTATATCCAGTTTGACATATTTGGAAGCCAATCATATACATATATAAGATGTATATATGTATAAAACACATATATGTTTATATTCACATGCATCCACAAATATATATGCACCCACCCACCCCCACACACAAACATACACACACACACACACACACACATATACATATATCCACACATATACACTTATCTTACAATTCATAGAGAAAAAATTTAGTTGCTTTTTTCAAAATTATTCCACTGAAAACTTTTACATATTTAGCATGTCCTTCTCTTTGGGAGGATATATATTATCCTCATTGTGTCCTGAAAGAGTGATTCTTAACTAACAAGTCTAATAATTCCTTTACCTAGTTGCTTAGAATAAACAGTTGACTGCAAATTCAGATTAAAAAATAAGATCTTATATATTTATATTCTTTCATAGTAATTCAAAGATATTTTATTTTTGTAGTGACAAAAGCTTCTACATTTCACCTGCCCTAAGTATAAAAGTTTACTTTGATATAAGTATTATCTGAGAATAGTTCTCATATGGCTTTGATTTCAGGTAAATATTGTGAAGCTGAAAAGTTTCACATTATCCACAGGGTATCATAACCAGGCTCAGAATTAACCAGATAGGGAATTTCCTGTTCAGAAATGGAATAGCATGATCCAGAAATTGAGTCAAAAGAATCCCATTTTTGCCCATACAAGTTGTTCCCCTCAACCTAACCCCCAAATAGACATCTGCTTCTATCAATGTTCAGATCGCACTCCCTTTGGGTAACACATATTTCCCTTGAATGGCAGACCATTGGCTTAATGACAATTTACATACAACATCTTAGGTTAGAACTCAAAACAATATCAAATTACAGTCCCAAAAAATTTTACTTCAAGTATCAAAAGTTTATTAATTTCAATTTATATTTAAATCATATTATTTTTCTCTGTTGCAATAACAGATAACAGTAGTAATAGATCAGGGCATATAAGCACATTTGAAGGCTTTTCTTATTTATCCTTTTTGGTTTAACATCTTGGAGCAGAAAAAAATCATTTAGAAATTGAAAATAACCCTATTATGGAATCTCATACATAAAATGAATACATGCCATTTGTTCAAAGACTCAGAAGAATTCCAGCTAAAATAAGCTTCCAGACTAACAGATATCCTTATTGTCTAAGCCCTAAGGCAAAAAAAAAAAAAAAAGAAAATTAAATTTAAGGTCTACTTTCACTAAGTTGTTTCAAAGATATATCTTTAATGCATGCTATTTAACAGGTACAATTTTATAAATTTCATAAGTGATGTCCAAACAATCAGATAATATTCTATAATAAGCAAATTTGTGAGTTTTTTTTATTTTGCCTGGGAATGGTCCTACTTTCTCAAACCACTTTATTACTAAAGGACTTCACAACATGCTGTCAGCAAGATCTAAATGCATTTTATTGGACTTATTAAAAGTTCTCCAAAACTTAATCCAGTTGAAAGCAAAATATACCCAATTAAATATTCATTTCCAAACAATGGGACCACAATTTTAAGAAGTTAATTCATAATCTAAACAGCATATAGATTAAAATACAAGCTACTTTTGTAATGATGTAATTGTATCGTCCTCTGAGCATTATTGGTTTTTAAAACAACAACATTTCTTATAAATGATTTTCCCAAATTCACAGAATAAGAAAAATCAATAAATAATATTATTGATTAAAAAAAAAAACTTTCCAGTCAAGTAATATCAGTTCAATTGAATTCATTTCTGTATCTTCTTACATACAAAATATCTTCTGTCATCTGTCACTGTTGCTCTTTACCATTCACATTAAAAAATCAGCATAAAGTAATCACACTTAATAAAAATAGTAATAGCTAACATTTATATAGAATTCACTATATGTCAGATATTTTGCTAAGTAGCATTTAAAAATTACTGTCATTTGATCCTCACAACAATCTTGAGAAGTAGGTACCATTATTATCTTATTTTACAGGTGAGGAAACTGGGGCAAATAGTGGTAAAATAATTTACTCAGGGTCTTATAGCTAGTATGTATCTGAGTTGGGATTTGAATTCAGATTTTCCTGATCTAGGCATTTTCCAAGCATATACCCTTAATGACAAATATTAAGTGTATTTTACATTGAGTTCTGATTTACTATGGTTCAGAGAACATAACTTACTTTAATAATTTAGTTTCAGGAAAACCTCCATCAATTGGCTTTTGTTCTACTTATTCTTTAGTAAATGAAATCAATTTCTTGAATAATACATTTATGCCACCTCTTCAAAAGAAGAGAGAGGAATGTTCTATTTATACTTAATCTTAATCCTAGTTGCAAACCTCCTAAAAATCCACTAAGATATTTTAGCAGTTACGAAAACCTTTAAAACTATAATTTACAGTAAAGATACTCAGTTACAAATTTAGTCTCTATAATGCCATAAATTTCTACAAACTTGAAGAAAATGTTTCCTTTGTTTTTTTGTCTTTATTTTTGCAATCAATCTCCAACCTGTTCAGGGTTCTGAAGGTAGAGAAAAGAAAATCTCCTGTACTTTTCTTTCTTATATTGAAATTCTTAAAATAAAGGTCAGTGAGAATAAGTTCTCAATTAATATTATAAAAAAATGGGAGAGTTGTATTAGATAAGAGACTTCATTAATCTTTTCTACTCTTTTAAACAACCTCTCTGGACTTTTTCAGTGGTCTTTATGGGTGACTAGTTCCTCTCACCTTTCAGAGGTCTCCAAAGTAAATGAGACCTTGTGTATCATAGAAAACATCTGAGGTAGAAGCTCCTGTTAAAGTTCTCATTGCCTAACAAATATGTTTCCCTCATTAGTCAAGGGCCATCGAAGCAGCTAACTAGGGCAAGACAAGGCAGAGAAGCCAGTCTTAATTTTCCTAATGTGGGACTTTCCTAGGGTCAGAGGTTCTTGTCATGTTTGATTTGATCCTATGTTGGTCAGATTCTACCTGCCCATTCCTAAAATCATAGAGAGATACATAGCTTCTATAGCCCCAGAAAGCCCTTGGGTTAACTTGGCGTTACCACCCAGAAGTTTCCACCATTGCCATCCTAATTTTTTTTTTCTAAATACATTTCCACATTTATATTATGGTATAAGAAGAATCAGATCAAAAAAGGAAAAAAATGAGAAAGAAAACAAAATGCAAGCAAATAAACAAACAAAAAAAAGGTGAAAATACTATGTCGTGAGTCACATTCAGTTCTCTCTGAGTACAGATGAGTCTCTCCATTCCAAGATCATTGGAACTGGCCTGAATCAGTTCATTGTTGAAAAGAGCCATGTCCATCAGAATTAATCATCACATAATCTATTTGTTGCTGTGACATCATAATTGTCAATCACAAGAGCAACCACAAAATCTGAAATCATTTTAGAAAGAAATTTGGTAGACATGGAAAGCCAGATGAAATTTCTCCCCAATCTCTGTGCAGTTTATTATTTCTTAAGAGTTCAGAGAAGAATACCAGTCAAGATAATTTGTAGAGTGGGCTTTCCCAGGCTAGGTCCATTGAGATGTAAAATCAGTAAGTGTAAACATTAAAATAATGGTTTATTGAGATGTAAGGATAAACATTTAAATATGGGGAATCTCAAATACACACATGGGGTGGATGATGGGCCAGAGCTGGGTAGGGTCCAAACATTTCTGGATCCTAGATTTCCCTTGGGAGCATCTCTAACCTCTATTAGGTTAGACAATTTCTAGCCACATCAAGCTAGGTTTAAACCATATTATTAGATAAAGTTTTCTGAACAATATAATAAAATATTTTCCTATCATGTAAATGGCACAAAACTGGGAAGAATGATTAAGATACTACATAAAAGATCTAAAAGGATCTTGACACTGTAGAAGACCATGCTAAATCTGATAAGATGAAATTTAGTATGGATAAATATAAAAATCTTACACTCTTGAAGTTAACTTCTTAAACCAATATAAAATTATGGAGATGTCATTAGACAATTTTCCTAAAAAGATGCGAGAGTTTTAGTGGATTGTGATTTGTCTGTGTTAGCAATGTGATGTGACTACCAAAAAAACTAATGTGATCTTGGTCTGATTTATAAGGGCCATTGCTTTCAGAAGTAAGGACATGATAGTCCCTTTGTTTTCTGCTCAGATCAGGCAAAAGCTATAAAATATTTAATCCTGAATGCGGCAATTTGAGAAGGATTTTGATAAGCTTGAGAGTATAGAGAACAGAGTAAGCAGGATGGTAGAGACCTTTTTTTTGAATGTGATAGGAAGACTGTTTGAAGGAAATGGGGATATCGAGCCTAGAGAAAACTCAGGTAATATGAAAAGATGTGTTCAAGTATTTAAACTTTAAGGGTTATCTTATAGTATACTTATTTTAACCAATTCATTTTACAGATAAGAAAATTAAGGCCCAGAGAAATTAAATGATTACACAAGCCATAATTAAGCATCAGTAACAGACCTGGAATTTGAACCTAGTTTAAAATAACAATTGATGTTATTCAATTTTATTTTGCTTCTATTTTCTTTCCTTAGGAGAAGTACTTGGGACTGATTGGAAAATATGGGTCAAAAATACCTACTTATCTTGATATATAAGATAAAATAGGGCAATTTAATAAGAGAAGTATATTTGCTGAATTCGAGTCATCTGGCCCTGATGAAATATGTCTTTGTATATTTAAAGAATAAGCATATGTAATTTATGAATCATTCTTAGGGATCTTTGAAAAATTCATTTTGAAGGATTGGAAAATGACAAATTTTCTAATTTTCAAAATAAAGGAAAAAATGAATATTATTTAAATTTATAGGAAACTTATTATTAAAGAGATTATTTTTTATTATCAAAGGTTTTATTGTTAAAGAGCTTAGTAGTGAATATCTAAAAAAAGGCAGTGATTGGTGGGACCCTCTACTAAGACCACTTTCCATGTTGACAGAACAATTAATTGTTCTGGCTGTCTAGTGAAGTGAAAACCCACCCACCTACCTATATTATAATCTATCCCACATTTCTCTGAGAGTGATTTTTTTTAACTCCTTAGTTAAAATGTAAGTAAAGTATATTTATGGCTTTTCTCCAACTACCAGTCTAGAAATTAAAAAAAAGAAATGAGGTTAGCTTGGTAAAATATGTTCTTGACAAAGCTGCGTCTGGTACTTTATCATCACTGTTTTCTAGATATTTAATAATTTTTTAATAATAAAATACTCAAATATATACTAATTGAAACAATTAACATGTACAACATAGAAGATAAAACTATAAATTCAATCAATATTATATATTGCCAGCAAATGTATGGAATGTACATTTGGAGGTCTATTTATTTACCCAGACATACTCAGGAATTATATGAATCCAACTAGAAAACACTTTTGGCAGAAATAATTATAGCTTAAATAATCTTTCTTAAAATCAAATCAAGTCAACAAGCATTTATTTATTAAGCATCTACTGTATATCAGGTGCTGTGCTAAATGCTGTGTTAAATCTTTCACCCCAAATTTAATCAGTTTCTTTTGCAACATTTTGTTTGGATTTATTATTTTAAAAAAGTTTGAAAATTGTAACTATTGCTCATGAGTAAGTAGGATAAAATAATAGTGCCTAAATTAAAGGATTATTTATTTATTTTTTTAGATCTAGGGAAAAAATAATGAAATTGGCACTGTGATAATAAAAGTCAAGAATCTCATGAGTGATAAGAAAATAAAGTGATAGGAAAGATGAATTAATAGTTCCATATCTCAAAGTATACTACAAAGCAACAATCGTTAAAAGTGTGGTCTTTTAAAAGAAAAACAACAAAGAGATATTATCGGTGGAACATACTAGATATTCAGTACGCCAAACAGAGCAAATACAGTCATACAGTGATAAATAAAACTGGATTTCAGTTAGATCTGGGTTATGAGTTATATTTTACAGACTGATGGGCAAAATGGTAACCTGACTGGCAGAAATTAGATATAAATCTACATATACAATACTGTACACCAACATGAATTGCAATGGGATCCATGAATTAGCCATAGAAATATGTCTTCATAGGCAAATTAGAGGATACATTTTAGATCATTGGAACAGGAAAGATTTCATTACCAAACAAGGGAATTGAGAGGAAAACAGAAGATGGACAATTTTGTCTTATAATTTAAAAAGTTTTTACATAAGTAAAGTTAGAAGGGAAAAACATAATGTGGAAAAAGATAGTGGGGAAAAATCTTTTCAGCAAATTTCTCCAGCAGAGTAATCATATCCAAGATACCAAAAGAAATTCAAATTTGTAAGACTATTCCAAAATAAACAAAAAGTCAAAGGATATGAGCAAGTGGTTGTCAAAGAAAGAAATCATATTTAATCATATTTAAAATCTTATCCATATCAAAAACATATTTAAATATGGCTCAAATCTCTTAAGAATTAGAGAAGTACAAATAAAAAAATTCTGAAGTTCCATTTTATAACTATTATATTGGCAAATATCACAAAAAGAAAAAAATGACTAGTGTGGAGAATAGAAAACATGCATTTTATAATATATATATAAATATAGTTTAGTCCTTCTGGAGAGGAGTTCCCTACTCGACCATGGAATCTAAACTTGACCATTTGATACCACTACTGGGCCTTAACTTGAGAGATTAAGGAAATAAGAAAAAGGATTAATATGTACAAAATTTTATAAAAACTTTTTTCATAGTATTCTAAAATTGGAAACTGAGATACTGTCCAAAGAAAATTTGGCTTATGAGTGAATATATTTTGCCATAGGAAGTGATGAAATGGTTTAATTGATATAAAGTGAGCAGACCTACAATAACAATTTATAAAATGACAACAGTATTATAAAGAAAAACAAATTTAAAAGACTTTGGAATTCTGTTTGTTGCAGTTGATAAACCACTATTTTAGAGGACTGCAGATGAGGCTTGTGGAAATTAAAAAAAAATTGAGTTTTTTATTTTGTATTTTTTAATTGGGGATGGCTAAGGAGGAGGAAGAGTTAAGTTATATATATGCATTCTGTGAAACTGTGTACATATACATATATGTATATATTTATACACATTTAGCTCTAAGGCTACATCAAACACACTGTTTTTTTATTTATGAGGTATCAGTATCTTGGAGAGTTTAGGCTTGTTTCCATTATTATTATTATATTTTCTTTTTAAAGTGTAAAGATGTGGCAGTAGACATTTTGGATCAATAGCATGCTTATCAAGATTGAAGTTTATACATATGTAATATAGTTCTGCAATTTTTACAGAAAAATTAGGATAGAAACAGTAATTTTCTAAGAACCAAGTCTTTCTTTTTATATACATTTCATTTATATAATAAAATTTCTTCAAATATAATCATCTTTAGGTGTCAAATTGACATAATATTATTACTTAATAACTTTTTTTTCTTCTTGAGCTTTTAGAATTTATATGGAAGTAGAATATATATATTTTCTTGCCTGACTGGTCATTGGTCAGGGCTTTTGCTGAATCATGGCATTTTGTACTTGGTAAAAGTATTGCATCCAAAACATTGGTATCTTTGACCAGATAACTTACATTTATATAGTGCTTTAACGTTTACATAATCTCACTTGAATTTAATGGAATAGACTTTAGAGACTATTAGTTTAGGACTCAAGAAAAATGGGTTTTAAATTTGGTCACTGACATGGATAATGAATGATCCTGAGCAAGACAAGCTAACCTCCCACTATTTCAGGCAGATTTCAGACTTAGAGGAAATGATCAGTCTGCATTAAGAGAGGGGATTTCCTACTTTAGGAATACTCTATACAGTGACATCATAGCCCTGGTCCAAAAACAAAAACAAAAAAAAATACTCCTTTGAAAAAAGTATTTTAGCAATTATTATTATTTACTGATATTGAAACTGAGATCATCTCATGAAAAGTCAGAGACAGGATTTGAACCCAAGTTTACAATACATTACAAAATAGATTCAATTTTGAATAGATTACAAAGAGACACTACCTCATTACATTTAACATACAAGCTTATTTTTGGTGCATATTGCTCTTGGTTCATAGCTGACTTTTTTGAGTGTGTCAAAAATAACTCATTTTTGCCCGTTATATTTGCCTATAAGAGCCATTAAGAGATCAAAACCACAAATTTTAGAGGGTTGAGACAAGCAGAAGTGAAAGACACTAATGAAATGTTTGAAAAAACATATCAAACCAAAATGTTTATGTTTAAGCTAAAAACTGCAAATTCCATAGATGTGTTATTATTTTACCTCCTTAAATTACTTTTAATCCCCTTTTTCTAGTTTTGAATTTTGGATACAATCAAAGCATACAAATTTTTGTAGAAGGTTTATCAATTTTTTCATTTTTCTTTCTTGCTACTTCAACTTATTCCACTACTAAAAGAGGGCATTGAAGGTACTCTTCCATGACCTGTGGCTCCGGTATTCATATACTTCATTCTGAGATGAACAAGTTGACCAATTGAAAGGAACATTGCCTATGCTTGATGGTTTTTACAAATGCTTTGAAAGATTACCCTCTGCTCCAGAAAATCCTTGGCTTTCTTAACTTTCGCCTTTGGAATTTTTCCCTATATTTTTTGGATCTTTGGTGACACTGTCATTTTCTTGGGAATTGTCTTCTAGTAAAAATTGGAATTTTTACATGTGTTGTAAGCTTCTTTTGGTCTGTCCTCTATTTCGCATAGTTTCATCTTTATTGAATTTGTCTCCATAAGTTGGTATTGATTTCTTTTCAGTTTTCTTTTTCAATGAAACTTTATTCTTACTCACTGGCAGCCTTTTTTTTTTTCCTTTTTGTTTTGTTTTGTTTTGTTTTAACTTTTGCTTCCTCTAGAATATCGTCTTTATTGAATTTGTTATTGTAAACTGGCAATGATTTTTCTTTCCTTTTTAGGAGAGCTTTTGCGCTTTGGTATGTTTTCAGTTTCTTCTTCTGAATTAGAAGTCACACTATTTTTGTTAGCCAGATGAAACATTAAAAAACATCATTCCTCCCCTTCTAATTGAATTTTTAATTAAGCAAGCATCTTCTAATGTTTCTTAGGTTTTTCATAATTCTGCATGATCTTTTCTATCTCAAAGAATTTATTACACTAGACAGTAGAAGCCATTATAAATTTCAGCATCTTCAGCCTCATCCCTTGATTTGCCTTCCTTAGCTCATCTTCTTCATTTGATCTATCTTCAAACTCCCTTTCATATTGTATTTCCATCTCCTTCAGTTTCTTTATGTCAGTCACAGTTGTCTAGCTTTGTACTTTGTTCTCTGTACATAGGCCTATGAGTAATTAATCATTGAGACTTATTTATTAGAGTTCATGACTAGGTTTCCAGCTGGAAAAGCTCCAGTGCTTTGGATCAACTCTTCTTTTCTTGTCATTCACTGTGTATAGCAGCTAGTTAAATGCAAATATTCAAGAATAACAATTTAACTTTAGCATTCTCTTTCCTTAAAAAATGTGATTACTTAGGATTCCTTAAAATATTGAACACAGTGATTTCCTTTGATGCAATTACAGTATTCCCTTTGCAGTGTTTTGTTTTGTTTTTAATGCTGTTTTACTATTTTCCAGTAAGCAAGAGGGCTATACAATCAACAATATCTGTTTAAGTTTGTAATCCTGTTGACAACCTATGGTATATATATCAAACCTGTGTTTTTAAGAACCTCTAGTTCATAACTCTTACAAATCAATGGCTTTGTGAATAATGATAATTTTCTTACCGCCTCTTTATTCACAGAACCAAGTAAAGTAGCACATTTCTCAGAAGACAGAAAATTTGGATTCAAGTTTGATCTTTGGTGATTACTACCTTTATGATGTTGGACAAATCACTTCCTTGAACCTCATTTTTTAACCTATAAGATGAAATGCTTTAACTCTAGTTTAGTGATCCTATGATAATTCCTCATTAGTTTTTAAAAAAATTGACTTAATTTCTATATGAAAACTAATGTTATAGTGTGATGAACAGCTGTTTTATGTAAATCTTGGAAGTATAGACTTTTTTATATTTTTATTTTATTTAGGAATAATAGGAAACAAGGAGAAACAGAGTAATTAATAGAATGATAATATTAGAGAATAATCTATTGTGAACTCTAGCAAATCAAAGAATCCTGAATCTGACATTAATTTTCTGAGTTACTTAATCTCTTTGTGTATCAATCATTTCATCTAAAAAGTAGTTGGAGAAAAATCCTTTACATCTTGAAGTGCAACACATAATGAGAATAAATGAGATCTGTTTGTAAGATGTACTTAGCAACTTGGAAATAGGTATATAGATTTGTATAGGAGACTTTTGATTTAAAATATTTTTCCTTTTGCATGATGAACTGATTGAAAATTTTTCCTTGTCTCCTCTGCCTCTTTAAAAGGTCTACATTTGATTTTGCCTTTGATGACTGTTTTGTCTTCACTTTTACAGACAAAATCATGGAAAAAAGCTGACTAAAATCATTAGCTCTCACTCATTTTTCATCATTTAGCAGTTTAATATCTGTTCCATGGCTCACTTAGAACTACTTCTTCCTCCAAAATTAGGGTTGATCTCTTTACTGCCCAATCTGATGACTTTTCTTATTCTTTTTCCATCTTCTGCTCCTTGTCACTTTTGACACTATTGATAATTCTCAGCTAAAGACTTTCTTCTTCTTGGATTTTTTAGATGCTGGAATGGAATGAAATGAAATTGAATGATAATTTATTAAGCACTATGTGTCATGTAACGTATTAAGTGCTTTACAAATAACTGGTTTATTTTCATTTATTTCATCCCTCTTTCTCCTGGTTAATTGCTTTCCTCTCTGGATCTTTATTGGGTCTTCATTATTGTCCCTTAGTTTATATGTGGGTGCATCTCAGGTTGCTGTCTTGGGATGTCTTTTACTCCTTCTTTGTTATCTTAGGAGCTTTCATGGGCTCAATTGCCCCATCTATGCTATATATAAACAATCTCTCTTCTAAACCTTACTCTTACATCATAAACTTGCCTATTAGACATCTCTAACTTTCAGAATTTCTTCTAAACATCTCAAACTCAATATATTAAAAAAAATTCATTATTATTCCTCCCAACCCTGCCCCTCTTCCTTATAGTCATGTAGGTTCTCAACCTTGCTCTCTTCCTTTATTCTTCTCTCATCATTTTCATTCAATCATTTTGCAGAGTTTTGTTGATTCTTGCTCCATAATATATCTCAAATTAGTCCTTTTTTCTTCACTTCCACAGCTACCTCCCTTATTTAGACTCTTCTTTCTGGTGTATTGTAGTAGTTTTCTAATTCTTCTTCCAATGTCCAGGCTTTCTTCTCTCCAGCATCATTCAGAGCTTTAAAGGATGCAGTCCAATTTCTGTGTCTTATAAATGAAAAAATCAAGACCCTGGAGTTCTGATTTTGGATTTTATTTCCCTTTTAGATGCAGAGTCTCAATTTCCTTTGTAAAATGGAGAGAAAAATGTTTATTCAGGGTTTTTATGAAAAAATGTTTTGTGAGCCTCAAGGCATAGTTAAATGTGAGATATCTTAAAGAGTTAACTTAAGCAAAATTTTTATTTTCCTCACAACCCTTGTCTTATTCAAAATTAGGAAATTAAGTTAAATAGAACAATGAGATTGATTTTTGGCTAGAATTTTTATATTTTTATCATGCACATAACTTTCTGATGTATTTTTCTACTACGTTGCCCAGTTTTAAGCAAACTCAGTCTATAAAAATCTTTATTTTATGAAAAGGTTAAATAGGAGATAGCACTTTGCAAAACAATTTAAATAACTGCTTATTCTGCTACATTAAAAGTAGTTGATTTATAATTACTATTTACAAAACACTTTTCAGGAATTCAGCTGTTGCATAAAGATATTCCTATAAAGGAATTTTAATTTTTTTGGTTCTGATTTTATTTGTATAGGGAACTCCAAGTGAGGTAGTTACCTCTACCAATGAAGATTGGCAATTTAGCTTTCATTTACATAATTGCATGTGATCCTAAGAGGCTAAGTGACTTGTACACAGCCATAATATGTCTGAAGTAGGATTTGAAAGATGTAGTTTGAGCCCTAACTCATGGTAGCTTGCAAATTAGGTCAATTTTTCCTAAGCAGGTCTTGAAACCATTCTTGAGACTTGGTTAGTTTAGGCTAGGTGGTTGAATTCACTTCCTGTTAGCTGGATGGCAATGTGCCTTGAGAAACTCTGGATACTTTCTGATGACTTACTTCAGCTAAATAAAGTAAAAGGGCTCTCAATATCTGTTCTTTTTGAGTATCCTTTTCTTGCTATGTTTAATGTTCTAAACACAGAACCATTTTATTCCAGTATCAATCTGAAATTACCTGGGCATTTGCCAGGAATAGGCCAAGTCCAGATTAGATCATGATAATATTGTTGGAGTTGGGGGATGTTCATTGTAGAGGAAGGTGACCTAGATTGGTTTTCATAATTCTGGTAGTACAAGAAATGGTGATTGCTTATAGTCAGGTGACCCCCTCCCTCAGCTTCCTAAGTTAGAAAATAAATTGCCTATGTTCATTCAGCAAGGAGAGAGAAATATGAATATGGTTTGTATTTTTACAAACTGTATTTTGAGTACAATTGTAATATACTGTCTTTTAGGCCCACTAACTGTCAGACTATCTAAAACAGAACTAACTCATAGTTAGCCCTAAACCTTCCCTTAGTGTTGTTGTTGAAGTGTACAGTGATCTTCTGGTTCTGCTCATTTCACTCAGCATCAGTTGATGTAAGTCTCTCCAAGCCTCTCTGTATTCCTCCTGCTGGTCATTTCTTACAGAGCAATAATATTCCATAACCTTCATATACCATAATTTACCCAACCATTCTCCAATTGATGGGCATCCATTCATCTTCCATTTTCTAGCTACAACAAAAAGAGCTGCCACAAACATTTTGGCACATACAGGTCTCTTTCCGCTCTTTAGTATTTCTTTGGGATATAAGCCCAGTAGTAGTACTGCTGGGTCAAAGGGTATGCACAGTTTGATAACTTTTTGGGCATAGTTCCAAATTGCTCTCCAGAATGGCTGGATTCTTTCACAATTCCACCAACAATGTATCAGTGTCCCAGTTTTCCCACATCCCCTCCAACATTCATCATTATTTGTTCCTGTCATCTTAGCCAATCTGACAGGTGTGTAGTGGTATCTCAGAGTTGTCTTAATTTGCATTTCTCTGATCAGTAGTGATTTGGAATACTCTTTCATATGAGTGGATATAGTTTCAATTTCTTCATCTGAGAAAGGATATGAGCTTCTTAAGGGAAAGGAACATGGTTTGTTTTATTCCCCCTTCCCCCTTTCATTTTCTCTCCACTTTGTTCAGCAGTACAATATTAAAGTGCTTAATACAGTTTTAAAAATTGAATTTCTACACTAAAAATGTACAGCTTTAAAATTATTTATGTATATATTAATATCTATATATTTATGCATATATTTTTTTAAAAAAGGTTTTTTGGGGTTATATTTAAGTTTCAAACTATTTCTCTTTCCTTCTCAACTCCTTACTAGAAAGGGCTAATATTTGACACAAAGTTTGTCTGTGTGTGTATGCAATTAAAAAATGTGAAATTTCCTATACCAGTTCTTTCTCTGGAGGTAGATAGCATCTTCCTTCATAGATCCTTTATAGTTGATTTGAATATTCATAAATTCTGAATAACTTAGTAGTCAACTTTTACTCTTTGAACAATATTGCTATTACTGTATACAATGTTCTCTTGATTCTGCTCCTTTCACTCTTCATTATTTCATGCAAGTCTTTCCATGTTTTCCTAAAATTGACCTGCTTGTCATTTGTTATGTATTTCATCACAATCATATACCACAACTAATTCAGCCATTCCCCAATTGATAAGAAAACAAGATGTTTCTCCTGTTTTCAGTTCTTTGACATCACAAAAAGAGCTGCTATAAATATTTTAGAACATATAGGTTTTTTCTTGCACAACTTTGGAAAATAATCCTAATGGTATTGCTGGGTTAAAAGGTATTTTGAAATATAAAACGTTTTTATGAAAAAAAGAAAGGAAAATAGTTCAGCTGTAAAATTTACGTGAAATCTTAAATTTTTCCAAGTAATAAAATATTCAGCAATGAAAATCATAGGGTTTATGAGAAAATAGGGTTTGAGACAACATGCAAAATCTTTGTCAGTGACAAATTAAAAAAAAAAGTAAAAACTTAATAATGTTAGTATAGTTTTATACATGTTAAATTGAGAGATATATAAATATATAGTAAATGGTGGTGGTGTCCTCTACTCCAGCTGCTGCTCTGCCTACATTCAGATTCCCACAGCTGAAGGAGGTAGGATGTGGCAGGTTGGAGTTTGTCCACAGTATCAGAAGATAATTTATCTTTACAAAGACATGAGCTCTGAAGGGAGCATCTTGACTTGGCCCCAGGGGAAGCCACTGTAGAATAGGAGAATAGAAGTCATCCCCATCATGGGATCTTGGATACCTTCGGCTTAGCCTGTTACAAGAGGTGACTTAGGGATCACCACCTCCCTAACTAAACCCAGTGCTCTTTGCATTTTCTTGGAGTGGAGTGGCCCTGACCATTTCCAACGCAGCTTTTCCCAGAGTAAATAATTTGGGTATAGGGAGATCCAAGGTGTTGGACTGCCAGTTACTTCAGGTCCACACTGCCTCCCTAACCCATTTGTAATGGTTATCCCCTGATGCATTTTCTGTCTCCCTGGGACAGTTTTTCTCTGTGAGAAAATTGTTTAAAAGCAAGTGCATCCGTGTTATGCCACAAACTATTCCTTGGAGCAAATTAAGGCTTTCAGAACAAGTATTAAAGCAGACCTGATTAAATCCCCTTCCCTCTTCTTTATTTATAATGCATCTTTTTAGATTTAAGTTTTTAAATGTATGTGTATGTATTTATATTAAAACCATACACACACACACACACACACACACACACACACACACACACACACACATTTAGGGCTTATTTCCCTACTAATAAAATGATTAGCTCTGCTAGTTGGTGTCTGTAGTATTATTGTTTCTAGTTGTTGGTAGTGTGGAAAACTAAACCACCATTTTTGATAGTTCTGAATTTTGTATACCTAGTCTATTCTGCTGACCAATTGTTATTATTTGAATCAGGACCAAATATTTGGTTCCTTTCTATTTGACTGTTGGTGTGTAGAATAATTTGAGCTCTGACAAATCCCTTTTCCTTCCTACCTTCTTCATTATTTTCTCATATTTTTGATCTCTTGCTCTTCCTTTCTCAATTTCATTATTTTGACATAAACTAATCATGGCATTGGATCTATAATAAAGTACGATATTAAGTTTTTGAAATATTCATATAATTCAACCATGAGTAATTGCTATTTTTCTAATTATTTATTCCTTTAAAGAATTCCTTATAGTTATATTTATATAATTTTTGCGTGTCAAGGGAGATGAACTCCCCCAAAATTTTATTATTATTTTTAATGTAATTTATTTTTTAATGTAAATTTTTTAATGTAATTTATTTTTCTATCACTTTCAGCTCAATTTTGTAGTAATATACAAAAAGGCTCATGATTTCTATGGATTGGCTGTGTACTATTCAGTTGTTGAAGTTGTTATTGAAATTAATTTTCAGTTCAACTTACAGGATTCTCACTGAGTAGTTAGGTGGAGCTGATGGATTTAGAGTTAGCATGAGTTCAAATGTGGCCTTGGATACATACTAGTTGTGTGATCTTAGGCAAGTCACTTAACTTTGCCTCAGTTTCCTCAATTGTAAAATGAGTTGAAGAAGGAAGTGGCAAATTACTCCATTATTTTTGCCAAGAAACCCCCAGAGGGGATCATAAAGAGTTAGACACAACTGAAATGATAGAATAACAAATGGTAGGCTCTTGTTTTTATACAGATACTATTTACAGAAGTCCATTTTTTCCTTATAATTTTTAGTGTTTTTAACATAAGTGGGCTTTGTATTTCATTAAAAACTTTTTCTATAAGCCATAATACATTTAAGAGGTTTTTAATTGTTTTTGATATTAATATGTTCCATTATAATTATGTTTTCCTAATATTGAACCAACCCTGAATTCCTATTATAAATCCAACCTTGTCAGACTCTAATCTTTTAAATATAATATAGTTCCTTTGCTAATATTTTGTGAACATTTTACAATGGTATTAATTAGAGGTAGTGGTCTAGAGCAGTGGTTCCCAGTGTTTTCTGTTCTGGTAACATCAAACGAAGTGTATTTGAACCCTCCAGGGTAATTTAATATAATACTCATAATGTTCTTTTAAATTTATTCAAATTAGAGATTAGAGATATTCCACATAATATTTAGATTTAGTACAAGTACAATAATTAAACCACAGCTCATTAGATGTATTTATTATAATAGCTACAATAATAACTTTTGTCCTCAAACTCCAAATTAAAATTTATATAATTATAGAATATAAAATTTTATTCTACCAATAATTATGAAAACTGTAAAATTATGAATTTATGAAATAATTATAAATATTTTACAATGGACATTTTGGAAGAAGTAATACTAATGATAATTAGTATTTACATTGTGCTTTAAAGTTTGCAAAATGCTTTACAACTCCTTTATTTTATCTTCAGAACAATTTTGAGAGCTAGTTGCTATTATTATTACTATTTTACAGATGAGGAAACTGTTGCAGAAAAAGGTTAAATGACTTGCCAAGGATAATAATCTGAGGCTGGATTTAAACTCAGGTTTTTCTGATTCAATATCCAGTTTTCATTTTATGGTAAAATTAAAATTAGTTAATTAAGCAATATTACATATTTTATTATTACCTACTAGACTTCATATTCAATTAATTTATACATTTTGTTGAATACATTTTAGTGAAATAACTTATAGCTTGAGGATATATAACAATCATATCTATCTCTATACTTAATTTCAATGTGACCTTTTTATTTGAACAAGATTTGCAGTATTTAGCTCAACATTAAACAAATGCAATCTTAAATTAGGTTCTGCATCAAATTTATTTACGTATTGTTTAAAACAAGAATAAAGTGAAAATGATCACATACAAATGTGTAGTGCAAAATGACAGAATTTTAAAAGTTCTCTTTCTGAGACATAAAAAAAAAATTTTAGTCAAAAATTTTAAGATTGTTTCTTCTACTTAACCATCAGATAGAAAACTGATAAATACAATAAAGACTACCAAGTTACCAAACAAACCAAAACCAAAACCAAAACCAACAACAGTTTCCTTATCTAATTGCTGTGTGTAAATGTTCCTTTTTTAAAACTCATTATTCAACATCATTAGACACATTGTACATCTAATGAGACTGTATATTATTAGAAAAATGTCATTTTTAATCATCTCTAAATGTACAATTAACAGTTGTAACATTGAAAAATTAACTTTTCTTTAATAGTATTAATTTCTCCTTTTTTGTTAATTTGATTACTTAGTAAGTAAATGGGAATCAACAGTAACTTTTCTATTTTCCTGTCCACAAAAATAAATGAATCAGCTTTCAAATTTAGGCATATACCAATATTGTTCCAGTATAATTGATGCAAATGTGCATTCCTTCAAGCAGCTTTGTTTTTTCTAACAATAGTCAAGTATAGGGACACTCCTTAGAATGAAACAATGCAATTCTTATCAGTATAGAAGGACTCTGAAAGAGGTGGTTACTCAGCAATCTCTTTATTGCATTTTATTTTTTTATTATTAAAGTTTTTTACTTAAAAGATATATGCATGGGTAATTTTTCAGCATTGACAATTACAAAACCTTTTGTTCCAATTTTAAACCTCCTTACCCCCACCCTCTTCTCCAGATGGCAGGTTGACCAATACATGTTAAATATGTTAAATTATATATTAAATACAATATATGTATACATGTCCATACAGCTATTTTGCTGTACAAGAAGAATCGGACTTTGAAATAGTGTACAATTCACCTGTGAAAGAAATCAGAAATGCAGGCGGACAAAAATAGAGGGATTGGAAATGCTATGTTGTGGTTCACACTCATTTCCCAGAATTCTTTCACTGGGTGTAGCTGGTTCAATTCATTACTGCTCTATTGGAACTGATTTGGTTCATCTTATTGTTGAAGAGAGCCACATCCATGAGAATTGATCATCATATAGTATTGTTGAAGTACATAATGATCTCTTGGTCCTGCTCATTTCATTCAGCATCAGTTCATGTAAATCTCTCCAGGCCTTTCTGAAATCATCTTGCTGGTCATTTTTTACAGAACAATAATATTCCATAATATTCATATACCACAATTTATTCAGCCATTCTCCAATTGATGGGCATCTACTCAGTTTCCAGTTTCTGGCCATTACAAAGAGATGCCACAAACATTTTTGCACATACAGGTCCCTTTCCTTTCTTTAAGATCTCTTTGGGATATAAGCCCAGTAGTAAAAATGCTGGATCAAAAGGTATGCACAGTTTGATAATTTTTTGAGCATAGTTCCAAATATTCTCCAGAATGTCAGCAATCTCTTTAGTCCCTTAAGAATATTTAAAAATAATAATTAGATATGAAATATTTATTTTTCTGTTAGCCAGTGACATTAATATTAAATGATAAGTGTTTATATCTACATATTATTTAAAGTTCAATAGCATATATTAATTTTATATAAAAATTATATAAATTAATCTTTGTAAAGAATCTCTTCACATATGACTTTCTTTTCTTCTGACACTGGCACACTAGTTGCACTTTTTAAAATTTTTTATTTAAAAAAACAGAATGAGAAAAAAAATACAAAACAAAATGAAACAAAACAAACGAGAACATTGTCATGTGCCCAGCAGAACATCAGGAATGATTCAAAATATATAGCAATGAATTAAAAGATCAAGGAAGTATATATATATATATATATATATATATATATATATATATTATTCAACATCATTAGACACATTGTACATCTAATGAGACTGTATATTATTACACCTCTGAAAGAGGTGGTTACTCAGCAATCTCTTTATTGCATTTTATTTTTTTATTATTAAAGTTTTTTATTTACAAGATATATGCATGGGTAATTTTTCAGCATTGACAATTGCAAACCCTTTATATATATATATATATATATATATATATATATATATATATATATTAGTAGAAGAAATTATATCCATAAATGTCCATCTTTTCTTTGTTTCTTTATAAATTGTTCTTTTTTCTCTGCTGTTCACCTTTTAAAATTTATTCATTTTCCTCCCTTTCATTCCCATCTCCCTCCCAAGCAAGCTATAGTTAAAAAAAAGATATATTTATGTATACATATGGATACACACACACACACACACACATTCATGGCCATACATAGACTTGTATCTTTCCTATGTCTACTGTTTGCTTTAATTTTGCTCTTAATTTGCCCTGCTATTACTTAACCTCCCCCCACCTATAGATTCTTCCCTTATCTTCTTCTCACACCCTCTGCTTCCCAGGCTGCCCATCTCTTCCTTATTTATAGATTTTGGAGGGTGTTATACTCTTCATGGTATATAGTATTGCCTATTTAACCCATTTCCTATGTGAGCAAGTTTTCAGAACTATAAGCCTTCATCCCCCTTCTAATGTCTTTGTGTCTGTTCTTCCTCTGAAACTCATTTGTATGACATAATTACTATTTTTACCTTAACTTTGCCCCAATTTTTCCTTTGAGCTGCTGTATTATTGATGTCAATATTAAACATACAGTATTCATTTCCCATGTAAAAAACAAACAATTTATTCATTGAGTTTCTTGAAATTGATCTTTGATATTGGCTCTTATATGTTAAATTTTCTGTAAGTTCTGGGTCAGTTGATAGAAAGTCCTGAAAATCTGCAAATTCACTGGATGTCCATTTTTTCTTGTTCAACATTATAGATAATTTTGTTGGATGGGATATTTTTGGCCACAGGCCTAGTTCTTTTGATTATTGGTAATTATTATTCCAGGACTTGTGGTATTTAATTGTGGCTGTTGATAAGTCCTGTACAAGTCTAATTGTAGTTCCAATGTATTTGAATTTTTTTCCCTTGTTTCTTTCAAAATTTTCATTTCGGTCTGTGGATTTTGAAATTTGGTAGTAATGTTCCTATGTGTTTCCACATAGGATCTCATTAAGATGGTGATTGGTGGATTTTTTGTATTTCTATTTTCCCCTCATATTCTATTACTTCAGGACAATTTTCTTGGATTATTATTTTTTTGGGGGGTAATTATTGTGTCAAGGTTCTTTTTTTGGTCACAATTTTCAGACAGTCTAATTTTTCATATATTTTCTCTTCTTGATCTGTTCTCCAAATCTGGCGCTTTTCTTCTTATGTGTTTCAAATTCTTTTCAGTTTTTCCATTCTTTAAAATGTCTTGTTATTTCTTGGTCTCTCATAGTTTCACTGGTTTTTTTTCTTCCCCTTATTCTAATTTTCAAAGAGTTATTTTTGCCTTTGAGATTCTGTATCTCCTTTTCTAGTTGGTTAAACTTTTTTTCCATAATCTTCTTGTTTTTCTTTGATAGTTTTTCTTTTTAATTTTTAGGGTTTTTTTTTTAGGTGTTTCTCAATTGACTTAAATTCTTTTTAAAGTTCTTCTATGAATTCTCTCTGGGCAGGGAGCCATTTCACATTACTCTTTGGGGTAGAAGCTTTTTTTTTTTTTTTTTTTTTTTTTTTTTTTTTACTAAAGTGTCTTCCTCTAAAGATGACCCCTGATCTTCTCTGTTTCCCATGGTAGCTTTCTCTCTCTCTCCCTTTTTTTTTTTTTTTTCCTGAGGCTGGGGTTAAGTGACTTGCCCAGGGTCACACAGCTAGGAAATGTTAAGTGTCTGAGATCAGATTTGAATCCAGGTCCTCCTGAATTCAAGGCTGGTGCTCTATCCATTGTGCCACCTAGCTGCCCCCCCCCCCATAGTAGGTTTCTATGGTAATGTTCTTCTTTGCTGGCTCTTTTTTTTTTTTTTTTTTTTTTTTTTTTTAAATAAAAGTATTAGTGTAAGCACCTTTAATCCTGGGATAGGGAGGATGGTGTCTCTGGCTTCACTTCAGCTCTTCACTCTGATGTAGAATGCCACATCAAGAGTTTCACCCTTCAAGTGTCCACAGCCTTCAGGATCTCTGCCCCCACTGCCTCTGCACTCACAGATATGCTGGTTCTTTTTCCCCCAGAACCACATTCCTGCAGCACAGCTAGGCCTGGTATTCCTAATCAGTCGAGGTTCCCCCAGTCTTTCCAGACTCCAACTCCACAAACAATCCAGGAGGTGAAAGTCAGTTTTAAATTCATGTTGTGCTGTTTTTCTCCCCTTTGAGAGTTCCTTTATGGTTTGTTTAATTTTTTTTTCACTGAGAATAGGTTATTTAATTTAAATTTACTATTTCTGGTGATTATTTGTTTTTTGTTTTTCTTTGTTTTTGCTTTTCTATGTTTTTAGTTATATACACAATTCATTGATCTGTTTTTTTTCTCTCTCTCTCTCTCTTTTTGATTAAAATGCTTGGAAATATAAAATTTCCCCAAAAACTATATTGCAAAAATCTTGTTATTTTATTTCACTAACCATTTCCTTTGATGAAATTATACATTGTTTTTCTGATTTATTCCGACAGTTTCCCATCCCAATGTAATAAAATTCAGTGGCCCCCTGTTACTTTCAAGATCAAATCTAAAACTTCTGTTTGGCTTTTAAAACTTTTCTGGTCCCTTCTTTTCTTATATTTCTTTCACCTCACTCTTCCACCTACTCTGTGAAATAGTGACACTAAGTCTTTTTACATTTCTTTGCACTGAACATTTTCTCTCATAACTGAGCACTTACCTGGCATTGATGCCCAGAACATTCCCCTTTCAAAGTCAGCTAACATCCATATTCTTCATTTCCCAAATTCTAACTCTGAAACTATCCCCTATTTTTTTGTGTGGTTTTTGCATTTCTTTGTATCCCTAATGTTTAGCCTAGTGCCTGGCACAATATAGTTTTTATTTTTAAACTGATATTGTTTGGCTTTCAAACTTTGGGATGGAATTATTTTCCATTTGTTTCAGTATCTTAAAATAATATCCTTTCTTGATAACAGTTTTTATTCTCATGTGGACAGCACAGGTTATATTTAATGTTTATGCTTTGCTATATTTGCTTAAGAGGTTTTTTTTTTGCCTAGTACATATTTATTTTTTGTAAAGCTGCCATCTATATCTGAGAAATACATATTTACTAATATGTGTGTTTATGGTGCATCTTCATAACACCTTTATAAAAAGGGATCATATATATATAGGTGTCTCTATGAGTAGATGATTAATAAATTGAGTTGAGTGGGTAAGCACTTTTAGAGCATTTATTATGTACTAGACATTTTGCTAAGTCTTGGGAATGTAAACACAAGCATTTTGCCTTCAAAATTACATTTTGATGGACGAAGATACTTTTAATGGGTGAATTTAATTTAATGGGTGAAGATATAAATAAAAGAAGCTGAAAGTTGGGGGTTAGGTTTAAGATTTCTAAGTTGGGACAAAGTGGAAAAAAACAATTTGAGGAGTCATGGGCTGAGCTTTATTTAAGATGAACCTAGCTCACTTTAAATGAAATGGCTGAGTCAGAATCAATGCTTTCCATGGAGTAATTTACTAATGGGAGGAGATCTTGGGGTCTGAAGCATCACCATTAGGAGAAAACTGCTGGAACAAGTGGAGAAGTCAATGAAATAACCCATTTTTGAAAACTAAAAAAATTATTTTAAATAAATATGAAGTAGAAAAAGAAAAAAAATGCCCAATGCAGAGTAGAACATGAGAGAATTCAAAATTTAAGTAATACATTTACATTTCAAGAAAGCTTCTATGATATATACTACATATTATGTTCAGAATTGTCTGTTTTTGCTTCTCTATAGGTTTTCTTTTTTTTCTTTGCTGTGCATGTTTACTTTATTTTTTTTCTCACCTTTCTCTGCCCGTCCTCAAAAAGGTTATAATTAACTGTGGATATATTTAAGTACACACACATGTATTTATTTATACATACATAGATATCTATCTATAATCATACACATGTATACACTTTACATATTCATAAACATCTGTGTAAGACTATAACATGCTTGCTGGTTCTATTTCTCTGAAGGAGGTTAACATCTTCCTTCATAAATCCAAGTCTTTTTCATAATTTTCTAAATGCACCAATTCATCATTTTTGATATCACAGCAATATAGCAACCTTAGATTGTCTAGTTTTTAAAAATAATCTAAATTTAATATGGTTAATATGCTGTAGTTCTCTATTTTTAAAATTAAATCTATTTTAATTTATTTTTTCTGAAATCATGATTATTACTCCTACTTTTTAAAAATTTAATAAATTATACTCCTATTCTTTATTATTATTTCTCCTGAGCTTCAGTTCTGAATATTGTCAATTATCCACAGATGTTTCATAGACATCTCAAAACTCATGTCTAAAATGGGAAGTCATTGTCTCTTCCATAACTCTACTCCTCCCACATATTCCTTTTGTGTTCTCTGCCATTCTTTAATAAACAGTGTCCTATGGTTAGCATTATTGGAATTATCCCTGACTTCTTCCTGTCCGTCAATTCCCATATCTAATTGACTCCTAATTCTTGTTAACTTTTCTTCTCTTTGCAATATTATCCCTTTTCTCTTTGCTCACATTAGCAAAATGTTCATTAACTGAACATTTTCAGTTCAGAACCTCAGAACATCTCATCTGGACTACTAAAATACCTCCTAATTTGTTTTCAGTCTTCTTGGATGCTTCCTTTCTCATAAAGAATTACCAAAATAATCTTCTTAAAGTATATATCTGACCTCCTACTCCCTTATTGATGAGCTTTCTGTAACTATTACCCTCAAGCTATAATATTTTCTTTTGATATTCTTGCTCTCTTGAATTTTGTTATTTTTTTCTCTAGCTCTATAAAATAATTTTTGATAGTTTGATTGGTATAGGAATAAATAAGTAGAATAATTTAGGTATAATTGTCATTTTTATTGTTTTGACTTGACCTACTCCATGAGCAATTGATATTTTTTCCAGTTGTTTAGATCTGACTTTATTTGTGTGTATTCCCTTTCATTTATCATTTTTCCTTTTCTGTTCTATTAACCAATCTAATAGGTACATGGTAGTAATTCAGAATTGATTTAATTTGTATTTCACCTATCAATAATAAGCTAGAACATTTTTCATATGCCTATAAATAGTTATGATTATTTCATTTGAAAAAATATTCTTATTTTTTGGTCATTTGTCAATTGTGGAATGACTCATTGTAATAAAATTGACTTGAAGAGGCTTTTAGAAACTTGCATCATTTTTTTCTTCAAAATTACTTTTACTAATTATATTTTCTTCCTCTTTATTTTATACTCTCTCTCTTTTCACCCTGTCCATCCTCAAATAGGTTTTGCTTCTGACTACTTCCTACGCCAATGTGCCCATCTTTCTGTCACCCAATGTATTCCCCATTTCCTTTCCCTCCTGCTGTACTGTAGGGTAAAATAGATTTCCATATTCAATTGAGTGTGTATGTGATCCCCTCTTTGAGCCAGTATAGTTCCCTTACTTTCCTTTATTTGTCTCTACTTTTCTCCTCCATTATAAAAGCTTTTTCTTGGTTTTTATATATGTGATAATTTGCCCCATCTGCTTCTCCCTATTCCTTCCTCCTGATACATTTCTTTCTTATCCATTAATTTTGTTGTTTTTATCCCTTCACATTCAACTAATGCCTGTGCCCTCTCTCTCTCTCTCTCCCTCTCTCTCTCTCTCTCTCTCTCTCTCTCTCTCTCTCTCTCTCTCTCTCTCTCTCTCTCTCTCTCTCTCTCTATATATATATATATATATATATATATATATATACTAACTGCCCTAATAATAAAGACGTTCTTAAGAGTTACAAGTATCATCTTTCCATCTAGGAATGTAAACAATTTAACCTTATTAAGTCCTTTGTGATTTCTCCTTCCTATTTAACCTTTTGTGCTTCTTTTGAGTCTTGTTTGTGAAAGTCCTTTTTAGTTCTGATTTTTTTCATCAGGAATGCTTAAAGTCTTTTATTTCATTGAATATCCCTTGAATGTTCTCCTGAAGAATTATACTCAGTTTTGCTGAGTAGGTGATGGTTCTAATTCTAGCTCCTCTGCTGTCTGGCATATCATATTCTAAAACCTCCAGTCTTTTAATGTAGAAGCTGCTAAATCTTTTGTTATACTGACTGTGGCTTCATGATATTTGAATTAATTTTTTTCTAACTGCTTGTAATGTTTTCACCTTGACTTGGGAGTTATGGAAATTGACTGTAATATACCTGGAAGTGTTCATGTTGGGATCTCTTTGAGGAGGTGATTAGTAGATCATTTCAATTTCTGTTTTATCTTCCTGTTCTTGAATATCAGGGCAGTCTTCTTTGATAATTTCTAGAAAGATAATGTATAGTGTATATTGTATTTAATTTATACTTTAACATATGTAACATGTATTGGTCAACCTGCCATCTGGGGGAGGAGGTGGATGAAGGAGGGAAAAATTGGAACAAAAGGCTTGGCAATTGTAAAATTATCCATGCATATATCTTGTAAATAAAAAGCTATAATAAAAAAAAAGAAAGATGATGTATAGACCTCTTTTTTTGATCATAGTTTTCAGGTGCTCTAATAATTTTGAAATCATCTCTCTTGGATTTATTTTCCATATCAATTGTTTTTCCCATGAGATATTTCATATTGTCGTCTGTTTTATTTTCTTTTTTCTTTTGCTTTTGATTTGTTGTTTCTTGAGTTCTTACAATGTCATTAGCTTGCATTTCCTTAATTCTTATTTTTAAGGAATTATTTTCTTCAGTGAGCTTTGTACCTCGTTTTCCATTTGTCCAATTCTACTTTTAAAGAAGTTATTTTCTTCAGTGAATTTTTTTTTCTTTTCTTATTTGGCCAATTCTACTTTTTAATGTATTCTTCTCTTCATTGGCTTTTTGTACTTCCTTTACTATTTGGCATAGTATATTTCTTAAGAGTGTTATTTTCTTTATTTCTGCAAGGTCCAGGATGCTAATGCTCATCGTCATCCTGCGACTGTCATCCAGTACTATAACTCAGATTCAAATATGTACAGCCCTTTAGGCTAGCAGTGAGATCCCTATGATCTCCTTTGACCATATTACTATCTGTGGGTTGAGAGCTCTGGAAACCACTGGTGTTGCAGCTGATTCAGTGGCTCCCAAGGCCTACTTCTGGTTTTCTAGAGCTGGGAATGTGATGGTGCTGGAATGTGCTCCATTCTCACCCAGGTGCAACAAACTTTTTTTGCTAGTCTTCTAAGTTGTCTTTGGAGTCTATGGACTGAGAGGTCTAGAAACCATCACTGCTGCCCCTGATTCAGTTAGCCTGAGATCTGTTTCTGATTTATTGGAGCTGGAGCTATTCTGATGGATGACCTAAACTATATATAGCTCTTTATTCTCACCCTGTGTGACAGACCTTCCTTGTCAACCTTCCAAGTTGTTCTGGACAGGAAAACTTTCACTCCATCTTTTTTGTGAGTTCTAATTCTCCAAAATTTTAAGAGTCATTATTTAAAAGTATTTGGAGGGATTTGGGGGAGAACTGGGGTAAGTCCCTGCATTGGTTCCATCATTTTGGCTCTACTTCTCTCCATCATTCTTTTTATTCTTCTCTTAAGATCATCAAGATACTACTACTTTCCAGGCCTTGTATAATTAGGCTTCTTCTGTGACCCCTAATTATGATAAGCTTTAGAGATATCATTGTTCTTTTGTTTTTACCATTTTGTGTCTGTTTCACTAAGTAAATTATCATGATTTTCTTTTGCTTTATGGAATATGGTGTTAAAAGTTCTTCATTCCTTTAAAATTGTGGATTGCTAAATCATATGTGATCTCAACTGTGGCTTTTTGGTATTTGACTTCTTTCTTTAGCCATTTAGAATATTTTTTTCTTTTATCTGGAAGATCTGGACTTTGGTTATAATGTGCCTAGAAGATTTCATTAATTTTTTTTTTTTTTTTTAAGTAAGGGGCCAGTAGATTCTTTCAAGTTCTACCCCCCCCAGTTGTAAAAAGTATAGTTTTTTTTTTTAAGATTTTTCAAAATATATATAAGCTTTTTATTGTTATTCATGGTGTTCAGATAGTCCAAGTTTTCTTACATTTTTCCTCCTTGATTTATTTTTCAGGTCATTTCTGTTTGCTGTAAGTTACCTGACATAATCTATTTGCCCCAGATTTTTGATTTGTAGTCATTGACTTCTACTTAGTTCATTCTAATTTTCAGGGATTTCATTGCTTTCCTTTTCAGTTCTTCCTTACATGGCCATGATTTCTTTTCCAATTAATTTCCTCTACCACTTAAATTTTTTCTTCTATAATTACTCATTTTTTCTCCATTTTTATCATTCATTGACAAAACAGACATATATTTTAAAGGCTTGCTTCATCTCTTAAAGTAATTTTAGTTGAATTTGTATCCTATATGTGTATTTCTTTAGGTTTTGCATGTAGGTATTTTGGAATGATTCTTTTCTTTTGGTTTTGTGAACGAAGCATCTCTGTCACCATTATAGCTTTTTATGGAGGGATTCTTTTTGTTTTTTCATTCTTCTAAACTTAATTCCTGACTTTAGATTTTGTACACTCTGGAGGAAAGGTTTGTGTTAGTTTTAGTTTTGATTTTTGGGGATATTAAATGTTTTATTTTCAAATTTCAGAGATACCTCAGACTGGGTATCTCCAGGCTTTCAGTGGGCCCAAAGTAGTTTGATCCAGGGAGAATGTTATTATTGGCCTCCTTGTCTGAAGTCTGTAATTTTCTTACCAAAGTTAGGATCTGAGAAACAGTAGAGCACTAATGGCCTCAGCTACTATCACGAATAGCTGGGAAGTTCTGCTGATTCAGGGACAGAACAGTAGGTCCTGTTTCCCCTGAAATTCCCACTTTGTTTATTTCTTTCTAGGCTTCAGATTGGGATAGAATTTGGATCTGAGAATCTGTTTTGATTTTGGGGTCAGTCACATTGTTGCTTTTTGCTTCTGAACTCACTCTTCTCAGCTTAGGATCTGCAGTTGCTTTCTACTAAGGAACATCACCTGAGCACAAGTTCTGTTCTGCAGTCTATCCTGGATCTATAATTCTGAGCTAGAGAGTAAGAGAGCCATCTTGACACCCTATGTTTCCCTTATATGTCTGGGACCTTTCTCCCAGGGTACCACCAGAGTGTTCAATAGGCAGTTATTCCTGATAAGACCTTGTCCACAGTATTTTCAGATCTCTCTATCTTCGTTTTTGAATAAATTTTTAAAATTTAGGTAGTTGTCACTTTTTCTTGGATTTTTCCATCTGGATTTTATATGGTGCATTTTCTAGATCTGTTTGAAAGAATATTTTGGAATGGGGAGTTCACTGTACTGCTTCTTGTTACTGTTTTCTTGGCTTGTCTACTCTGTGAGATATTTATCTTTCATTCAAACTCTTAAGTATTTGTTTTCCTAAAATCTAGGTTTTATGCCAGATTTCCACTTATGTCTCAAAAATTAGGATAAAGTCAGAGCATTAATCCTCCCAAGAGTTCCCATCATTTCCACTCTAGTAACCAATTCATTCTTGTTAATAAAAAGAATCAAATCCAGAGGGTCAGCTAGATGGCATAGTGGATAGAGTACTATCCCTGAAATCAGGAGAACTTGAGTTCAAATGTGGCCTCAGACACTTGTCACTTACTCTCTGTGTGACCCCTGGCAAGTCACTTAACTTTGATTGCCTTGAGGAAAAAAAAAGATCCAGAAAAGAATTTCTCCTTATTGGTTCCTTCCTCTTTTGAAGAATTAAATTATCACTAAAGCAAATCAAGAAGTTATTAGTTATTGTATTTTTTTGGCTGAGAGGAATTGTACTTTTGGCAGAAAAAAAAATTTAGCAGATGTTTACATAATTAAATTCTCCCATCACTACTATGCTTGCCTCTGTGCCATTCCTATAATCTGTTTCCCAAAATCCTCATCTGTTTCATTTTTTCTGTCCTTTTGTACAATCAGATGGCAAAAATAATTTGTTTCATTGAAACATTCTCTGGTATGCTTCTTCCTTCTTGGATCTTGGATTTCTTCACATAACTATATCTTCTGAATATGCAATACTAATCATTGAATCTTCCTGTTTCTTTTGAAGAAAGTTCACTCATGGACTTCATCCCATTAAGTAACTCATTGATACTCAGAAGATCAAATTTTTCCTTATTTTAGAACTTTTAGTTCTTATTGCCTAAATATTGGACATTTGTACATAGAGATTTAAGGACACAAATGCTAGCTTCTTTATTTGATTTTTGTGTCCTGTGAATTTCTGAGTGTTTCACTTGCTGTTATTATGCACAATAAAAATTGGTAAGAATGAATGTACCTTATGTCCAACTGTGACTGATCAAACCAATACTAGCTTGGAGGGCTCTATGTAAGTTAGACACAAATAGGCCATGTTAACATTTTGAGTGGAGATATCTCTAAATTTATTCATCTTCCCCTTCTTTTGAGCTATTACAATTGTGCTTTGCTTATAGAATACAGCATCTTCTTTGATGAAAAAATATCATGATGGGGAGTCCTTTTCAGGGTATATTATGTAATACATTCAATTCTTTTTTTATTAATTTTATAATTATAACATTTTTGGCAGTACATATGCATAGGTAATTTTTTACAACATTATCCCTTGTACTCCCTTCTGTTCAGAATTTTTCCCCTCCTTCCCTCCACCCCCTCCCCTAGATGGCAGGCATTCCCATACATATTAAATATGTTATAGTATATCCTAGGTACAATATATATGTGCAGAACCAAATTTTGTTGTTGTTGTTGCAAAGGAAGAATTGGATTTGGAAGGTAAAAATAGCCTGGGGAGAAAAACAAAAAATTCTCACAGTTTACACTCATTTCCCAGTGTTCCTTTTCTGGATGTAGCTGATTCTGTCCATGATTCATTGATCAATTGGAATTGGATTCGTTCTTCTCTATGTTGAAGATATCCACTTCCATCAGAATACATCCTCATACAGTATCATTGTTGAAGTGTGTAATACATTCAATTCTAAAGTTCTTCAGAGAGATCTTGAGTGTCTTTGAATCACTTCTTTTGATCACCATGTAAGCACCTGTCTAGTATAAGTTCTTTGTAAAATAGTCTTTTAGGAATTTGAACAACATGGCCAGCCCATCAGATTGTACTCTTGTGCAGTAAGTTTGAATGCTTGGCAGTTTAGCTCAAGAAAAAAACCTTAGTATTTAGTACCTTATCTTGCCAGGTGATCTTCAGATCTTCCTAAGATAATTCATTTCGAAGTGATTCAGTTTCCTGGCATGGCACCGATAGACTGTGTTTCATTTATGTACAGTGAGATCAGTACAATAGCTTTGCAGATCTTCAGTTTGGTAGGCAGTCTAATACTCTTTTGTCCCACACTTTCTTTTGGAGCCTTCTGAACACTGTGACATTGCTATGGCAATGCCTGTGTCAACCTCATTAGTATTGTATACAATCTTGGAAAGTACACTGCCAAATTAAGTGAACTTCTACAGTATTCAAAACTTTTCCATTTGCTATAATCAGTGATTCCACATGTGAATGGTATGGTGTGTGGCTGGTGGAGTTTCCTGTGTTTTCATGGTGCTCTTAGGCCAAAATTATCACAAACAAGAGAATTGATCCATACTTTGTTGCATCTCAGCTTCAGGGGCTGCATTGAATGCATAATAATTTGCAAACAAAAACTACTTTCACTTTGGTCTTGGTTTATAGTATTTTTAAGTTAAATAATTTACCATCATTGTGGTAATTTACCTTGATGCTGTGTTTGTCCTAACTAAAGATATACACTAATATTGCTGAAAATGTTAAAAATCATGGGAGCAAACACTCAACCTCATTTTACTTTATTGGCGACTAGAAAATCATGAAAGCACTGGCCATTATCCAAAATGTGGGCAAGCATGCCATTATGACATTGATCTACAATACTGATTAACTTCTCCAAGCAACTATGTTCTGACACAATTTTCCACAAACTATCATGACTGACAATATCAAAGGATTTGGTCAGATTATTGAATATTAGGCATAGCCTTCTACTTTTGGAATTTCTCATGGAGATTTTGGGTAGAAATGCCATACTGACCATTCCTCAGCCCTTTCTGATGTCACCCTGGCTCTGTGATAGATAAGATCAGCCTATTAAGGAAGACCCTAGTAAGTGTCTTGCCATTAATTGACTGAGAGACACTCTCCACATCCAATCGTCATTGACAATCTTATTTCCTTTACCTCTATAGAGATGGATAATATAGACATCTTAGACCTCTTCTTGCCAAATAACCTGGATAATTTGTATAAGTGGTACACTCTTGCCTTGGAAATCTCAGCTAGAATAGGATTGGCACTAGGATTTCTACAGGAGAGAAGCCTAATGACATTCAAAATCTCCTCTTCAGTTAGAAATTAAGCTAGAGAGGCAAAAGTCAGTGGTTTCAGGATTGACTGATGATGGTTTATTGGGAACTCTATCTAATGCTCAGCTCATCTCTCCAGGATCATGTCCTTATCATTAATCAATGTGGTAATCACCATGAGTAGTTGATAAGCACCATATGTCTTTGGTCCATAAATTGCCTTCAGGGTATCATAAAAGTTCTTTGCATTGTTTCTATAGGCATGAAGCTGAATATAATTTGCCTTCTTACCGAGTCAAGAATTCTTCATCTAAACTTTGCTTACACTTTACTTTTGATGGAGTTAAATGCTGCCTTCTTAGAGACAGATAAACTATCTTGGAAAACTTTGTGGATTTCTCATTTTTCATTTAGTAGCTTCCGAATTTCCCTGTCATTTTCTTCAATGTTTGTGTGTTCTGGCCCAGTTGGTCACTTTTTGGGAGGCAGACAGGTTTGTTGAAGAGATTAGTTTTGTTTGTGAAACCCATTCCAGCTTTATAGCACCTCTCTTCATTGTGACTACTCTAGAAAAACCTGTATCCAGCTCCACCTTCAGTAAGCTGGCTTTCCTTTACAGCCGTGTTTTACTCAGGGCTGTTATCTTTCAGGTCTACTGGATTTCGTGTTGTCTTTTTAAGTATGCACACATTCCATGTATCAATGGTAAGCAGAACCATTTTTGCAAATTTTTGTACTTTTATTTATGTTTACTTAGGCCAGAGTAGGTAGGATTCCTGCCTCCTGCAATGAGTAGGCCAGAGTTGGATGAAGCAGACCATTTTAGGACACTTCCAGCCTTTTTTTCACATTAGGAGGTCTTTGCAAAAGACTGCTCAGATACCCATGTGGCTACTGAATCTCATTGCTTTTTCTATTGAGAAGATGTCCTTTGGCCTAGGATTGCTGAGTGTAGGGTTGTGACCACTGCTCCCAGTGTTTCTGTACCTGCTGCTTTGTCACTTGCTTATTGATATAGGATATCACAGATAGGAAAAAAGTGACATGGTGATGTCTTTTGCTTCACGCATGTAGTAGGTTTAATTGTGGCAAAGTTGCATGCAGTTGTCCATTTCTCTTTCTCTCTTTCAGACCTATCAAGTCCTTTGATTAAGACAAAGTTAAGATGCCTGGTGAGGGTTTGAGGTGCAGTGGATGATGTTGCATCTTTGAGGTCTGAGTGCTGCAGAGCACCTGCTTCAGCTAGCTTTGTGGCTGATGGAACAAATTTTTCTCTGTCACCCATTCTATTCTGCCAGAGGAAGTCTTCACATGCTTGGGATAAGTATTCTCCCCAACCCTCACCAGAAGGTGCAAGACCTCTCAGCTGCCCTCAATCTGGTTTAGCTTGTCTACCTAAATGGTTTATTGTGCATGCTATGAGTCCTTTAAACGAGAGGTGAGATTATTTGACAAGCTGCCTCAGCAATTCTGCTAAAGATATAGATTATGCAACAGTGAGAGTAGCAGAATTAGAAAACTGCATCTTACCACATTGCCTTCCACAATTCAGTCTCCAGTGCTTTAAAAATTCTTTAAAATTAAAGATTATTTTGTTCTATTTTGTGAAAGTTAAATACTAGGATATGTAGGAAACATGGATATTAGATACAATGTTTCTCTTTGGTATCATGGAAAAATTTAATTTTGGGGGGGAAAACCCCATACAAAAAATCTCTGTTAGAAATTTGACAATCGTAAGATTTAAAGGTTAATGATTGAATAAATATGGAAATTTCTGGCTACTTCTAAAGTACTGGGTAAACTTAATGACTACTTCAGCTGAAACACTGAGGTAAAGAGAGAAATCTTTGTTCTTTATGGAAGCTTGCATGATAATGACTTTGTACTTCCTCTACCCCTTCCCCTCCCCCACAGTTACATCTTTCATCAGTTTTCTTGGTAAAGTTACCAAAATATCTTTTCTATCATATTTGGAGAGAGGAGGAGTGCTTATGGGAGCACTATTCCTTTTTTTTAGTAAGACTTCTTTATTTTATGTAACTTTTACTACCTGGTATAATCAAATCCCCAGCAACTGAAAACCACAGCAAACAACATTCTTATTCCTAGCTTTGATTGCAAATCAGCACCACAAACCTGAGAAAGCCCTCGAAATGGGATAAATACAGAAAACATTACCAGAATATTTCTGTAGATTTTTAAGCCCTCTGATTATATATGCTACATTCCATTGTCTGTGTAAATAACTTTTTTTTCTCTCCATCCTATTCTCTCCACCTTCCACCCCCCAATTTCCTTCATGATAAATAGTAAGATTACTACTCTTCATGCACCAACACCTGGGAATAATCAAGAAAAAATAACAGTGAGAAACTGCAGAACATCTGTTGTAGACATTAACTTTTGCATGGTTTGACAGACTGTCACTACCAGCTGTTAGATTTAGATGCCTTTTTTCTAGTAGAAGTGACTGTTTTCCTTCTTTTGACTTCAGTAAGATTACATAGGATATTCTGTAGAGATTGAATAAAAGTTTTCACAATGAATTTGACTGATTTTCTATTATGATAATTTATTCTAGTTACTATTGTTATTAGGTAACTCAGGTAATTAAAAGAATCTTAAACATGTTAAATTAGGAAATATTTGGAATATTTCTTTCTTTACATAGTCCAATTTGAATTACTTCTGAGCATGTCATTTGGATCTCTAAACTAATATGATGTGTTGTTTTGGTCTTTTAAAACTAAAGTTTAGACTTGAATTTAACATACTCAGACACACAACATACAAATTTACAATTTCTCATATAGCCATCCTAAGAAGATTCTCTTTTCTCCTAGTCATTTATTTCATTATTAAGTATCCCAGCATTAACAGGATTTGCATGCCAGTTTTGACCTTTCTCAGATCAAACAATCAATTATTAATAATATTACCTAATTAATATGTTAGTTATTAATAATAAATAATTAAATACTATGCTCTATACTGTGAAAGGTACCTTTCCTAAGTACTGGTGAGCTAAAGACAAAAAAAGAAACAGTTTCTGCTTTCAAAGAATTTACCTTCTGAAGCAATAAACTGGGAAAATATTTTTACATCCACAGGATCTGATAAAGGCTTCATTTCTAAAATAGAGAATTGAATCAAATTTATAAGAAATCAAGCCATTCTCCAATTGATAAATGGTCAAATGATATGAACAGACAATTTTCAGATGAAGAAATTGAAACTATTTCTAGTCATATGAAAAGGTGCTCTAAATCATTATTGATCAGAGAAATGCAAATTAAGGCAATTCTGAGACACCACTACATACCTCTTAGATTAGCTAAGATGACAGGAAAAGATAATGCTGAATGTTAGAGGGGATGTGGAAAAACTGGGACACTAATAACATTGTTGGTGGAATTGTGAATACATCCAGCCATTGTGGAGAGCAGTTTGGAACTATGCTCAAAAAGTTATCAAAATATGCATACCCTTTGACCCAGTAGTGTTTCTACTGGGCTTATATCCCAAAGAAATCTTAAAGGAGGGAAAGGGACCCATATGTGCAGAAATATTTGTAGCAGCCCTTTTTGTAGTGGTAAGAAACTGGAAACTGAGTAGATGCCCATCAATTGGAGTTGGGTAAATTGTGACATATAAATGTTATGGAATATTATTGTTCTATAAGAAATGATCAATAGGATGATTTCTGAGAGGCCTGGAGAGACTTATATGAACTGATGCTAAGTGAAATGAGCAGAACCAGGAGTTCATTGTACATGGCAACAAGAAGACTATACAATGATCAATTCTGACGGCTGTGGCTCTCTTCAACAGTGAGATGATTCAAACCAATTCTAATTGTTCAGTGAGGAATATAGCCATCTATACCCAGAGAAAGGACTATGGGAACTGAGTGTGGAATACAACATAGCATTCTCATTTTTTCTGTTGTTGTTTGCTAGCATTTTGTTTTCTTTCCCAGTTTTTCCCCCCTTCTTGATCAGATTTTTCTTGTGCAGCAAGATAACTGTAAAGTATACATATATTGAACTTAATATATATTTTTAACATATTTAACATGTATTGGATTACCTGCCATTTAGGGGAGGGAGTGAGGGAAGGAAGGGAAAAGTTGGAACAGAAAGTTTTGCAAGGGTCATTGTTGAAAAATTACCCATGCATGTGTTTTGTAAATAAAAAACTTTAATAAAAAAAGCCATGAAAAAATAATTTACCTTCTAATAGAAATGGGGGAGAAAATTGACATATTAAAAGTGACTCTGTCTGGAACTGTCCTGCTTGTGTAGAATCAGTTAATCTTTATTGGTATGGTGGTGGTGGGGAAAGAAATTGTCTAGGTCTAATAGAAATGTCACCATTTTCATAAAATCTTGATTTTTTTTCTCTCCCTCCACTCTACCTTCCCCATAATATTTCATGTCTCTAATGTATATCTGTGTATATTTCATAGTTTCTTGTTGGAGGGCAGGCAGGAGATAAAATTTTATCTAAATTTTGTACCTATCCATCTAAGAACTGAATTGAATATGATTTCTATTCATGTTTATTATTTAGAATTATTTATAAAAAACAATCTTGGCACATACAAATGTTTGTACAATCTCAATATTTTCTCACTCTTTTTTCTCCCTGAGCTTTCTACTATGAATAAATTGTTTCAGTTTCATATCTTATTCTAGAAGGTCTTCTACTCTTCAAGAGCCAAGAATTATATTACTTTGTCTTCTTAATTGTAGAACTTTTTCTAACTGCACTGCAAAATAGAAATGTAATGTTACAAGTTCCATCTTTTTGCTTTTATAGATTCTAGAGTTTCAAGGGACTTTAAAGATCATCTAATTTAAATCTTCATTTTACAGATGAGGGAAAAATGGTGAGAATATCTGCACAAGGTTATAAGATAGCATGTGTAAAAGCTGAATGTGAACCCAGGTTCTCTGAATCCAAATCCAATCCTATTATCTCTGAGAACTACTTGGTAGCTTTATATTAAAATAATTAAATTTTCTGACTTATAGAGGGTTGTTTTCATCTCTCTTTCAAATTTCTCTTCTGATGTTTTATTGTTTTATGAAGTGACCTGGACTCTGAAAGATTATACCAGTTGTGGACAAGCTCTAGAATGTCTTACCAAATTGGAAAGAGAAAAATTTCTGATATTTGCCATGATGTGGTGTAACTATTTTGTGGACTAGCCTAGCCTACTTCTGACAGAGCATCAATAATCAGTAAATCACAACCCATATTTATTAAAGTCCTATTCTGTGCCAGTCACTACAGTAACAATTAAAAATACAAAGCCCTCTCCCAAACCTCCTTGCCTTTAAGGAGCTTATATGCCTGATAATATGCTACCTAGAGAATAAAAAAAAAAAAAAAGAAACAGTCCCTACTTTCAAGACGTTTATAGTCTATTGGGAGAAAAAATATGCACATATATAAATAGATATAAAGTCCTGTAGATCACTAAAATAAGTAATATAAATTAAAATATCAATAATAGCTATAAAGACTAGCATTTATTTAATAAGTAAGAAAAGCTAAGAGTCAGAAAGAGGAAATTAAACATTCTAGACATAGAGGAGAAGTATTGCAAAACTAGGGATAGTAGAGATGGAGTAGTTAAGGAGCAAAAAATCATCCATGTAGTTGAATCCTAGAGTTTGTAGAGAGGAGAAAACACAAGCATATTGGAAAAGGGAGAAGGAACATAATAATTAAAAGTTTTAAATGTCAAGAATATTATATTTGCTATTGATCCATTGGATACCACTGGAGTTTAGAGAGTAAGGAGTGACATGATCAGATCTGTGCTTTAGGTAGATTACATTAACAGCTGCATGGAAGGCTGACAAAAGTAGTGAGAGACTTAAGGAGCAGTGATGTGGGTGTCAGCTTAGATTATGTCTATTTGAATAGAAAGAAGGAGATGAATATGAGAGCTGTTGTGAAAGTAGAAGTGGAGAGAGTTGGCAACTATGGGGTAAGGGGTAAGTGAGAAATTAATAGTGGAAGAATAGAGAAGAATAGTGGAATAGTCTCTCTTCCACTTGGATGAGTGGAAGGATGGTGGAGACTTCAAAGATATTAGAGAAATTGAGAAAGGAGAGAATTGGAGGTTAAGAATGAATTCTGTTTTGAATATATTGGGTTTGAAAATTTTTGGGAACATCTAGTAAGAAATAGGCTATTGACAAGGGATCAGAAAATAAGATAGGGCTGGCCATATAGATATGGGAATCATTGGTATAAAGTTGATGATTTATACTATGGGAAATGATAAGATCCCAAAATAAGACCGTATAGAGAGAAATATAAGACAGCTCATGTCAGAGCTTTGAGTGATGACCCACATGAATGAAAAAAAAAAAGCAAAAGGGATTTATCACTGTCATAGAGTTAGCCAATCAATAATCACTTATTAGGCCCTTAATATGTGCCATGCTTTGGGATGAATGCTTGGGTTAACAGACAAAAGTTGCTACCTTCTAAGAGCTTACATTTTAATGAAAGAAATAATTAGTTATACATATCATGCAATCTTTTTAAGAGAGGGCATTAGGAGTTGAGAATGGAGGGAGGTGAAGAGAGGCTTCATGTACAAGGTAGATTTGTTTCTCAAAAAATTTTCAAACATGTCTTTATTATTGAACATTCATCTTTTTTATGTATATTCACAATATAATTAAGCTCATATATGCTGCATCCTGTGTTCCACTGCTCTTTAGAATACATTTTTTTCCCTTATGAATACCCCCAACAGCAGAAAATCAGGAGGAACTAATAAACAAAGTGGGCAAGGATAGTAATAGCAACAGAGTGATTGCAGAGAAACTAGAAAAAGGTTCTTTCTAAATGTACACAAGGAGACGGATGAAGGAAGAAGTCTGGCAGAGGAAAGAGTGAAGAGAAGAACAAGGTCATTATGGGCAGTATGGACAGAACCTGGTGTCATCTTGTCTTGCATAGAGATGAATCTTTTTTTTTTTTTTCGTAGGACTATATTGAAACATAGAAAGATACATAAAAAAAGGGGGAAGGAAGCAGGGGATTAGTGATGTGATATAGTATGCAATGTGCTGGGGTAAAGTCAAGTTAGCAATTTGAAAAGGTGATTTCTCTGGTCTTAGAAAAGCGGCTATCTAATAGTGGATGAAGAGAAATGGGGAGGGATCATTGAATAGGGGAGGAAGGAGACTTTACTTTAGTTGGGGGAGAGATTCTGTTGATGGGTATTCCAGTGGGTGAAGTGCTCTATGAAGGGAGGTGGGGAATTTACATCAAGTGTGGCCTGGGCCATTTGGTGCTAGCAAAGTATATGTGTCTTACTTTGAGCCATGAGAGAGTTGAAACCTCTGAGATTTGGGGACAAACAGGGAATGAAAAAAAGAAACCTGGGGAGCATTTAGGTCACTGGTGATCTGTGTAATTGGGGATATGGTGGGGGAGGCACTGATCATGGAGAAGTACCCCCTTTAATACCCATAATAGTTGGCATTATTTTGTGAGTTGAGGCATAATTGAAAAAAAGAATCATTAAGGCAAACTCTAAAAGTCTGCCTTGAGAAGAAAATCTAGATTGATTATGTTGGAGTACAGCTTTGATTACAAAAAAAAATACAGAGAACAGAGACTTACTAGATAATTATAGATGTCATGAGTCAGATTCTGAGGATGTAGATTAGAAAGTGTTTTTGGATAATGAAGTGAGTAAGAGAATATCCATTTGGAAAAAAGGTAGAAAAATGAAATTAAAAAGCTGATGCTAATCAGAGGTGATGTCAGAAGGGAGAATCTACTTGACTAATTTTAGAGGAAGAATTATACAATTAGATTAGAGGGAGAGATAAAGAAACTGATAAGAAAACTCCCCAAAAGAAAGTGGTAACATAGTAGGAAAAGATCATGGGTTGAGGTAAAGAGAGATAGTGGGAATAGAGCCAGCCTTAAAAAAAAAAAAATTAAATCAGAAGGGGGGGGGAAATTGAAAGAAAAATATGAGACATGGAAGAAAATGAAAATCTAGCAAATATCTTTAAATAAGAATGAATAACTTGGTTGTTGTCCATTCTAGAAGACCAAAATGACTCTGTTGGAGTCAAGATGCAGTATATCTGACTATGGCTGATTAGACCAATGTGACCTCAGAAAGTTCTACCACAAATCAGACACAAATAAGTCATATAAACAATTGGAGTGGAACTGTCATCTTTCTTTTGAATTATTCTTACAATTATGCTTTGTTCATAAAACTCAACAATTTCTTTGATCAGGATACACCACACTTAGCAGCCCTTTGCCAGTGTCACTCATATCATAATTGCAGTTCTTCAGAGATATCTCGATTGTCCTTATATTACTTCTGACCACTAAATGAACACTTTCTTTGGATGAGTTCTATATAAAATAGTCTTTTAGGCATTTGAAGAATATATTTTAAAAAATCAGAGTTGCACTTTCTGCAGTAGTATTGACTGCAGTAGCTTTTAGTTTGAATGCTTAGCTGTTTAGCTCAAGAAAGAACCTGTGTCATTTGCCAGGTGATCTTCAGAATCTTCCCAAGATAATTCATATGGAAGCCATTCAGTTTTCTGGTATGGTGCTAGCACACTGTTTGTGTTTCATAGGTGTAAAATGGGATCATCACAACAGCTCTGCAGATCTTCAGTTTGGTAGGCAGTCTAATACCCCTTTTGTCCCACACTTTCTTTTGGAGTCTCCTAAACTTAGAGGTACTGGCAGTACATGTGTTAACTTTATCATGTATGTGTGTATCCCTGGAACGTATACTGCTAATGTAAGTGAACTTACCCACAGCGTTAATCTAATGGGTTCCTCACATGGAGGGTATGGTGCTAGTATAGATCCTTTATTAATTGGTGTTTTATTGTTGTTGTTTGTTTATACCAAGATAGATAATCTTATTGGGTCACCCAGAGTCTTGTGTTCAGTCCATTAATAAGAAATAATGTGTCCAAGGTGGTGTGCTTTCAATTTGGTGCTAATTAATTGTTAGGCCAAAATTAATAGCACAAGCAGAAAAAAAGCAATCTATACTTTGTTGCATCTTGGTCTTTAAGGCTATATTGAGTTCACTATCTTCTGCAAATAAAAAAAAATCATGTACCAACTCTTCCTTCACTTTAGTCTTGGCTTGTAAGTCTTTTTACTGTGAGTATGGTAGTGTTGATTTTGATGCCAATTTTGTTTCATTGAAGGTATCTGACAACATTGCTGAAAACTATGAATAGATTAAATGATTTGGTAAAAGGGAAAAAAAGTGAATGATTGGATAAAATTCTATAATCTATTACTTACAAGAAACATTAAAAGAACAAAAATTTGCGCATGATAAAACTGCTGGTTTAGAATTCTTTTTTTTTTTTTTTTTTAACTAGGTATCAAGGGAATCTAAAAAAGCATAAGTTACTGCATGTTATTTGATAAAATGGGATATTCTGACAAACTATATACAAATCCAACAAAATAATTATATTTAAGAAAACAATATTAAAAAAGTTAAATATGTAAATAACACTGTGAGGTTTTTTTGATCATTTGTTCTTAAAAGAGCACCAATGACATCAGGAGGGTGATGCCTTGACTTGGGTGTTAATTGCATTTAAGTGAGGCAAAGCTATGTAGAGTCATTATTTCCTCCAGAGGCATCATAATCCAATGACAAAACAAAAGTAAAAATTACTAGTGATAGCCTGAGATGCAGTCTCAAGGTCACCTTGGCTTTTCTACAAAAAGGTCTTTCCCATGTAGATTCATGCTCATTCAATTATAAAACAAAATCAGACATTCAAAACACAATTGAAAAAAAAAATAAGTTGTAAACAACAAAATTGTATTAAGCTAAAAGGAATCATAGACAACATGTATTAAACTTATAATGCCTATTCACAAAGGAAACCTTATTTGAGTCTTAAAAAGATATAGATTGTAATACAATATGACAGAACACTTAAGTTTCTTTTAGTTTTATATAAGTTTAACAGAAAGATCAATAGAAGGAAAAATATGGAGTTAAATTGCTAGAGAAATTAGATTTACAAGAAATTATGGTATCTACTAAATGGAAAAGCAGAAGAATATGTATTTTTTTTGGTACAATGTGTAACTTTTGCAAAAATTTATCATGTTTTGGCCACAAAGATATTACAAACTAATAATAGTTAATGCAACTTTTACCACCCAGGAGATGTCTCAAAACAGAAATAAAAAATACAGATCTAAATGGAGACTTGCCAGTTAAATTCTAAACAATGAAAAGAAAATTCTAAAAAATGAAAAGAAACAAGATCAAAGAAAAAAAAGCATAGTAAAAAAAAGTTAATAATTTTGTAAAAGAACAATAATGATAAAACAGTATATCAGAATTTGTGAGATGTAGGTAAAGTAGTTCTCTGGTAGGGAAATCATATACTTATAAACATAAATTAACAAAAAAAATAAAAAAGTGAATCACTGAACCAACTATGCATTTTTTTAAAAATAGAAAATCGATAAAGAAACCTAAAATAAGTACAAAAGAGGAGATACTAAAATTTAGAAGGGGAAATTGACATATTAGAAATAACTTCCTCCCATGAAAAAATTAAAATCTCATTCCTTAAAAAATTTAATAAAATTGAGAATTACTTAGCTAACTTGATTGAACAGAAGAAAACAGAGAATTAAGTCTTAAATAAAATAGCAAATGAGCAAGGTGAAGTCACAGCAAAGCCTAAAGAAATAAAAAGAATAATCAGAACCCAGTATGTACATTTATTTGATAAAGGAAAAAAAAAAAGAGAATACTTAAAATGTAAAGTACACAAGCTATCAGAAGAAAAAGTAATCTCAGAAATCTCAGAAAATGAATTATTTATAGCTTGAAAGAAACTTTTAAAGGGCAGGAGGAGAACTTGTAGTCCGGAAGAATGCATAGAAGAATTCTACCAAAGTTTTAAAGAATAGGTAATATTCCTACGTTAAAATTTATTCCCATAAAACATTTTTACAGTTAAAGGTTCTGATAAAGGCCTCATCTCCAAAATATACAGAGAATTGACTTTAATTTATAAGAAATCAAGCCATTCTCTAATTGATAAATGGTCAAAGGATATGAACAATTTTCAGATGATGAAATTAAAACTATTTCCACTCATATGAAAGAGTGTTCCAAATCACTATTGATCAGAGAGATGCAAATTAAGACAACTCTGTGATATCATTACACACCTGTGATATTAGCTAAGATGACAGGAATAAATAACGATGAATGTTGGAGGGGATGAGAGAAAACTGGGACACTGATGGATTGTTGGTGGAGTTGTGAAAGAATCCAACTATTCTGGAGAGCAATCTGGAATTATGCCCAAAAAGTTATCAAAATGTGCATACCTGTTAGGATTACTAGGTGAGAACTCAGGTTGTCTGGACAGTGACAAGGTGAGAATTCAGGTTGTCTGGACAATTACAAGGTGAGAACTCAGGTTGACTTGACAGTTCTCTGGCTCAGACCTGTAAAGGGAGTTTACACCTTAGGAATCCTAGAAGGAGCAAGCTCATTGGTTGAAGTGGTTCTTCCCAGAAGCCCTTGCATTATCCCACGCCCATTCTCTGGGAGGATAAAAAGAGGCAACATTGAGCTTGGAAAGCAGTCTGGACTGGGGAAGGACAAGGGCTGGAGGACAGCACTCCAGAAAGAGGAGAAGTCTCTGCCTACATCAGGCTTGACGCGGCTCTCTGCAGGAAGGGAAGTCACTTCTCTGGACAAGAGTTAAGGGCAACTGCCTGGAGACAACGGTTCACTACAGGAAGAAGAATCTGTCTGAGAGATTTGAGTAGATACAGCAGATCTCTTCCCAGAGAGCGATCCGGCAGCTTCTGGAGACGACAGCTCACTATACATACCCTTTGACCCAGCCGTGCTACTACTGGGCTTATATCCCAAGGAAATACTAAAGAAGGGAAAGGGACCTGTAATGTTTGTGCCAAAATGTTTGTGGCAGCCCTTTTTGTAGTGGCTAGAAACTGGAAAATGAATGGATATCCATCAATTGGAGAATGGTTGGGTAAATTATGGTATATGAATGTTATGGAATATTATTGTTCTGTAAGAAATGACCAACAGGAGGAATACAGAGAGGCTTGGAGAGACTTACATCAACTGATGCTGAGTGAAAGGAGCAGAACTAGGGGATCATTATACACTTCAACAATGATACTGTATGAGGATATATTCTGATGGAAGTGGATATCTTCAACATAGAGAAGAGCTAATCCAATTCCAATTGATCAATGATGGAGAGAATCAGCTACACCCAGAGAAGGAACACTGGGGAAATGAGTGTAAACTATGAGCATTGTTTTTTTTTTTTTTTTTTTGTTTTGTTTTGTTTTATTTTTCTTCCCAGATTATTTTTACCTTCTGAATACAAGCCTTCCTTTGCAACAACAACAATTCGGTTCTGCACATATATATTGTACCTAGGATATACTATAAGATATTTAATATGTATGGGAATGCCTGCCATCTAGGGGAGGGGGTGGGGGGAAGGAGGGGAAAAATTCGGAACAGAAGGGAGTACAAGGGATAATGTTGTTAAAAAATTACCTATGCATATGTACTGTCAAAGAAAATGTTATAATTATGAAAATTAATATATATATGTATATTTATATATAATATAAAAAAAAGAAAGAAAAAATTTATTCCCAAAATTTGAGAAAAACAGGTATTTAGTAGACTTTTGGTGGAACATATATAGACCTAATACTTAATTCCTTTGTTTGAGGTATAGATAAAATAAAACAAAAGAGGATACTTCAGTATTATTAATGGATATTTACTTTAACAAATTAAGCAAAATCCTATCAAGTAGTCTACAGAATTTATCCCCCAAAATCATTCATTTTTACCAAGTGTGATTTATTCTAAAGATGTAAAAATTATTCAACATTAGAAAAACCATCATTATAAGTAACTATATTAAAAACCTAAATATCCAACATCACATGATCATCTCAATAGATGTAGAAAAAGTCTTTAACAAAGTTTAACATTCTTTTTTTTGCTGAAAAACTGTATAAAGTATAAAAACATAGAGGAACGCTTTAAAAATATCACAACAGCTATTTATCTAAAACCAAAAGAAATTATCATATGCAATGAAGATACACCTGAACCTTTTCCAGTAAATATGAGAATGAAGCAAGAATGGTATTTTCTCTACACTTACTTTATAGAGTTCTGGAAATATTAGCTAGGTAATAGTTATAAGAGAAGAGAAAGAAATTTAAAAAATTAAGACAGGCAAAGAAGAGGTAAAATTATCCTTGTTTGCTGATAACAGGAATATTTACTTGAAAAATCCTAGCGAACTAGTAAAATTAATTGATGTAAAAACTTCAACAATGTTGCTGGATACAAAATAAATCCTCAAAAAATAAATAGCATTTTTATATAATAATAACAAAACATAGGAAAAAATAATAAAAAAAGAAGTCTCATTCAAAAGACCTGCAAAACGCTTACAATATCAAGGGATCAGTCTCCCCAAACACATAAAAGACTTGTATAGATTCAATCACAAAGCACTTTTTAAAAAGTACAGAATAATTTAAGTGGTTGGTGAAATATTTTGTACTCTTGGCTAGACTTACTAATACAATAAAAATGACAATTATATCACAATTTACCATTTTAACACTATATCAATCAGATTATGAAGGGAATACTTTACATCTTGATCAAACAACAATATTCATTAAAAAAAACAAAAGGTTTAGAATATAAAGAGGAATAATGAAAGGAAATAAGGATGATGGGGACAATAGCAAATTCAGACCTCTTATCTTAAAACTATATTATAAAACAACATTTATAACAATCATTTGGTATTAAAGAATAGAGATAAATCAATGGCACAAAGAGGGTAAGGGAGATTTAAAAATAATATTACTCGGTAACCCAATTTTTGGTAACAAGGTGGAAAACATAAATTATCTTGGGAAAACTCCTTACTTGACTAAAAACTGTGTGGAAAACTAGAAAGCAGTATGGCAGAAAAAAGGGTTGAACCAACTCTGTGACCATGTTCCATAATAATTCTAAATACACACATAACCTTAACATGAAAGACCATACTATTAAAAATTCAGGAAAAAAAACACATTTACTTTGCACAATTATGTCTAGGAAAATTTATTTTTTCTCAATACTATTTTATTTTTCTAAATATATGTAATTTTCAAATACATTTCAACATTCATTTTTGACTTTGTGTTCCAAATTTTTTCTCCCTCCATCTCTTACCTCTCCCCTCTCCAAGACAGCAATCTGATATGTTAAAACATGTGTAATACCTTTAAATATATTTTCATATTGTTATGTTGTGCAAGAAAAATCAGACCAAAAGGAAAAAGCTATGAGAAAGAAAAAGAAAATAAACAAAATGAAAATACTATACTTTGATCCATATTCAGTCTCTATATTCTTTCTGTGGATTTTATTGGAATTGTCACATTGTTGAGAAGAGCCAAGCCCACACAGTTGATCATCACATAATTTAGTTGTTACTGTGTACAGTGTTCTCCTAGTTCTCACTTCACTCAGTATTCATAAGTTTTTGGGAAATTTAAGAGAAGAGCATTTTCATTTAAGCAATGAAATTTAAAACCAGAAAAGGGTGAGTGGTGGTACCAAATGTAGTTTTGGAAGTAAAGAAGAGAAAAGGAATAGTAAGTAGCAATGGTAGGATCTTCCTGAAGATTGAAACTTAGTCATGTTTGTATAGAGCAGATAAAGAGCCAGTAGATAGACATGGAAGATAAAAGAGAGAGGGTTGATACTAGAGGTAATTCTTAATGAATGTGTAGGGGAATGGAATTAAGGATGTAGAGAAGGTTTTTCTTATATTTAGGACAATAGCCTTGTTTGTACCAGTTTGATGGTGTAAAGGAGAAAATGGTGGTGAATTGATATCAAAGAATTGTTAGATAAGGTTCATTGAATAATGTTAGATAAGATCCATTCAATTTTATTTTATTTTCAATTCCAAATTTTTATCTCTCCTCACTTCCTTTACTACCCATTGAGAAAGTGATACAAAAACTCATTACAAATATGAAATCATGTAAAACAAATTAATTATAAAATGCCCCCTCCCCCCAAAAAAAGAAAAAGAAAAATATACTTCAGTCTGTACCCTTGCATTTATTAGTTCTTTATCTCAAAGAGCTCATAGTCTGGGAGGGGAGACAATAACAAGAAAAAGGGATGTAAAAATATGATAGATACTCAGGACAGATTGTAGAGAAACAGATGGAAAGCACTAGCATTAATAGGGATTGGGAAGGATTTGTAGAAGGTAGAAGACATCCAGTGTGTGTGTGGGAAACATATAGTGTGGAGATGGAGTTTTTTTCATACAATAGTAGCAGAGCCCTCAGTTACTAGATCATAGATTGAATAGTTTGGGAAGAAGGGAGATACTATATTTATATAGCATCTAAGAACCATGAACTGTGCTAACCACTTTTAACCAGTGTCTCATTTTATCTTACCAGCCCTGATATGTACTTGCTAATATTAAATATTATTATTTAGCTTGTAAATGTCTAAGACTAGACTTGAATTAAAGTATTTCTAACTCTACATCTAAGGCTTTATATATATGTCATCAATTGAGAATTGTCACCTTTTTATAGGATTGTGTAAAGTGTAAAGGAGATATGAGAAAACTAGAAAGATAGGAGTGAGTCAGATGATAAAAGGCTTTTAATGCCAGAGGATTTTATGTGATTCTAGAAGTGATATGAGACGAATGGAGTTCATTAAGTAGGGGAGTAATAAGGTCATTGCTAAACTGTGGGAAGATCAATGTGATAGTTGAAAGGAGAATAAACTGAAGAAGCAAGTAGATCGACTAATAGAGCACAGATCCTGGAGTCAGGAAGACCCGATTTCCTGTTCAACCTCAGATACTTTTTAACTATGTGACTTTTGGCAAGTCACTTAAAATCCAATTGCCTGACAGAATGGATTCACTAAAGAAGGGAATATCAAACCACTCCAATGTCTTTGCCAAAAAAACCTCAAATAGAATCATGAAGAATTAGGCATTGATGAGATAATTCAACAACAAAAAAGATCAACCAGAAGGCTATTAGTAGTCCATGTATGAGATGATGGGGCCCTCCATCAGTCCAGGGGTGGCATATGGAATGGTAGCTAATGAGGATGTATGGATCAAGCAGGAGATTTTTGAAGATGTTGAAGTAGGAAGTAATGGCAGAAATTATCTGAGTGATATAAAAGAGAGGACTGAGTTTTTTTTAGCTATTGGCTCTGTTTTAGTGAATTATTAGATAAAGTTTTCAGCAGAGAGGTGTCAAAGAGAGGTGAAATTATGGAAGAGTTGAGGAGATATGAAACATGGAAGTGGGAAACTTATAAGTTCGAGAGTATATTAGATTGAGCGTCTCTGAATTATTACAAAATCATGAAATAGGCTATGAGAAATGAATAGGCTTTCCTGAGTAGTTTCAGTGTTTAAATTCAGAATTAAAAAATAAAACCAAGAGAGGTTTATAATTACAAAGCAGGAGGTTCATAGGACACAGTGGAAGGTCTGGGAGGTTCAGGAGTGGGATATTGGTGAAGTTGTTATACATTCAAATTGTATCAGTAAATGCTGAACTGATCGATATGAACCTAGGGATTTGTGCAATATGTACACCAACCAGATGGAGTCAAAAGGTGGGCCTTCAGAAATTGTCCTTGGGAGGGGCATTTCATTTAAGCAGTCTTGCCTAGTTCCAGACTTAGTTTATACAAATACACAGTATATACAATATACAGTAGGAAGATGGAAAGTCAAAACTCTTCCAGATTTCTTTTTTTCTGGTAATGTTATAATGTTTTTGTCCCACAACAGCTTGTTGCCTAATTTACTCAGTTGTCCATCTTCTTTCCCTTCTCCTTTATATAGAGGCATACTATATAATCATAAAATTTATTTTTTGAACAAATGGTCTGTGGCCTCAAGGGAATTATGAAAAAAAAAGTGAACAGGGAATAGTATCTTCAATTTTAAAATTACATTATAAAAATAATCATTAAAGCTATTTGGGACTCGAACAGATTAAATAAGAAAGAATCAGAATTGAACTCAAATAAAATAGTTATTAATAAAACTGAAAATAAAAACTTACTTGAGGAAGCACTTGTTGTTTGACATAACTGCTAGGAAAACTATAGAGTGGATTTTAAGTATTAGGTTTAGACCAACACCCAAAACTTTTTACTGAAAATGTTAATAATCTGCAAATTAGAAGCACTATTAAAAACATAAAAGAATCAAATGAATCAGACTTCATAGCTGTTGTTGAGAGGAAAATATTAATCAAATGAGAATACAGAAAGTGATAAAAAATACAATAATTACAAATATGGGCATATATATATATATATATATATATATATATATAGAAAAATGACAGTATTTTCTCTCAGGAAACTGAAATATTAATTCATAAAGAAAATGCACATAAGGTAGAATCAGTCTCAGGTCAAAGAGTGTGGCCCAATGATTATTAAGGTGTATCATGGCCTTGTAGCATAAAGGAATAAAGGAATAGGGTACATTCAGGTACTATACCATTTGTTTAACTATTTCACAATCAATTATGTACCTAACTTGTTTCTCTTTGTTATCTCAGAAAATATTATTACATATTTTTTAATGTGTGTAGAGACTTTCTTCTTATTATTGAACTCCTTGGAGACTATGTGTAGTGGTAGAATCTTTGGATCAAAGGATAATTTAGCTTCCTTCTTTGAATAATTCTAATTTCTTTCCAGAAAGGCTGATTCACAGCTTCAACAATAATGTATTAGGGTACCTTTCTTTTTATAATTCCTTCAACATCAACTCTTCTTTTATCATCTTTGTGAGTTTGGCGAATATGAAATGAAGCCTTAAGGTTGTTTTGATTTGCATTTCTTTCATTTTTAATGATTTGAAATATTCTTTTTATGAATGTTAATAGTTTGCAGTTGTTTTTCAATAAATGCTTGTTCATATCTTTTGCCTTGTCTATATATCTTGTATACTAAATGCTTATTAGAAAATTTTAATTCAAAATTCCCTTTCCTTCCCCTCCCCCCCACTGTACAACTTACTTTCTAATTCTAGATACATTTGGTTCATTTGTGGCAGAAGTTTTTCATTTCATTGTATTAATTGTCTTTACCCTATTATTGGTTACTCATAGCTGTGAAAGATAAATGCTCTCTTTCTCTTAATTTTTTTTAATAGAGTTACCTTTACTATTAAGATCACATGTCTATTTTGAATGTACTCTGGAATATGGTATATGATGTTGGCTTAAGTATATGAGACTGTTTACTACTTTTGCCAGTAATTTTTAGTAATTTTCTTTCTTTCTTTTTTTTTTTTTTTATTCATTTTTCCAAATTATCCCCTCCCTCCTTCCACTCCCTCCCCCCCCCCCCCCTGGCAGGTAATCCCATACATTTTACATGTGTTACAGTATAACCTAGATACAATATATGTGTGTAAATACCATTTTCTTGTTGCACATTAATTATTAGCTTCCGAAGGTATAAGTAACCTGGGTAGATAGACAGTAGTGCTAACAATTTACATTCGTTTCCCAGTGTTCCTTCTCTGGGTGTAGTTATTTCTGTCCATCATTGATCAACTGGAAGTGAGTTGGATCTTCTTTATGTTGAAGATTTCCACTTCCATCAGAATACATCCTCATACAGTATTGTTGTTGAAGTGTATAGTGATCTTCTGGTTCTGCTCATTTCACTCAGCAACAGTTGATTTAAGTCTCTCCAAGCCTCTCTGTATTCCTCCTGCTGGTCATTTCTTACAGAGCAATAATATTCCATAACCTTCATATACCACAATTTACCCAACCATTCTCCAATTGATGGACATCCATTCATCTTCCAGTTTCTAGCTACAACAAAAAGAGCTGCCACAAACATTTTGGCACATACAGGTCCCTTTCCACTCTTTAGTATTTCTTTGGGATATAAGCCCAATAACAGCAATGCTGGGTCAAAGGGTATGCACAGTTTGACAACTTTTTGGGCATAGTTCCAAATTGCTCTCCAGAATGGTTGGATTCTTTCACAACTCCACCAACAGTAATTTTGAAATTTATCAAACTTTGGATTTTTTAGTTCATTTGTTGCCGATTTTTTTTTTTTTTGGTGCAAGTCAATTTGTATTTTCTCTCTATTAATACTGTTTTTAGATTCATCTAAAACTGAGACGTATTTGTAGTATTCTTGTAATTCAGTTAATTTTTCCTTTATTAATTTAGATGTAAGGTTTTTGAAATATATGTTAATGTTTATATTGCTTTTGCTATCGATGGTTCCCATCAGCCTAATGTAGTTTCTTTATCTTTTTATATATTATGAGTTTTTTTTTTTTTTTTTTTTTTGTCTGATGGAATAATTGTAACCCCTGCTTTTTTGGAATTATCTGCTCATCCTCTCTGAGACTCCTGACAATCTTCAATTTCGTCCTGTTATGCTTCTTTGAAAAAATCAAAAGTTAACATTATTTCTTCTTCCTCACGAGTACATTTGACTATTTTAGTTCTTTTCCTGTTTTGTTATCTATTAGAATGTAAGGTCTTTGAAAGCAAGGACTATGTGTCTTTTTTCTTTATATTTGTGTTTTTATTGCTAAGTACGGTTCCTGACACATAAAAACTTTGTTTTTGAATCATTTTTCAGTCATGGCCAACTCTGCATAACCCTATCTAAGGTTTTTTTGGCAAAGATACTGGAGTGGTTGCCACTAGCCTTCTCCATCTCATTTTACAAATGGGGAAACTGAGACAAACAGGATTAAGTGATTTGCCCAGAGTCACATATCTAGCAAGTGTCTGAGGCCAGATTTGAACCTAGGAAAATGAATCTGCTGACTCTAGGCTTGGCACTCCATCCGTTGTGTTCACTGATATGCCCAAATATAACACTTAAAAGCTTATTGTCTCCTTGTTTGATGTATTCAAATATGTTCCAGCCCTATATTTTATTCTGATATGTAATTGTTTATTTTATTATTATCATCATTATTATTTTTTTTAAAGGCAACAGATTATTGGATTTTGTTTTCTTAGGCACTTTTTACTCTTTTATTTTATTTTTTACTTAGTGCATTCGTTCACATTTTAAATTAGTTTTATATTTTTCACTATTTGTTTCTAATTATATTTTGTGAACTATGATTTTGTTAGTGTTGCTTTTCCTCTGTAAAGATAGTATTTTGCTTTAGTTATATTTGCTTACTTGAAAGGAACCTTATTCCCAGAAACTCTTTCCTTTACCATCAAGCTCCATTTGCGATGACATGATGGTATACTTAGAGAACCCCAAAGACTCTGCTAAAAAGCTATTAGAAATAATTCAGAATTTTGGCAAAGTCGCAGGATACAAAATAAATCCACATAAATCCTCAGGATTTTTATACATTACCAACCCAATCCAACAGCAAGAGATACAAAGAGAAATTCCATTCAAAATAACAGTCGATAGTATAAAATATTTGGGAATATATCTACCAAAGGAGAGTCAGGAATTATATGAGCAAAATTACAAAACACTTGCCACAAAAATAAAGTCAGATTTAAATAATTGGAAAGACATTCAGTGCTCTTGGATAGGCCGAGCGAATATAATCAAGATGACAATACTCCCCAAACTAATCTATTTATTTAGTGCTATACCAATCAGACTCCCAAGAAACTATTTTAATGACCTAGAAAAAATAACAACAAAATTCATATGGAAGAATAAAAGGTCGAGAATTGCAAGGGAACTAATGAAAAAAAAGTCAGAGGAAGGTGGTCTAAGTATACCTGATTTAAAGCTATATTATAAAGCAACAGTCACCAAAACCATTTGGTATTGGCTAAGAAATAGACTAGTTGATCAGTGGCATAGGTTAGGTTCACAGGGCAAGATAGTGAATAAAAATAGCAATCTAATCTTTGACAAACCCAAAGATCCCAAATTTGGGGATAAGAATTCATTATTTGACAAAAACTGCTGGGAAAACTGGAAATTAGTATGGCAGAAACTAGGCATGGACCCACATTTAACACCACATACTAAGATTAGATCAAAATGGGTGCAAGATTTAGGCATAAAGAACGAAATCATAAATAAATTGGAGGAACAGGGGATGGTTTACCTCTCAGACTTGTGGAGGAGGAAGGAGTTTGTGTCCAAGGGAGAACTAGAGACCATTATTGATCACAAAATAGAACATTTTGATTACACCAAATTAAAAAGTTTCTGCACAAACAAAACTAATGCAAACACGATTAGAAGGGAAGTAACAAATTGGGAAAACATTTTTACAATTAAAGGTTCTGATAAAGGCCTCATCTCCAAAATATACAGAGAATTGACTTTAATTTATAAGAAATCAAGCCATTCTCCAATTGATCAATGGTCAAAGTATATGAACAGACAATTTTCAGATGATGAAATTAAAACTATTTCCACTCATATGAAAGAGTATTACAAATCACTATTGATCAGAGAAATGCAAATTAAGACAACTCTGAGGTATCATTACACACCTGTCAGATTGGCTAAGATGACAGGAACAAATAACGATGAATGTTGGAGGGGCTGTGGGAAAACTGGGACACTGATGCATTGTTGGTGGAGTTGTGAAAGAATCCAACCATTCTGGAGAGCAATCTGGAATTATGCCCAAAAAGTTATCAAAATGTGCATACCCTTTGACCCAGCCATACTACTACTGGGCTTATACCCCAAGGAACTACTAAAGAAGGGAAAGGGACCTGTATGTGCCAAAATGTTTGTGGCAGCCCATTTCATAGTGGCTAGAAGCTGGAAGAAGAATGGATGTCCATCAATTGGAGAATGGTTGGGTAAACTATGGTATATGAATGTTATGGAATATTATTGTTCTGTAAGAAATGACCAACAGGAGAAATACAGAAAGGCTTGGAGAGACTTACATCAACTGATGCTGAGTGAAACGAGCAGAACCAGAAGATCATTATACACTTCAACAATGATACTGTATGAGGATGTATGCTGATGGAAGTGGATTTCTTCAACATAGAGAAGAGCTAATCCAATTCCAATTGATCAATGATGGACAGAACCAGCTACATCCAGAAAAGGAACACTGGGAAATGAATGTAAACTGTTATTTTTACCTTCTGAATCCAATTCTTCCTGTGCAACAAAAAATTTGGTTCTACACACATATATTGTATCTAGAATATACTGTAATATATTTAACATATATAAGACTGCTTGCCATCTGGGGGAGGAAGGGAAAAAATCTGAATAGAGGTAAGTGCAAGGGATAATGTTGTAAAAAATTACCCATGCATATGTACTGTCAAAAAATGTTATAATTATAAAATAAAATAAAAATTAAAAAATTAAAAAAAAAAGCTCCATTTGCCCTCACATTTTTCAGCCATTTCCCTAGCTTTTAAGTTTTACTTACTTTTAAACTCCTAATTTCTTTTATCTCATTCTCAAATTCTTCCCCTTTTTTTCTCAGTTAAGTAATCAAAGAAACTTCCATTTTCTTTCCTCTTCAGTTTCTTTTTGTTTCTTAGTCTTTTAAAAAAAAAATACTGTTTTTTTAAATGAAAATGTTTATTTTCCTTGTTCTATCCTTTATATTTTTTTTTACTTATTCTATGCCAGACTTTTACTTTTTGAATCATGTTCTCTGTATTTATTTATTCACCCTTTTAAAGTGTGTATTTTTCTTGCAATTAGAGGCTTTAATGTAATTATTTTTAAACTCCATCTTCTAAACTGATTCTATGTGATTTCTCTTGCTTTTCTCTCTTACAACGATCAGTTCCTACAAGAGATAGAGATTTTATAACGTGAAGTCTTCCCATGTCCCCTTCATTACTACTCCCTGTTCTTCGCCTGATCGATCATTTCCTCTTCATTTTTCATACCATGTCCTCTCCAGGGGCTCTAATTCCCCTTTTTTTGGAGGACCAGCTTTCTCTCATGAGTAGTTTGATTTCCAAGCACAAATTAAGTTCTACTCATTGCATGGACATTTTCTTTTTTTAGGATATTATTTCCTACCATGAGGACAATATCCCACTATAGAATCAAGATGTTTTTATTTTTTCTTCTTTTCCTTAGTTTTGACCACCTCACTTATCCCCTTGTAGGCTCTTTTTTTTTTTTTTTTTTTTTTGACAAACTATAGGAAATTATAGGAATTATTTTATCTTTATTGTTTAATATCTGTATTAGATTATATCACACAGTCCCCTCTATTTTTTCGTCTCTCATCTCCCCTTTTATGCGATCTCCCCTTCAAGTTTAGTCTCACAGAAAATATTGATTTATTTGTAGCAGAATATTGTGAGGTTTGTTCCATTGACTTTCATATCTATTTTTCCATTGTCCTTTTTCATTTCATCTTTCACTCACATCCCCTTGTGTTCTTTTAGAAAGGAATCTCTTAGTGATCTCTCTGTTGTTATTTGTTGTTCTTAACAGTGGATCTGTAATTATTAAGTGCCTATCTATTACTTGTTAGCTACTATGCTAAATGCTAGGGATACAAAGAAAGGCAAAACATAACCTCCACCTTTGAGGAATTCGCAATCTAATGGGAAAGTCAACATACAAATAGCTATCTACAGACAAGATATAGATATGTTAAACAATAAATCATGGACGGGGGAAGGCATTAGAATCAAGAGGGACTGGAAAAAGCTTTCTGTCAAAGGTGGGATTTTAAGGTAGACTTGAAAGAAGCCACAGAAACCAGAAAGTAGACATGAGAAAGATGAATGCATAAGGGACAGTCAGTGAAATTGCCTGGAGCAATTTCATTCCTCGAAGATGAAGTTTCTTGTGTGAAGAGTAGCAAAGACGGCCAGGGTCACTAGATTTCTGCATATTTAATGGAGGTGGAAAGGTAAAGGTGGGGGTTGGTTATGAAGGGCTTTAATATACCAAACAGAGGATTTTATGTTTAATCTTGAAGGTGAGAAACACTGGAGTTTACTGAAGTAGTTGGTAAAGTGGTTGAACTGGAAAAAATAAATTTGGCAGATGAATGAAAGATGGTCTAGAGTGGGGTGAGATAGGCTAACCAGCTAGAACTGTGCAATATTGCAGCACTCCAAACATGAGAAGATGAGTTACCTGCCTCTGGGTAGTAACAGTAAAAAGAGAAGGGAGTATATTTGAGAGATTTTACAAAAATGAAATCAGTAGGCCTGGACAAGTAATTGAATATTGATGGAAGTGAGTGATAGTGAAAGAGGGAAGAGGTAAGGATTACAAAGATAGTAAGAATTTGGGATGGGAATTTTCTACCTTCCTCTATGGATATCTACTTTGTTCTAGTTTATTTAGTTTATTATTTTTTTTTGCCGCTTGATACCTTTCTCCTTGATATTTAGGCATAATTTAACATAACTATCATAAATAAACCTGCTTTCCAGGTCTCAGGATCATGTGAGCAATTCCATGGCCACCAATCTTCTCTCTTCTGTTCTGCAAGGCTCTTTCATCTGTTGATAATACAATGTGGATAGGTCATTGGGAAGACTTGTCAAGTTTCCCACTTCTCCTATCCTTAGGTTATCCATTGGATAGATGGATATTGAAATCCAGTTGCATATCTATCCCTTTCTCATATTAGATAAAGGTGTTGGCAAACTAGGTGAAACAGCCAAAATAGCCTTTCTTAGGAGCTCAGGAAGACATTAGAATTGGGAAAAACTTCCCAAAAGAAGTAGAATTTTGGCTGGGAGTTGAAGGAATCCAAGGAGAGAACAGAGAAAAGAGGAATATCCAGTATAAATCCCAGAGTCAAAAAATAGTTTCTTATCGAAGAACAATCCAGTATAGGTTAATGTACAATTCTAAACATTTCCATATTAGTCATGCTGCGCAAGAAAAATCAGATCAAAAGGTGAAAAACAACAACAACAACAACAACAAAGGTGAAAATACTGTATTTTGATCCATATGAATGGCTCTTTTCATTACAAATCTGCTTTGTATCTCATTGTTGAAGAGTCAAGTTCATAGCTGCTGATCATCATGTAATCTTTTTGTTGCCTTGTACAATATTGTCTTGGTTCTACTTACTTCACTTAGCATCAGTTCGTTTTAAATCTTTCCAGGCTTTCCAAGCTGAAATCAGCTTGTTCATCAACTATTATAGAACAATAATATTTCATCATATTCATATGCCATAACTTAGTCAGGCATTCTCCAGCTGATGGACATTCACTGAGTTTCGAGTTTTTTATAACTATAAAAAGGGCTGCTACAAGCATTTTTGCACAAGTTCTTTTTCCTTTTTTATGATTTCTTTGGGATGCAGACCCAGTGGAAATATTGCTGGATCAAAGGATATGCACAGTTTGATAAGTCTTTGGGCATAATGTTGGATCAACTTCACCATCAATGGATTAGTGTCTTAAGTTTTCCCACATTCCATCCAGCATTTATCATTATCTTTTCCTTTCATCTTAGCCAATCTAAGAGGTATGAAGTGATACCTCAGATTTGTCTTAATTTGCACTTAATCAGTAGTGATTTAGAATATTTTTTTCAAATGACTAGAAATGGCTTTTATACTTCATCTGAAAATTGTTTCTTCCTATCCTCTGACCATTTATTGGGAAATGACTTGTATTTTTAATAAATTTGACTCAGTTCTTTATATATTTTAGAAGTGACTCCTTTATTGAAAAATTGACCATACATTTTTTTCCCCACCAGCTTTCTGCTTTCCTTCTAATCTTGGCTGCATTGGTTTTGTTTATTCAAAACTTTTTTAATTTAATGTAATTGAAATTATCATTTTGCATTTCATAATGTTCTCTAGTTTTTCTTTAGCCATAAATTCTTTTCTTCTCCATAGATCTGATAGGTAGGCTATCCTTTGTTCTCCTAATTTGCTTATTTCTGCGTCCAAATCATGATCCCATTTAGACTGTTTAAGTATAAGGTGTTAGAATTTGGTCAGTGCCTAGTTTCTGCCATACCCTTTTTCAGTTTTCCCAACAATGTTTGTTAAATAGTGAGTTCTTATCCCAGAAGCTGGAATCTTTGAGTTTATCAAATGCTTAGATTATTTATAGCCATTGACTATTGTGTCTTATGAACTTAATGTATTCCACTGATCCACTACTTTATTTCTTAGCCAGTATCTAGTTGTTTCAATGACCACTGCTTTATAATATAGTTTTGGGTCTAGTACAACTAGGCCATCTTCATTTGTATTTTTTTTTTTTTTTCATTAATTCCTTTGAAATTCTTGACCTTTTGTTCTTCTGGATGAATTTTATTATTTTTTTCTAACTCTATGAAGTAATTTCTTGGCAGTTTGATTGGCATGGCATTGAATAGATGTATTAATTTAAGTAGAATTGTCATTTTTACTGTTAGCTCAATCTACCCATGAGCACTGGATATTATAATTGTTTATATCTCACTGTGAAAACTGTTTTGTGATTGTGTTCATACTATTTCAGACTTTGTCTTGGCAGGTAGACTCCCAAATATTTTATATTATGTACTGTTATTTTAAGTGGGAGTGCTTTATCTTTTGCTGCTGGGTTTTATTGGTAACATAGAAATACTGGTGATTTATATGGATTCATTTTATATCCTGCAACTTTGCTAAAGTTGTTAATTGTTTCTAGTAGGCTTTTTAGTGGTTTTTCTAGGATTCTCTCAATATCCTATCATATCATCTTCAAAGAGGGCAACTTTGTTTCTTTATTATCTACTCCAACTTCTTCAATTTTTTTTCTTTTCTTGTTGCTAAAGTTAATATTTATAGTACAATATTGAATAATATTGGTGATAATGGGCAACCTTGTTTCATGCTTGATCTTATTGGGAATGCTTCTAGTTTACTCCCATTACATATAATAGTCACTAATGGTTTTTGATAGATGCTACTTATCATTTTAAGGAAAACTGCGTTTATTTCTATGCTCCCTAATTTTTTTTATAGGAATGGGTGTTGTGTTTTTGAAATGCTTTTTTGCATTTATTGAAATAATCATATGATTTCTGTTAGTTTGATTATTGATATGGTCAATTATAGTGATAGTGTTCATAATATTGAACCAGCCCTACATTCCTGGTATAAATTCTTCTTGATCGCAGTATTATCCTGGAGATAAGTTGCTATAATCTAATATTTTATTTAATATTTTATTTTATTTTTTGCTAATATTTTATTTAAACTTTTTGCATCAATATTAATTAGGGAAATTATTATATAATTTTTTTTCTGTTTTGTCCCTTCCTGATTTAGATATCAGCACCTTATCTGTCTCATAAATGAAATTTGGTAGGACTCCTTCTTCCCCTATTTTTCTAAATGATTTATACAGTATTGGAATTAATTGTTCTTTAAATTTTTGGTAGAATTCACTTATAAATCTATCTGTCCCTGGAGATTTTTTCTTAGGGAGTACATTAGTAGTTTGTTCAAATTTTTTTTTTTCTAAAATGGCAATATTTATGTAATTTATTTACTCATCTGTTAATCTCGAAAATCCATATTTTTGTAAGTATACCATTTCACTTAGATTATCAGAGTTATTGGCATATAGTTGGGCAAAATAGCTCCTAATTATTGCTTGAATGTTCTCTTCAGTGGTGATAAATTCACCTTTTTCTTTTTTTGATATTGATAATTTGATTTTTTTTCTTTTTCTATTCAGATTAACTAAAAGTTTTTCTATTTTGTTTTTGTTTTTGTTTTCATAAAACCAATTCTTAATTTTGTTTATTAGTTCAATAGTTTTTTTTTTTACTTTCAATTTTATTGATCTTTTATTTTCAGAATTTCTAATTTGGTATTTAATTGGTAGTTTTAAATTTGTTCTTTTTCTAGCTTTTTTAGTTGTATGTCCAATTCATTGATCTTCTCTTTCTATATTTTATTTTAAAAAGCATCTAGTGATGTGCTTTGCCTGCATTCCATAAGTTTTGGTATATTGCACCATTACTGTCATTCTGTTGGATGAAATTATTGATTGTTTCTATGATTTGTTTTTTGACCCACTTGTTCTTTAGGATTAAATTATTTAGCTTCCATTTTTGTTCTATTTTTCCATGGCCTTTTGTCATATATAATTTTTACTGCATCATGATCTGAAAATAATGAATCTACTATTTTTACCTTTTTGTATTTGACTGTGAGGTTTTTATACCCTAATATATGGACAATTTTTGTGTAGATGCCATGTACCATTGAGAAAAAGGTGTATTTCTTTATATATCTATTCAATTTTTACCAGAGGTCTATCATATCTAAATTTTCTAAGATTCTATTAATCTCCATAGTTTCTTTCTTGTTTATTTTGTGGTTAGATTTATTTAGTTTTGAAAGAGGGAAGTTGAGATTTCTTACTACTATAATTTTGCTATTTATTTCTTCTTGCAACTCACTTAACTTCTCTAAGAATTTGGATGTAATACCAGTTGGTGTATATATGTTTAGTATTAATATTTATTCCTTATCTGTGATACCATTTAGCAAGATTCCTTATATTTTTTTTGTCCTTATCTCTTTTAAGTAGATCTATTTTTGCTTTTGCTTGATCTGAGATCAGGATTGCGTATTTTTTTAAACTTCAATTGAAATATAATAGGTTCTGCTCCAGCCACTTTACGCTGTATGTATCTTTGTGCTTGAAATGTTTCTTATAAACAACATATTGTAGGATTTTGGTTTTTTAATCCAATCTGCTCTCTGCTTCTGTTTTATGGGAGAGTTCATCCCATTCACATTCACAGTTAAGATCTCTAATTTTGTCTTTCCCTCCATCTTATTTTTCCCAAATTATACTTTTCTCTCTCCTTTCACCTCTTCCTTCCTCACCAGTATATTGCTTATGATCACCACCTCTCTCAGTCTTCCCTCCCTTTTTCCAACTCCCCCATTTCTTATTTCTTTCCCCTTTTACTTGGGCTCTCCCTTCTATTAGCCTCCCACTTTTCTTTCCTTTTTTCCCTTCTATTATCCTATAGGGTGAAACAAATTTTTTATACCAAGCTAGATATGTATATTATTCCCTTTTTAAGCCAAATCTGATGAGATTAAGGTTCAATTCCCCCCACCCACCTTTCCCTCAACTTTAATAAGTCTCTTGTGTCTTTTCACTTGGAATAATTTACTTCATTTTAATTCCCATTTTCTCCTTTTCCACTCTTAATTTCTTTTTTATTTCATTATAATAAAATCAACTTATAACTACACCCTCTATGTATACCCCTTCTAACTGCCCTCAGAAAGATACAGTTCTCAACAGTTACATAGATCTTCTTCCCATTTAGTGATGTAAACATTTTAATCTTAAAATTTTTTTTCTAAATGAAAAACTAAAAAGTTACCTTTTTATATTTCTCTTGAGTCTTGCACTTGGAGATCAGATTTTCTGTTCAGGGCTGGTCTTTTCATGAAAAATGATTGAAAATTCCCTATATCATTGAATCTCTATTTTCCTGCCTGAAAGATAATGCTTAACTTTCCTTGGTTGATGATTCTTGGTTGTAGTCCAACGTCCTTTGCCTTTTGGAATATTATATTCCTGGCGCTGTGATCCTTTAATGTGGAAGTTGCTAGGTCTTGGATATTTGATTGTGGTTCCTTGGTATTTGAGTTTGTTTCTTTTTGATTGCTTGTAGTATTTTCTCCCTGATCTAATAATTCTGGAATTTAGTTACAATATTCCTTGGAGTTTTTATTTGGGGGTCTATTTTGGGTGGTGATTGGTGGATTCTTTCAATAATTATTTTCTCCTCTCCTAGGATGTAAGGGTAGTTTTCCTTGATAATTTCTTGAAAGATGTCTTTTTTCATTTTTTCATTGTGACTTTCAGGTAGTCCAATAATTTTTATATTGTTTCTCCTGGATCTGTTTTCCAGATCAGATGTTTTTCCAATGAAATATTTTCAATTTTCTTCATTTTTTTCCTTTTTTAATATTTTGTTTGACTGATTCTTGATTTCTCATGAGTCATTCACTTCCATTTGCCCAGTTCTAATTTTTAGTGAATTATCTTCAGTTAGCTTTTTTACTTTCTTATACATTTGGCCAATTGTACTTTTTTTTTTTTAATAGTTTTTATTTTCCAAATATATGCATGGATAATTTTACAGCATTGACAATTGCCAAACCTTTTGTTCTAATTTTTCCCCTCCTTCCCCTCCCCACCAAGATGGCAGTTTGACCAAATATGTTAAAGTATAAATTAAATACAATATATGTATACATGTCCAAACAGTTGTTTTGCTGTACAAAAAGGCCAATTGTACTTTTAGAGGAGTTATTTTGTTCAGTGAGGTTTTTTTCCCTTTTCCCTAATTCTCTTTGTTAAAGGAGTTGTTTTCTTCAGTAAATTTCCATGCTTCCTTATGTTGACTTCCCCCCCCCCCCATAATGTTTCATTACTGTTCTGCAATGCTCTCATTTTTTCCCCTTATTCCCCACCTATTTCTCTTTTTGATCCTTTTTGAACTCTTCTAAGAGAGCCTTTTGAATTGGAGACTAATTCCTATCCCCCATTAGTTTTCATCTGGAGAGATTTTGCCTTTGCTGTTCCCTTCTGATTTTGTATTCTGATCTTTCCTGTCTCCATAGTAGCTCTCTATGTTCAGAGCTCTTTTTGCTTTTTTTTTATTTTTTTCATTTTCTTTGCTCATTTTTAAAGGTGGAAATTTGCTCTTAGGGCAGGGGAGATTTTCCCAAAGTTTCTCTGCAGGGTTACTGGGTCTTCTCACTGACTGCCAGGGCTGGTGCAGCTGACTTTCCCACTGCAGTGAATGGTCTGGCCAAATCCTGCCTGTTATGCTGGTTTTTAAGAGCTCACAGTTGCCTTTTTTGGTGGTTGTGCTGGAGATCTCACAGCTAGTTTGTTGCTCCAGCCTTCTGAACCAGGACAAAGTAACCAGTGCTGCTGTGTTTTTGCTAAAAAAAACAAACAAACAAACAAACAAAAAAAAACTCCTGCTAGATTCCTTGTGCTGGATCTCCCAGCCCCAAGTGAACCTCCCGTGTTGCACCAACCTGTATTTTATCTGTACTGTCCCAGTTGAGACAGACTTTTCTTGAAGTCCTTTCCAGTTATCTTAAGTTCAAAAATGATTACATTTTGAATATATGTGGTTTCTGTCACTCCAAAATCAGGTCTAGTGTTGTTTCTGAGGGAAGCTATGAAGAGCTCAGGCCATGTCATCTCTAAAGTATCCTTTGATAGTTGTTTCTGTCTTACTAAAATATCCTTTGTTAGATTGTTGCACATGACACAGAATGAGTAAACTAGTTAAAGCAATATTGCCATTTTTATTTATTGGCTTAAACTATTTATGATCTTTAATAGTATTTTGATGTATTCTTATTTGTATAAAGTGATGTTTTTACTTATATTCATATAATTCCAGTGTATTAATAACCAGTAGGCCCTCAAATATTTTAAACATTCTATACTTATTTTAAATAGAATGTTTTCCTTCTGTGTTTTTTTATTGATATTATACAGAAATGCTGTTGATAATATGGTGTGCTGATGATTTATGTTTATATTCTGCACTTTGATGAAGTTTATTATTTTAATTATTTAAAACATTTACTTCCTAGGGGTATATATTATGCAACAAGTGATCTATTCATTTCACTTTTTATTTTTATTTCCTCAATTTCTTGTTTTATTGATATAGCTAACACTATTTTAAATGATCATGTTAGTAATAGACTTGTTTTATTTATTTTCTTATTTTAAAGATCTTTAGATAATGCTGCATTTTTTTCTCTGATAGATAACTATTTTTCATATCTTGAAAAGGTTCTCTGCTTAAAAAATCACTTAAAAATCAACAAACAAGAATGGATATTGCATTTTCAAAAGCCTTTTCTTCATCTAATGATATAATCAAATGATTTCTGTTATTCTTATTTTAAATTCAGGCAATATTTTTATCATTTTCCTAATTTTGAACCAGCCATGCATTTCTGATACATTTTTTTCCCCTTAGTCAAAGTGTGTATACTTTCTGATATGTTTCCATAGTCTTTTGGCTAATACTTAAAAAAAAAATTTCTTCAGGATATCTTCAGGATATTGGTTTACTGTTTTCTTTCCCTATTTTAAATGACCCTTGCTGGTATTCAGAACATATTTGGAGGAATTTGACAGGACCCTTTAAATCCTGTATTTTAAAAAGTTTGTATGTTTGAATTAATTTTTTCTTTATATGTTTGAATTTGCATGTAAATTCATTTGCTCCTGTTGTTTTGTTTGTTTGATTGTTTTTATGGTGGTAAAGGAATTAATTTATAGGTTGTTCAGTTTCTTTTTCTAAGAATGTGTTATTTAATTCTTCTTTGTCTTGTTCTGTTAATCTGGACATTTTATAATTTTTTGAAAATATTCATTTAATTCAAATTGTTAGTTTTATTGCATCCTATTGGACAAAATAGTTTCAATCTTTATTTTTTTCTCTAGTGGTTATGAATTAATTTACACAAACACACACACACACACACACACACATTTATTTTTTTTTGCTAAGGCAATTGAGGTTGAGTGATTTGCCCAGTTAAAAAGTATTAAATGTCTGAGACTGGATTTGAATTCCTGACTTCAGGGCCCTGTCACTCTATCCATTGTACCATCTAGCTACCATGCACATTTATAATTTTTGATACTATCAACTTGGTAGTCTTTCTTTTTTTACTATTTTCTAATGCTTTATCTTTCCCTCCCACCCACAAAATATTTCATTTGCATTTTTTTCATTTTTGTTAATATCTACTTTGCTATTCAATATTTCCATATTGGTGGGTATTCTTTGGAATTTTGGAAGTTTTTGGTTTCCAATTTTTTTTAGTTGTATGTCCACTTCATAAATATTTTCTCTTTCATTAATCAAAGTGTTTAGAGGTATACATTTTCTTTGTAAAGACTGGCAGCATCTCCAAATTTTTTGTCAAGTTGTCTCATTAACTTAAATGAAATTATTGTTTCTAGGGCCTATTTTTTTTAGCCCACTCCTTGTGATTGAATTATCTCATCTTGAATTAAATTTTAATTGTTTATTCTTTGATCTTTTAATGTAATTCTTCTTATATTGAAGTTTATACATTTTTTTCACATTTCACATTTTATTCACATTCAACAAACTCCAGTTGACTATCATTTCTAACTTTTAAAATTCTGTTCACTATTTTGTTTATTTTATTTTTTGCTTAGTTTTATCTGGGTCAGAGAGGTTCAAAATTGAGACTCACAATTGTAATTTTACCATATGTTTTTTCTCTCTGAAGTTCACTTTTAAGTGCTTAAATATCAGGCCATTTGTTGCACACATATTTAGTATTGCTATTCATCCAGTTACCTTTTAGTAAAATGTAGCTTTCCTATTTATCTCTTTTTATTGAATCTATTTTTACTGTGGCATTATCTGTAATAATGATGACTATTTCTACTATCTTTTTTTTACTCCAGTAGACGCAATACTAGATTCTACTCCATCTTCTTTTTAAAAATTTCTTGTATGTCTTTTTGTTTTAATAGTGTTATGATAAATAATATATTTTTGGACTTTGAATTCTTCATTGTTATATTCTCTTATGATTTACTTGCATTCTATATTTCCTTTTATATTTCTTTATATTTATATTCCATATTTATTTCTATTTTATTCATCCCATTAATATTTCCAGTTATGATTGCTAATTGTATTTCAGTCCATTCTATTGTGTTATGCTTTTTTTCCCTCTTTTTTCTGTTTCTTTTTTTAAAAGATTGTGTTGTTTCTGATGCATCCTATCCTCTCTTTCATCCTTCCCTTTATCTTAACCTTTTTCTGTCCTGTTTTCCTATTGGACAATGTATTTTTGTACCTAAATATTTGTTTGTGTATGTGTGTGTGTGTGTGTGTGTATACATATATATATATATACATAAATATATATATGTATATATGTATATATATATATATATATATATATATATATATATATATATATATATATATATATATATATAATTCCCTTTTTTGTTTGTGTATGTGTATGTGTGTGTATATTTATTTTTATTTATTTTTTTACCATAGTTCAGATGAAAGTGAAGTTCAAGTATCACTGTTCTTATCCTTCCTTCTCCTTCTTCTATATACTTCTATTTGCATACGCCAATTATGTGAGATGATTTTTGTCAGTATTCCTTTTTCTTCTTTTTTTTCTGATATATTTTTCTTCTTCACTCTTTTCATTCTTATTTGAGATTCTTAAAACATAATAGAGTCACTCCCAAACCATCTAACAGATTTCTGAGGAGTTACATGGTTCCTTTAAATGTAAAAAAAATAATTTTCTTTATTCCCTTATGTTGTTTTTTTTTATAATTTAATTTTTATTTTATTTTATAATTATAACTTTTTTTTGACATTACATATGCATGGGTAATTTTTTACAACATTATCCCTTGCACTTACTTGTTTTCAGATTTTTTCCCTTCCTCCCCTAACCCCTCCCCCAGATGGCAGGCAGTCTTATACATGTTTAATATATTACAGTATATTCTAGATACAATATATGTGTGTAGAACCGAATTTTTTGTTGCACAGGAAGAATTGGATTCAGAAGGTAAAAATAACAGTTTACACTCATTTCCCAGTGTTCCTTTTCTGGATATAGCTGATTCTGTTCATCATTAATCAATTGGAATTGGATTAGCTCTTCTCTATGTTGAAGATATCCACTTCCATCAGCATACATCCTCATAGAGTATCATTGTTGAAGTGTATAATGATCTTCTGGTTCTGCTCGTTTCACTCAGCATCAGTTGATGTAAGTCTCTCCAAGCCTCTCTGTATTTCTCCTGTTGGTCATTTCTTACAGAACAATAATATTCCATAACATTCATATACCATAGTTTACCCAACCATTCTCCAATTGATGGACATCCATTCTTCTTCCAGCTTCTAGCCACTATGAAATGGGCTGCCACAAACATTTTGGCACATACAGGTCCCTTTCCCTTCTTTAGTAGTTCCTTGGGGTATAAGCCCAGTAGTAGTATGGCTGGGTCAAAGGGTATGCACATTTTGATAACTTTTTGGGCATGATTCCAGATTACTCTCCAGAATGGTTGGATTCTTTCACAACTCCACCAACAATGCATCAGTGTCCCAGTTTTCCCACAGCCCCACCAACATTCATTGTTATTTGTTCCTGTCATCTTAGCTAATCTGACAGGTGTGTAATGATATCTCAGAGTTGTCTTAATTTGCATTTCTCTGATCAATAGTGATTTGTAATACTCTTTCATATGAGTGGAAATAGTTTTAATTTCATCATCTGAAAATTGTCTGTTCATATCCTTTGACCATTTATCAATTGGAGAATGGCTTGATTTCTTATAAATTAAAGTCAATTCCCTGTATATTTTGGAGATGAGGCCTTTATCAGAACCTTTAACTGTAAAAATGTTTTCCCAATTTGTTACTTCCCTTCTAATCGTGTTTGCATTAGTTTTGTTTGTGCAGAAACTTTTTAATTTGGTGTAATCAAAATGTTCTATTTTGTGATCAATAATGGTCTCTAGTTCTCCCTTGGACACAAACTCCTTCCTCCTCCACAAGTCTGAGAGGTAAACCATCCCCTGTTCCTCCAATTTATTTATGATTTCGTTCTTTATGCCTAAATCTTGCACCCATTTTGATCTAATCTTAGTATGTGGTGTTAAATGTGGGTCCATGCCTAGTTTCTGCCATACTAATTTCCAGTTTTCCCAGCAGTTTTTGTCAAATAATGAATTCTTATCCCCAAATTTGGGATCTTTGGGTTTGTCAAAGATTAGATTGCTATTTTTATTCACTATCTTGCCCTGTGAACCTAACCTATGCCACTGATCAACTAGTCTATTTCTTAGCCAATACCAAATGGTTTTGGTGACTGTTGCTTTATAATATAGCTTTAAATAAGGTATACTTAGACCACCTTCCTCTGACTTTTTTTTTTCATTAGTTCCCTTGCAATTCTCGACCTTTTATTCTTCCATATGAATTTTGTTGTTATTTTTTCTAGGTCATTAAAATAGTTTCTTGGGAGTCTGATTGGTATAGCACTAAATAAATAGATTAGTTTGGGGAGTATTGTCATCTTGATTATATTCGCTCGGCCTATCCAAGAGCACTGAATGTCTTTCCAATTATTTAAATCTGACTTTATTTTTGTGGCAAGTGTTTTGTAATTTTGCTCATATAATTCCTGACTCTCCTTTGGTAGATATATTCCCAAATATTTTATACTATCGACTGTTATTTTGAATGGAATTTCTCTTTGTATCTCTTGCTGTTGGATTGGGTTGGTAATGTATAAAAATCCTGAGGATTTATGTGGATTTATTTTGTATCCTGCGACTTTGCTAAAATTCTGAATTATTTCTAATAGCTTTTTAGCAGAGTCTTTGGGGTTCTCTAAGTATACCATCATGTCATCTGCAAAAAGTGATAATTTGATTTCCTCATTTCCTACTCTAATTCCTTGAATCTCTTTCTTGGCTCTTATTGCCGAGGCTAGAGTTTCTAGTACTATGTTAGGATTACTAGGTGAGAACTCAGGTTGTCTGGACAGTGACAAGGTGAGAATTCAGGTTGTCTGGACAATTACAAGGTGAGAACTCAGGTTGACTTGATAGAAGGAGCAAGCTCATTGGCTGAAGTGGTTCTTCCCAGAAGCCCTTGCATTATCCCACGCCCATTCTCTGGGAGGAAAAAAGAGGCAACAGTGGGCCTGGAAAGTCAGTCTGCCTGGAGAAGGATAAGAGCTGGAGGAGATTCAGAGCCAGGATTCAAGGAGAAGACTCTGCACTACATCTGGCTTGACGCAGCTCTCTGCAGGAAGGGAAGTCACTTCTCTGGACAAGAGTTAACAGCAACTGCCTGGAGACAACGCTTCACTACAGGAAGAAGAATCTGTCGAAGAGATTTGAGTTGACACAGCAGATCTCTTCCCAGAGAGCGATCCAGCAGCTTCTGGAGACAACAGCACGCTACAGTACTATATTGAATAGTAATGGTGATAGTGGGCAACCTTGTTTCACTCCTGATCTTACAGGGAAAGGTTCTAGTTTATCACCATTACATATGATGTTTACTGAAGATTTTAAATATATGCTCCTTATTATTTTAAGGAATAGTCCATTTATTCCTATACTCTCAAGCGTTTTTAGTAGGAATGGATGTTGGATTTTATCAAATGCTTTTTCTGCATCTATTGAGATAATCATATGGTTTTTATTAATTTGATTATTAATATGTTCAATTATACTAATAGTTTTAATAATAGTTTTTTAATAGTAAACCAGCCCTGCATTCCTGGTATAAATCCCACTTGGTCATAGTGTATTATCCTGGGGATGATTTTTGAAGTCTCTTTGCTAATATCTTATTTAAGATTTTAGCATCAATATTCATTAAGGAAATTGGTCTATAGTTTTCTTTCTCAGTTTTCAATCTACCTGGTTTAGGTATCAGTACCATGTCTGTGTCATAGAAGGAATTTGGTAGGACTCTTTCAATCCCTATTTTTTCAAATAGTTTACATAGCATTGGAGTTAGTTGTTCTTTAAATGTTTGGTAGAATTCACATATAAATCCATCTGGTCCTGGGTACTTTTTCTTAGGAAGTTGGTTAATAGCTTGGTCTATTTCTTTTTCTGAGATGGAACTATTTAGACTACTTACTTCTTCCTCTGTTAATCTGGGCAATCTATATTTTTGAAGGTATTCTTCCATTTCATTTAAGTTATCGAATTTATCGGCATAAAGTTGAACAAAGTAGCTCCTAACTATTGTTCTAATTTCCTCTTCATTGGTGGTGAGTTCACCCTTTTCATTTTCAAGACTAACAATTTGCTTTTTCTCTTTCCTTTTTTTAGTCAGGTTTACTAAGGGTTTGTCTATTTTGCTGGTTTTTTCATAAAACCAACTCTTAGTTTTAGTAATTAATTCAATAGTTTTTTTTACTTTCAATTTTATTAATCTCACCTTTTATTTTTTGAATTTCAAGTTTTGTGTTTGTCTGGGGGTTTTTAATTTGTTCCTTTTCTAGCAATTTGAGTTGTAAGCCCAATTCGTTGGCCCTCTCTTTCTCTATTTTATGCAAGAAGGCCTATAGAGATATAAAACTTCCCCTTATTACTGCTTTGGCTGTATCCCACACATTTTGGTATGCTGTCTCATTATTGTCATTTTCTTGGGTGAAGTTATTAATTATGTCTATGATTTGCTGTTTTACCCAATCATTCTTTAGTATAATATTATTTAGTTTCCAATTATTTTTTGGTCTATTTTCCCCTGGCTTTTTATTAAATGTAATTTTGATTGCATTATGGTCTGAAAAGGGTGCATTTACTATTTCTGCCTTACTGCATTTGATTTTGAGGTTTTTATGCCCTAGTATATGATCAATTTTTGTATAGGTTCCATGAACTGCTGAGAAGAAAGTATATTCCTTTCTGTCTCCATTTAGCTTTCGCCAAAGATCTATCATATCAAACTTTTCTAGTATTCTATTTACCTCTTTGACTTCTTTCTTATTTATTTTGTGGTTTGATTTATCTAATTCTGAGAGTGCAAGGTTGAGATCTCCCACTATTATAGTTTTGCTATCTATTTCCTCTTGCAGCTCTCTTAATTTCTCTTTTAAGAATTTAGATGCTGCACTACTTGGTGCATATGTGTTTAATATTGATACTGCTTCATTATTGATGCTGCCCTTTAGCAGGATATAATGCTCTTCCTTATCTCTTTTAATTAGATCAATTTTTGTTTTTGCTTGATCTGAGATGAGGACGGCTACTCCTGCTTTTTTGGTTTTGCCTGAAGCATAATAGATTCTGCTCTACCCTTTTACTTTTAGTTTGAATGTCTCACCTTGTTTCAGGTGTTTTTCCTGTAAACAACATATAGTAGGATTCTGACTTTTAATCCAGTCTGCTAACTGCTTCCTCTTTATGAGGCAATTTGCCCCATTCACATTTATGGTTAGAAGGACTAATTCTATATTGCTTGCCATCCTATTAACCCCTGCTTATGCTTTTCCCCTTTCCTTCCCTTTTACCCCCCTACTCAGTATTAAACTGGTGACACCACTTGCTTTTCACAGCCCTCCCTTTTTAGGATCCCTCCCCCACCTTAAAGATCCTCCCCTTATTTTACCCCTTTTCCTCGAAATTTCTGTTTTCCCTTTCCCTTAGCTTACTCCTTCCCTTTCACTTTTCAATGAAGTGGAAGAAGTTTCACCATAAATCGAATATGTCTATTGATACACACTATGTTCATCTCCTTCCTTTCTTTCTCTCAGATATAATAGATTACCTTTGCCTCTTCATGAGATGTAGTACCATCACTTTACACTTTTTTATGATATAATTTCCTTTCCACCTCTAGTTTCTAAGACAAATTGTACATATGTTCTTTACATATTTTTTTTGGCAGAAGTATAGTTCTCAAGATTTCTTTTTACCTTTTTAGAAATCTCTTGAGTTCTGTATTTGAAGATCAAACCTTTTATGTAGGTCTGGTTTTTTCATCAAAAATAGATGGAATTCATTTATTTCGTTAAATGTCCATCTTCTTCCCTGGAAAATGATGCTCATTCTTGCTGGGTGTGTTATTCTTGGCTGCATACCAAGTTCCTTAGCCTTTCGGAATATCATGTTCCAGGCCCTTCGTTCTTTTAATGTAGACGCTGCTAGATCCTGGGTTATCCTTATTGTGGCTCCTCCATATCTGAATTGCTTTTGACTAGCAGCTTCCAATATCTTTTCCTTTGTCTGATGGTTCTTGAACTTGGCCACTATATTTCTTGGCGTTTTGATTTTAGGGTCCCTTTCAGTAGGTGATCGATGAATTTTTTCAATGTCTATTTTGCCCTCTGTTTCCAGAATGTCTGGGCAGTTGTCTTTGATAATTTCCTCGAAAATGGTGTCCAAGCTCTTTTTTTCCTCACATTTTTCAGGGAATCCGATTATTCTCAAATTGTCTTTCCTGGATCTGTTTTCCAGGTCTGTTGTCTTTCTAATAAGGTACTTGACATTCTTTTTAATTGTTTCATTTCTCTGGTTTTGCTTGACTACCTCTTGGTTTCTCCTTGAGTCATTCATTTCTACTTGTTCCAGTCTAATTTTCAATGATGTATTTTCTTCACTCACTTTTTTAATATCTCTTTGTAATTGTCCAATTGAGTTTTTATCTTCTATGGAATTTTTTTCCATTTTATCCATTTTATTTTTTAGAGAGCTGTTTTCTTTTTCCAGCTCACTAATCCTGTTTTCCTTGGAGTTGTTTACCTTTTCCTGCTCACTAATCCTGTTTTCCTTGGAGTTGTTTACCTTTTCCAGATCACTAATCTTGTTTCTCAATGATTTGATCTCTTTATCCACTCTGTCTTTGAATGCATGGGATGACTTCTCCAGGCTCTCTTGCCAAGCCTCCCTTCCCTTTTCCCATTTCTCTTCCAGCTCTCTTGTGAGAGCCTTTTTTATTTCCTCTATGAGATTCTTTTGTATTGAAGAGTAGCTCATATCCCCCTTAGGGGATACATCTGGGGACAGTCTGTTTTTAGTCTCCTCAGTGTTTGAAGTCTGCTCACTCTCCATACAAAAGCTGTCAATGGTTAGGGCCCTTTTGAATTTTTTGTTCATTTTGTCAGAGTAGGAATCAAAGAAAACAAACTGACAAGAGAAATAATTGGTCTGTTTTGTGGGGGATGGGGCTGGATGGTATTAATGGGCTTCCTCTACAGACTGGGGGTAGGGCAGCAGAGAGCCACTAACAGAACAGCAATGACTGTACTGAGTCTGCGCTCTGAGGCTCTGAGAACGCACCGAGTCAGTCCAGGTGGGGGTTGGGGGTGGCCGGGTTCTGAGAGACGCTGGCTTTCTGGGGTTTTAATCTTCACCTCCTGTGTTTACACCCTCTCCGCTGCTCCTGGCTTGCTGCCAAGACGGAGCATCCACACTGGGGAAAAAGCCCTTTCACAGAAACGGCAGAGATCGTACCCCTCCCCCTCTGGTCTGAGCTTTGTGAGCTGCCTGTCTCACTCTGTCTGGCTTGCCTGCCCTCAGTCTGCGCCCAGTCTGATTGATCCTCCCCCAAGCAAACACAGACCTTCTCTGGCGACTTTGAAGGATGTCTTCTCTTGGCGATTATTTGTGGATTTCTTTCTGGGTCAAGCATTAAGTCTGAGGCTTGTCATGAAGTAAGTTCTGAGAGAAAATGAGGAGCTCAAGCAGCTGTCTGCCTCCATGCCGCCATCTTGGCCGGAAGTCCCCTTATGGTTTTTTTTTGCTAATGTTTGCCTTTTTTGTCTCTATTAGCTCTGTGTTTGTCAGATTATCTTTTCAATATTTTTCTTTTCATTATTAGTGCTTGAGTATCCTCTAGTTCATTAAAACTCAATTTTCACCCCATAGGTGTAGTTACTTAATTTTTTTCCCTCTATGTGTTTTTTTTTTTTTTTTTTTTGGCATTCTGAAATATCATATTTACAATTCTCTTCTTTAATATGATAGTTGCTAAATCATGTATGAATTGTTTTATTTCTTACTATTTGCATTCTTTTTTTCTGGATGCTTACAGTATTTTTTCCTCTTGGGACAATGGAATTTTGTTCCTGGTAATTTTTATTTTGCAGTTTATTTTAAGAAATATTTGGTAAATTATTTTCATTTTCTACTTTTTCTAGCTCTAAGTAATATGGGTATTTAAAATAAAAATGATTTCTTGAATTATAATATCTTGCCTTTCAGATCACTCAGTGATTCTCAAATTCAATCTCCTTTTTTTTTGAATCTTTAATCTTTGGTTTAATGTTTCTGGATGTCTCATGGAATAATTAGCTTTTATTTATTTAATTCTAATTTTCCAAAAAATATTTCATTTGGTATGGTTTTATACTTTTTATCCAAGGTATTAATTCTTTTTTCATATTTTTCTTCCATGGTTTTCACTTTTTGTGTACAAGTCAATTTTTTTTTCAGTAAGACTTCTCTTTTAGATATTTTAAAGTTATTATCTTCTGTGCTTATGTCTTGAGCTTAATTTTCTTCATAATAGCACATTACTGTGAGCTTCCTTTTTGTTTAGTTATTTTAGAGTACTTTTGGACTTTTATTTTCTTATTTTGAAGTTGGACTGTGAACACTTCTTGTAGTAATGATCATGAAGATTTATGGCCTGAACTTCTCTTGATCTTTCTCTTACTTTGAAAACACAGACTAAAGGCTTGAAAACTTTAACTGCTTTCAAAATGATGCAGTCTTTGGAGATATATGTTCACTGCTCACCTAATCTGAGCAAGGCCCTGACACAGGTTTGAATTTGTCAGCTTGTGTCTGGAATTTCAATAGACTGCTGCTTGTTGGAACCACTATTATATCACTGGGAAGCTTTGCATTTTCAGAGCACTAAAATTGCATACTCCACTTTGCATACTTGTTCCTTAGTTATTACGAGTTGGTGTTGAGCACAACAAAATGACTATGAAATGAAATTTGGAGCAACTAGGGTTTATTGAGTTTACTAGCAAGCAAGTCTTACTTTGAAGAATCAAAGACTCCCTGAGTGACATAGTACACAAGGTTTATGTAAGTTTCAGGATAGGGGGACAGGCCAAAGCTAATTTGACAAGATCCCTGTTACTGGGCCTTGAGGCTGATCTGGTGCAATCACTTTTTTATTCAGTTTTAGGTCTCTGGTTTTTTGCTAGAATGGAACATAATAGGAAGTGGAGGCTAGGTCGTTTCTCAGATTAGGTTGCCTAAGAGAATACCATGGGCCACCCTATTTTGAGTAACTTTGCATTGCAAGCTCTGATGGGAGAGTATAGACATATATATATGAACAAAATGGAATGATTCTCAAAATGGGGTAGCTGTAGGTCCACATTCACAATAACCCCTACTTGGGCTGTTGGCTAGAAATAAATCTGTATTATGCTCCTATGTTTAGAAATGCATTGTTTGTTTCTGGAACAAGTTCTTAGTTTTATATGCAGCTTGAAACTTGTTAGAGATTGCTACTCTGTGTGTGACTATGTCTCTCTCATCTGGATCTGTAACCCAGAATTGGGCAGTGGACAATAAAGCTGTCAGATGGGACTCCTTCTTGTAACTTGAACAAGGCTGGGGATTCCCTGCAACTCTTCTTATTTTGGTGCTTTCTACTCTTATGCTGGAAATGCTCCATGTGATATATTTTCCAAATATTTATGAGGAAATTTGATGGGTGAGCCAAGTCGTATTTCTTCTTATTCTGCCAGCTTTACTTTCAATTTGATTACACTTCAAACCCAATAAGTATATTTATTTACTTTTCAAAAGATGATTATTTTGACAGACTAGTTTATTGGGCTTAATCCAATAAGATGAAATTCATTAGGGGTAAATGGAAAAAGTCTTGCACTTAGGTAAAAAAAAAACACAAAAAACCAGTTTCACAAATATAAGATGAGGGAAATGTGAATAGTTTTTAGTAGTACTGAGAAATATCTGGGCAGGATTAATGGACTGCAGTCAACGTGCCTCAGAAGTTTGATCTTGTAGGCAAAAAAACTAATGCAATCTTGAGCTGAATTAAGAAAAACCTAGCTTTCATGTATTGAAACATTATATCCCCACTTTGCTTTCCTAACAACCTCATTTGGAGTACTGTATTCATGTGGCAGTGAATACCATATTTTAATATGGCCATTGATAAATTGGAGAATGTCTGAAGAAGAGCAAAAAGCTTGGTAAGGGCTCTCAAACCTGTGATATTTATGTGTCAATTGGAAGAATTGGGCATATTTAGCCTGGTAATAAGAAAACTCTAGTGTGACATGATAATCATCCTCAAATATTTAAGGATATGTTATATGACAGAGGTATTAGATATGTTCTGTTTGTACTCAGAAAGCAGAATCAGAAATTTAGGCTTGATTTCAGGGAATGCCCCTAATAATTAGAACTGTTCAAAAAGAGAATAGGTTGTTTAAATTGGTACATTCTCCTAGGAGATGTGTTACAGTGGGAATTCTCTTGGTGCATATGTTGATTTAATTGACTATTTGAGGTCACTATCAAGTATCAAAATCTACAGTTCTGTAATTCTCAGGCACCAGTATGGTATTTTTAAAAAGTCAGTGTCACGTCAGTGTCCATTTGGCATTAGGAGAATTCTTTCAGATTTAATAAAAATTAAATCTAATTCCCTGATTTCATCCTTCCTTTACATCTTTCCTCATTAGCAAATCTGGTTTCTCCTGAAATTATAACCCTTCCTTCATTTCCTTCTCTATATGGTAATACATAATATACATTATTTCTCTGAAGTTAGTTAAAACCTGTGGACTTATACAAATTTGCGTACTCTAACTTAGTTTTTATTTACCCTAATCCAATCCCTAGTTGTTTCTTTTAGCCTTAGAAGGCAACAAGAAAGAGTCTGAGAAGTTATGGCTAGCTTGTTATGGCTATACTGATGATGTGGCACCCTCACCGTTAAAAAAAAATAAAAAGGTTTTATATATGTAAAAGACCCTTGTAACTTAGAATACATTGCTCTTCAGACTTAATTCTCTTAAGTATACAGCTCTGTTAATTCTTCATGTTCTAATCACACTTCTAGAACTCATAAGAAGTGAGGCAAACTATATCTAACTTTTATAGTATGTCCAATCTGAACATGTTACATTGGAGATTCTTTTGGTATGTAGGTTGTGGATTAGTTGACTGAGGTCACCTTCAGGTATCAAATTGGGTAATCATGTTTCTGCATGAACTCCTTTTATGATTTATACCATGCACTCTAAGACCTGTATCCTTAAATTGGTTTTATATTCTTTATGTAGTTAAGTAATTGACTTGTGAATTGGGAATTTTGTTTCCCCTATATACCTCAAAATTGTAAGACTCAGACTAACATAATTGGAGTAGTGGGAAGATGTATGGAAAATAATCATTAATTGAATGAAATAAGTGACTAGGGGATGGAGGCAAGAATGTCATTGTTACTTAGTGATCTAGGGAAGGCATCACTCAAGTCAAAGTGGTAACTTAGAGACTAGAATATCATATGCTCCTTCAACATGGGATATTTAAAGTTTGCTTACATAGGAGAAGAATATTCAGAATAGGAAAGGATATTAAGCAAAGATCATTGTTTTAGCTGGAGCCAGTTTCCTTTCTTCTGTGCTGCTCAAGATGATCTTCTGATTACTAGCTTGAAGTCCTACTCCTTGTGTTCTGTTTGGTTCTTTTGTATCTAGGCCATTAGGATACTTCCTATATCATTGGATTAATAATTAGCCTTTAGTCCCCTGACTTATTTAACTGTTTGATTTATTTCAAGTGTTGACAATGTCACATATCTTAAGCTATACTGGCTGGGGTTGGATCTTCAGATACTCACTACTCCCACTATATCCCCAGGGTTCAGTTTCACTACAGCCTTTTATACTCTATATGAGAATAATGCCAAGTTGGATCAAGAATATATCTTATTAAAGCCTAAAAGGATTTAGGGTTAAATCTCAAAGGATTTCACTCAGGAAGTTAAAAAAATACAGCTTTGCACAATTATTCCTTGGTTTTTATTGACCATTACAGAAAAATTTACATGAGTGGGAGTTGACATTGAAAGTCTACACTGAAAGCAAATTGGCATCGTGGAAATGAAAATATAACCCGTCATCTGGAGATTCTCAGGAGTGAGAAGTTAAAGTTCGAGGTCAACTATTGAATCTCTTCATTATCTAGTTGAAGGGCAAAGGATTTTTGGAGCCCCATATATTGCTGCTTGAGGGGAAGAAGATCAGATTTTGATTTCCAGACCCCAGGGCTGCATAGCTGGGTCTGATTTAAGTAGACACTCAAATACTGAAGTAGTCACTTCAATTAAGTAGACACTTTAATAATGAAGAAGAGATTCAGATAACTTTGGAAGGAGATGATCTAGAGTTAGGAAAAACAGCAACACCAGAAAGGTGAATTTATAAAATATTGGCTTTTTGTTTCCAATAGAATCAGCCCAAGTTACATCATTTCATTAAGTTAATCCATAACTTCTGTTGCTGACAGAATTAGACAACTGATTCTTGGTTTGAAGAGAAACATTCCACTCCTTAATGGAGTAGATTATCTAGGTCTTCACCCAAAAGGTGCTCAGCTAGGGAAGGTGCCCTATGTCTGAAGCAATAGGCCTGTATCCTGAGTACTTTCTTCTGAAAGTATAGTGCATTGATTTCTGGGCACTCTCCAGAATGGAAAAATGTCTTTGATTTGAGATTTATGGAATAGTGCAATAAACTCAGTTTTGAGAGGAGTATGGCCTCAATACAGGAAGAGAGTGCACCAAGCACTTTAGCCATACAGTTACAAAGGGAGTTGGCTCAGGTCAGAAGAAAAGAGGACCTGCCGAATATTAAGGTAGCAAGAGAGGAAGATCTCATGTCCTGAGAGACTTATTCATTTAAACCAGTTTATCACAAGATGGTAGCATTTTCTGCAATCTCTCATTTCTCATTATCCTCATAAACCTTTTTGTCTTCATGAATCAACTATGCTATTTGGCTTTATTCTAATCATTAAAATATTTTTTACTTGGATCATCTTTCTACTAGATAATAAATTTCTTGAGAAACACAAACTCATTTCAAATCCTTGTAGACTGAGTGATTCACACAATACTTTAAAAACATAGTAGGTGTATGGAAAAAAAGACAAAGTGAAAATAGGGTTAAGGTGAAGGAGAAGGACTCCCACAATTCCTCCCCAGAGATGTAGACAATATTGGATTAAGTCCCAATTGGTAAAAACCCAGTGAGTCATTTTTGAACCCAGGTTTTCATGAGGAGACAAATAGTTCTGTGGACATTGAGGATAGCCTTAACTAGGAATAGAGCAGGTTATCCTATTTCATGAAATAAGATGAAGGCAGTATATCAGAGAGAAAGGAGGTCTCAGACCCACACAGATCACTCTGACTTTAAGCAGACTGTAGGAACAAATGCTAATTGGTAGATTTGTCTCTCACTGCTCAGTTCCAGGACCTAGTACTAGGGTGAACTGAGGAGGGAACTTGTACTTGGAATGGCATTCCAGAACAAGAAATGTTAGCATATTCCTAGATTGTTTATAGAATAAGAATCAAACAATGGTTTGATCAGAATAATAGATTTGGGATTCTGACCTTATGAGTGAAAAAGGTTTCTGTTCTAGCATTCACTCAATATGAAAGCCTGCATCAGAATAACTAGGGCAGGAAACCCAGACTAAAGTAGAAAATGAAATTCTTTCACGTTGAACCTGAACTTTCTAGGTGGTTGATCGTTTAATCTAAGAGAAGTCTACTAGAATTCCAATTAGGGATAGGCCCACAGGGGTTTTGTTCAGACCCACAGACAGGTCAGGAAACTGCAGATCTCAGAGTAAGAGAGCAGTATTATCCTGAGTCAAATCACATTATGATCACTAAAAGCTTGCAGGTCTTCAGCCTGAGCTGTTCATGAAATCTTGGAGAAACAAACTACCCTATGAAAGTAGCAGAACTCAAGAGAACACAAGCTTAAACCAGATATTTCCTCCAGAAGTTTTCAGAGTCCAATCTGTACATAATAAAATCCAAAGTTAGGAAGTAAGCTGAATAAATAAGCAACAACAACAACGACGATGACAAAAGGAATCCCATCACAGAGAATAATTTTGATTATAGGGACATTAAAAAACAGAATCCCTGAAGAAAAGACTGCCTGAAAACCATCTACAATCAAAACTTCAAAATAAAAAAAAAAAACAGTTGAGATACAAGTTCATCTAGAATTATCAGAAGAGATGAAGCAATAAATGTTAAAGATAAAAATATTTTCAAAAATAAAATGCTAGTACTAGAGAAAAATGGTAAAAAACAAAACAAAACAAGATCTGTGGAAGAAAGACTTGAAAGAAAATGAACAGCCTGGCACAAAATGTACAAAAGCTTAACCATGAAAATTACAGTGGACAATTAATGACTCTATATCATAAGTATTAAGAAATGTTGAAACAAATGAAATGGCTAAAAAATACAAGAAAATATAAAGTATCTCATTTTTAAAAAGAACTGACCTGGAAATCTAATCCAAGAAATATGACTTAAAAGTCATTGGATGACTTGAAAGCCATTGGAGTGATAGAGGAAGTCTAACAAAACAGAGAGTTTGGCAATGGTATGATTATGTTTTGATTAGTTTAAAAAGAAGAATGGAAAATGAGGGGAAAAGGAATACAATGGATAGGGGAGGGGAGAAGAGCACAAAGCATGGGGGAAATTATTTTGCATCATTGGGGTTTTTAAGCATAAGACTACAAACAAGGAGGAAGAGGTAGGGCAAGAAAGTGACAGGGAAACTGGATGGAATGGAGAGCAGCATAAAAAGTAATAAAAGGAAAGATAGATTAAGAGAGATTAATGCCAAATTAAAAAAAGCTTTAAGAGGATGGATTTTGAAGAAAGACTTCTTAAAAAAAGAAAGAAAAAGAACCTGTGATTAGGCATTGAGTGAAGGAAAAAGAAAAGACAAAGAAACAGAAGCAATTTGTGTCCCAAAACAATAAAATTGCTGTTGATCACATTCCTCTTTTACCACTCTCTTCTTTATAAAGAGCAACGTAGGAAACAGAAGGAAATGTATAAGAGAAGGGTATAGAGAAAAACAGACAATTAATGATAATTATAATTATGTCAATGAGATGAATTTATAATATGGAAGCAAATAGAAAACTATATTAGAAAACAGAATCCACTAATATTTTGTTAACAAGAAACAGTTTAAATGGACAGGTAGTTGTTAGGTCATTTCAATTGTGACCGACTCTTTGTGACCCCATTTTGAGGTTTTCTTGGCCAAGATACTGGAATGGTTTGCATTTCTTTTTCTAGCTTATTTTATAGTTGAGGAACTGATGCAAACAGGATTAAGTTATTTGCCCAAGGTTACATAGCTAGTAAGTTTCTGAGGCTGGATTTAAACTCATAGAAGAGTCATTCTGATTCCAAGCCCCATAAATAGAACATTGTGCCATCTACTTGCATATATTTAAAATAAGAATGCTTAGCAAAATCTATTATGCTTCAGCTAAAGTATAAAAGAAAGTCAGGGATTGGTAATCATGTTCTTAGGTAAGGTTACAGCAAAACCCCCCACAATTTTATTGAAAGAGAAACCATATTTTGCTGATAGGTATCATAGGCAATGGGAATGTATTCTGCATATAATATGCACCAAATGATATATAACATCCAACTACTTAAAAGGAAAGTTAAAGGAAAATAATACAACAGTCATAGTGGATGACCTCAATTTACTCTTCACAGACTTAGATAAATATAATTAAAACATAAATTGAAAGAAGTGGAGGTCCTAAATGAAATATTTAAAAAGTTATATATGATAGATTCTTATGCAGTAATCTGAAATTTATATTTCCATCTATTCATTAAACCATCACAAAATTTGATCATGTATTAATACATTAAAACTTCAAGAAATGCATGAAAACACCAATACATCTTTTATAATCCTCAATACAAAATAATAATAATATTAGTTAAGGCAGAGCTACTGAATAAATCTTTCAAAATTAGAGGTTAACTTAATCCTAAGGAATGAAGTGGTCAACGGTCAAATTATATCAACAATTTAATTAAAGATAATGGCAACAATGATATATTTTATACTCATATTTTTGGAATGCAGTTAACATATTTCTTAGAGGAATATTTGTAAACTGTCATAAGTGAATTGTGATAGTGAAATCAGATAATGAATTGGACATAAATTTTAAAAAAATAAACAAGTCATAGATAATGAACAACTTACACATTTTGTATTAAACAATACAGTATAAAATTTCAGAAACAAAGATTAACAAAAAACCCACATTGAATTAATAAATAAAAGTAGGTGCTTAAAGATACCTCAACAACAATAAAGTGGATAAATTATTAGCTAATATGAAAATGAAGAAAAAATCAATTTATCAGTACCAGAAAAGGAAAAGGTATTTTCAAAATCACTGAAGAAATAAAGTATAAGAAACTTTCATCCAATTATATCCCTGTAAAACTAACAACTTGCAAGGCATATATGGTCTCTCAAGGAAATGGCAGACTCAGGAGTGGATTTTAAAAAAAGTGTATAAATATTATGAATAATTAATGTCACTATTACTAAAAATGTTTTTAAAATAGGAAAAGAAGAGGCTCTACTAAATTTATCTTATGAAAAAAAAGCAAAGGCTCATTATTTACACCAAGGAGAATAAAAACAGAAAACCATTTGGTAAAGGGAGTACACAGTAACACATAACTGGAGATGTAGGATTAGTTCAATGTTAAGAAAACAAGTATATTTGTAACAAGAGAAACAGAAATAAAAAAAATAGAAAAAAAGCTTTTGACAAGAAAAAAAAACACATTCCTATTTTTTTGATAGAAAATAGGAATAAATGCATTTTTCTCTCTATATGATAAATATCTGAAATCAAGAGCCAAAATCATCTGCAATGAGGATAAAGTCAAACTTTTTCTTTTCTTTTTTTTTCCTTTTAATTTATGGAAAGAGAATAGAGGTCATTCTAATAAGATAAATTATAAAGCCAAAGTTATACATAAATCACTATTATTAAATGTTAACTATAGGAATAAAACAAGAAAAAGAAATTCAGGTAATAAACATGGTCAAAGAAATATAAACAGAATGGTTTGATTGAAGAACTTTAGTCAGCTAAAATACTAATTGCAACAATAGCTTAAGCAAAGATGCAAGATATAAATCATAAATCATAAGCATTTATTTATATTACCAACAAAATCAATCAGGAAGTGATAAAATTTCTTCATTTAATAACTATAGAAAACAAAATACTTGGCACTCTGCTTGCTAAAATACAGTAAGGAATGATATGAGTAAAACTACAAAACCCTCTGCACATTTTAAGACATCTTCAATTAGTTGGAGAATCTTAATTTTTCATGGACAAACCAAATTAATTAGAAAAACAATATAATTAGTTATTAATTTGTAATTTAAAAAATAACAGTATTACCTAAATTTATTTATTCTTTCAGTTCCATACCAGTCAGTTTACCAAAAAATTTAAAAAATGACAGCACAGTTAATCCAGAAGAACAAAAATATGTAGAATCTTCAGGTAAATAATCAATAAAGAAGGAAAAGAAGGAATACTAGCTGTTATATGTCTCAAATTATAAAATACATGTTAAGAAATAGATTATACAGTGGAATAGGTATGTAATAAATAGAAGTAAATGAACTTTATGACCTTGTGTTTGATAAACCCAAATATTCCAGCTACTGGAGTAAGAATTAACTGTTTGACAAATCTGTAGAGAAAAAACTAGAAAACTGTCTGACAGAAAGTAGTTATACACTATTATCTCAAAAATTATATCAAGATAAGGTTGAGATGAATATATAAGGATAAAAGGTAACATAAAGTTGACAAATAATTAAGAGGAACAAGGAGAAAACTACCTTTCTGGTCTATGAATAGTTCAAGTGTTCATGATCAGAGAAAAGGTAGAAAGTCTCACAGGAGATAAAATGAATGAGTTTGATTATACAAATTTAAAACATTTTGACAAAAGGCAAAACAAGATCACTTAACATTAGAAGAGAAGCAGGTAAGAGGGAAAGAATTTAAAAGTTTTTCTAGTAAAGGTCTTAGTTTAAAGATATATGTACACACATTTACACATATGCATATGTACATATATGGAACTGATTAAGATTTATAAGCAACTGAGAAATGATAAATCAATAAACACTTTTCAGAAGAAACTCTAGTTATCGATAGACATGAAAAAAATTCATCCTAAACATTGATAATTAGAGAAATGCAAATTAAAGCAATTATGACTTTCTACTTCACATTTGTTAAATTGGTAAATATTGCTAAACTGGAAGACTTATGGCAAAGCAGGTACGTGAATGCTCTATTGATAGAATTATGAATCTGTCCAGCCATTCTGGAAAATATTTTGAAACTGAGCCCCAAAATGTATTAAACTATGCATATCCTTTCACCCAGAATATCCCTATTAACCAAGAGCAAAGGATTCATGTACAAAATATTTATAGCAGTTTTTTGGGTGGAAAATGTGACAAAGAATTAGAAACTTCAGAGGACACAACAAATTAGGGTATATGAATATAATGGAATATTACTATACTATAAGAAATAATTCAGGGAAAAGATTTCTGAGCAACCTGGAAACTCTTGCACAAATTGATACAGAGTGTGGAGAACGAATTTATACAATAAAAACATTATAATACAGACACACAATTTTGACAGACATTAGAGCTTTGATAAATGCAAGTCATCAACCATGATTCTAAAACACTCATGATGAAATGTACTCCTCAACTCCTAACAGAGAAGTGATATACTCTGACCAATGAAACATTGTTTCTGGACATATCTAGTGGGGTAATTTGTGTGTAACAGGGATTTTTCTTTTCTTTTCTTTTCTTTTCTTTTCTTTTCTTTTCTTTTCTTTTCTTTTCTTTTCTTTTCTTTTTTCTTAGTAGGAAGGAGGGAATGATCAAGGGAGAGAAGTCACATTTTTCTTGTTTGAAAAATCAATTAAATTTTTAACCTTCCTCCACCCTTAAAAAAAGGGGGGGGTGAAGAAAAATGTTTTTTCTTATTCATCTTAGATAGATATTCCAAACCCAGTATTTCACAGATTCATCAAATACTGGTCACATAGAGTAGGTATGGAACTATTCACAGGATAGTAACTACATCTCTTCTGGTTTTGCAGTGAGAATGAAAATGGGGAGGGAAGAAAGGAAATACCATATTAATTATTACACCTATTGCCAGTCATTGAGTGCTTCCTCCACTGATGCAGATGAAGCAAAAGGCAACAATGTTAAAAGAATCCATGAATTTTACACAAGACAAAACAATTGACCTTGAAGACTAGAGGCACAGAGATAATTTAAGGATCTCCCAGAAGAAGACAATACTTCTAAGAATCTGAATTTCATTTGGCAGGAAATCATACTTTAACATGTCCAGAACTTTTAAATATAGAAAACAAAGTGCTGTTTACTCAGTTTCTCCTATTATTGCCAATGAAAAACCCATTCTTAAAAATCCTAGGCAAGTACTGGTTAAATGTCAAAATTTCAGTAATAAACAACAAATATTGCAAGTATGTAGGAGAAAGACCTTCAGCTATTAAGGGATGCCAATTCAAATAACCTGTGATTACCCAATAGTCTTGGAAATAAAGACAAAAGAATGGAATAGTATGTTCCAAAAAGAAAGGAGTTAAAGCTGCTACCAAAATATTCTACAAAGCTAAGCACAATCATCAAGGAAATAAAAATTGGATTTTATCAGAAAAGAAGCTTTTGAATTATTCTTGGAATACAGCGACAGATGCAGCAACAACAATAACAACAGGAGAGGTGAGCTAAATATTTGACTTGCATACACTTCAAATGAATATAAATGAATAAACATTTTAAGTGCTTACATATGTGTCAAGCATTAAACACAAGGGATACAATCTTTTTTTTTTTAATGAGAGGGTTCCTACTTTTTAGAAAGTCATATTTTTTACATAAGGAGACAGCATATATAGGAAAGTTCATCTGTAGGACATATGAAAAGGCCTGGGGATATAAAACATGTGGTGGCAGACTGGGTAATAAGAGGATAGGAGGTTGGTGGGTAGAAAAGCAGCACTGCTGGTAATGCCCTAGGTTTTGGAGTATTATTGCAAAAAGTTGAAAGCTGGCTGCTTTGTCAACCAGAGGTTTCTCATCTCTTAATTTGTTACTTTTAATGAAAAAAGTAAGACAATTCATTGTGGCCTTGACCCTGTTCTATTTGTAAACCAGATTTGTGGTGAAGAACTAAGTCTCTAATTTTGAAAGAGGGTAAGACATGTAAGGGAAAATATACACACATATGCATAGTATATAATCTGTATGTGTCTCCATATGTGGATGTAAATTAACATAGGAAATTAGTATTCTCAGGAGGAAGTACTGACTTAAAGAAGAAAGGGCATAAAAATTAACACTAGAGAAATAAATGGATGTACAGAATCATAACTATCATAAACAAATGAATATGGTTTAAATAATTCAATTAAACTTGAATGACCTAATAGAATAGGACAAAATCCAACAAGTTGTTGAACATGAAAACGTGTAAAAATAGTAAAGATATATAAAGAATGAAAAAAAGCATAAACATGTATTCTTTACATGATCTTGTATTTATAAAGGAGTGTGGTACTGTGGAGATTATTGGGAAATCACACTTATAAAAATAGTATTAGTAAATCATTAAAAATAAAATTTAAAAAGGTTTTTGTTAAATAGTGGGAAACATCCAAAGTTAAAAAAAGTTGATTTATTACTTCTAGTTTTATTTCTCTTTTTTAGTCTAAAATATTATTATAACATCGCAAACCCTTAAATTAGGTAAACAGTATGTCATTACTATTGTGGATATTTTGTCTGGCTTTTCCCTCTTCATTTGTGGTCAGTTTATCAAATATGAACATCTTGGTGAACTTTGATCTGCATTATGCTACATTTGTGTGAAAACTTGACTCACTAAATTTAATATTAGCTTTTGTAAATGTGTTCAAAGACATTGTAATAAAAATAATCAAGAACAACAAAAGAACACCAAACTAAGGAAATTTTATGGTGAATTTGAAAATAGAAAATTAAGTTCTTTTAATGGACAGTTGGCGAAAGAATGCTTTCTTAAATTATGAATCTTCTCAGCTAATTTAATAGCAGTTTATCATTTTAATGAAATACATATTGTAGAGATTGTTCCTTCAGTCATATGAAAAAATCTGAAACAGCTGACAATATCAGCTGTTTAAATCAGAGTTCATTTTATTACATATGCACACATAATTTTATACAGATTTGTACATTAAAAGTGCTGAATTCTTAGAAAATTTGTTAGGAAAATATGAATGCATAAGCAAGTATGAGTTTTATCTGTATTTCTAAATAAGTGTCCCTATTTACATATGTGATTGGAGACATCCAATTGAAAGAATATGCACTATGTTTCTCCTTGTGTAGGTTGTTTGATTATGTAATATGTTACCTTTTTCCTTTCTTAAGAAAACAATTGATAGCTTTTTTCAATATTAAATAATCTGACAATTAGCATCATTCTGTGAGATTAAAGATGGATTTTTAGCTAGTATACAGATGAATACTAAGTGTTTATATATAGAGCCATTATATGTGGGCATTGTTAACAGTAAAAATTGCAGAGATTCAATGTGGCAAATAGATATTAGAAGTGGCCTCTTGAATAAGGAAGATGTGATTTGAAAGTTAACTTCAGATCTGCTCTGCCTGTGTCACTTTTGGTCAAATCACTTAAATTCGTAGTATATCAAATTCTCTTAAGGTTATAAATTACAGAACAATTAATGAACCGAGTTGATAGAAGGAGTTTCCTTACCAAAAGTTCCTCATTCCAATAAAATCACAGGTCTGATTCAAATAATAATAAAAAAAAATTAAAGGATATTTCCAGGCTTTTGGTGGTTATTCTGCTTCCTACCTGAAATCTGATAGACAGTGTGTGTGCGTGTATGTGCACATGCATGTACAAATACATCTATACCAGTATTCATGTCTGTGTGGTGATTATAAAGTTTTCTAACTGGCTAGGTAAGAAGAGGATATTATGGCTGGCAGCCAGTACTTTCCATTTATTAAGCGTCTTCTGTATGTTAAGCACTGTGCTAATTATTTCCCCAACTCCTCACAGACAATTTAATCTAGAAGATACTAAGAAGAAAGAAAAGACCTCAGCTCAAAATGTCCATAAGCAGTAGAGAAGGTGAACAGGAATGTTTCATTTACTATATGGCTTCAGTTAATTGTGTTTTATTTTGGGTCAAGTGAGCAAAATAAAAGTTGTGAAATATCACTGCAAAATAATTTTAATATTCTTGGTCATGTCTACAAAGTCTACTGATAATTAATATCTACTCAGGAGATGTTTAAAAATATTAATATCCAGTTTAAGAATTTCAGAGCTAAATATGAATTTTAATGCACATATTTCTGCAACTAGAATGATTTAGTTATGAATAAATTCATGAATGTATTTGTCACTTTGAAATTAAAATGGACTTTGAAAATTTTTATTAATATTTTTATCTACCTAGATAGATGTCTGGTGTTCATTAGGGTTTCTTGTGGTGATACAGAGAAACATATATTGTAGACTTTTTTTTTTTTTAAATAAGCTTTTCCTTTAAATGGTGTGGGGTAAGGGCATTTTTCATTTTGTAATGCTTATTTTCATGTGTTACAAATTATGTAGAGCTATTTTATGACATTAATCTAAATAATTCAGGCATAACTGAAAATTTAAAACTTGCTGGACCTTGTTTAGCATAAAGAATATTATATTTATACTTTTAATTATGTGTTATTTTCTAGCATCATTAAAGATATCCAAATTGCATTTGAAGTACCAGTAGGAGTTTTGAATAGTGATCTTTTCCAGAGTTAATACAGTTATAATATTGTTATTGCTTGTATGAATTACCTGCTCAACTCCACTGCAGTAAGCTTGTCTGTTTTTCAGGTTGACCCCCTGTTCACAGTGCCAGCACCACCACCACCAATTTCCAGTAGCATCACGCCTCAGATTCTGCCTTCCTACTTTTCCTCATCTTCATCCAATATTGCAGCCCCAGTTGAACAGCTTTTGGTACGAACTCGTTCAGTGGGTGTTAATACATGTGAAGTTGGAGTAATAACTGAGCCTGAATGTCTGGGACCCTGTGAGCCTGGAACCAGTGTGAACCTGGAAGGGATTGTGTGGCATGAAACAGACGAAGGTAAATTTCTTTTGAATTTCTATTACTTTTTTGTTTTTGTTGTATTTATATTTATCTTTAAGAGAATTTATCATCTGTACTGAGAGAAAAGATAATTGACTTTTCAGATCATTTATTGGTTTTTGTTTTTATAGGCAAGTCTTTCCCTTTTTTGTGTGTGACTATTTTTACTAGTTAAAATTCTCTTTGAAGACTAAATGGAAGTAGAAGACTGAATTTTTCCTTCACTATTAGCAACTGTTTATCTAAATAAGAAAAATGACTTCAAACTTATTCATTTTAACATGACACATTTTAATAGATTTTTAAAAATGAATATCTATATTCACAATCTATATTGAAAGGAATCACCAGTTAGTATGGGCCATGGAAACATCCTGGTTATGGTTGTTTTATGAATAAAAGTAATAGAACAAATAGGAATAGATTCATTTGGTGTTTTGGGCTTGGAATAACACTTGGGTTCAAATGACAATGGGCCCCCATGTAACATCTCAGAGCCTCAGTTTCTTTATTTTTTATATGGGGATAATGATTCCATTATCTACTTTACAAGATCCTTGTGATAAAGTGTTTGTTAAATCTTAAAGTAATGAGTTCCAAATTTTTCTCTTCTCTCTTTCAACGATGGTACACAGTTTGCCATAGTTTCTACATGTACTATCAAGTAAAATACATTTCTATATTAGTTAGTCACAGTTGTGAAAGAAGAAACAAAAAAAAAAAACAAGAAATAATAAAGTAAGTTAAAAAATATTGTTTGATCTGCATTCAGAGTCCATCCATTCTGTATCTGCATTTGGATGTTATTTTCAACTTCATAAATTCTTTAGAATTGTGTTGGATCATTGTGTTGCTAAAAGGAACTGAGTTATTCATAAGGTTGATCATCACACAATGCTGCTGATGCTGTGTGCAGTGTTTTCCTGGTTCTGCTCTTTTTACTTTGCATCAGTTTGTATGAGTCTTTCTAGGTTTTGCTGAAATCTGCCTGTTCAACATTTCTTATTATACAATAGTATTTCATTATATTCATATACCACAGTTTGTTCAACCATTCCCCAGTTGATGGGCATCCCCTCAGTTTCCAATACACCATAGAAAAGGCTGCTATAAATATTTTTTGCAATTCAAGGTTCTTTTCTCTTTTTTTATAATCTCTTTGGGATATAGACCTGTTAGAGATATTGCTGGGTCAAAGAATATGAAGCAATTTGGTTGCTCTTTGGGCATAATTTCAAATTGCTCTCCCAAATGGTTGGGCCAGTTCACAATGTAACCAAATCTAGTAGTGTCCCAATTTTCCCACATTCTTTCTAATATTTACCATTTCCTCTTTTTTAATCAGATTAGGTAATCTGATAAGTGTGAGGTGGCATCTTAAAGTTGTTTTAATTTGCATTTCACAAATCAAAAGTAATTTTGAATACTTCATGTGCTTATAGGGTAGCTTTGATTTCTTCATTGAAAATTGACTGTTCAAATCCTTTGAATGACTCATGTACTAAATTTATTTCTCTATTATGTTAGAAAAATGAGTTCTTTAACAAAGATACTTGTTGTAAAGATTGTTTCCCAACTTTCTACTTTACTCCTAATCTTGATCAAACTGATTTTATTTATACAAAATCTTTTTAATAATATAATCAAAATTATCTGTTTTGTATTTTATAACGTTCTTTCTCTTTTGTTTTGGTTTTGATTTCTTCCTCTCCCCTTAGATCTGACAGATAGACCATTCTTGTTTATGCTTCTGTTGGGTCTTAATATCGTGGATCACATTTTTAATTTATTCCTGCTCTCTTCTCCTTATGAAAACTTGAAATTTTTCTATTTTTTTGAATGACCATTTTCCCTTTGATATATCATGAATAATTTTTTTTTTTGGATAAATGATCATTGTTTGTAGTTCTAGTTCCTTTGCTTTTTTAATACCATGTTCCATGACCTTTGATTCATTAATGTTGCAGCTGCTAAGTCCTGTGTAATACTGATTGTGGATTCCCAATGTATGAATCATTTTTGGGGGCCATTTAAAGGATTTATTTCCTTGACCTAATAGTTCTGAAATATGGCTATAATGTTCATTGGAGTTTTTATTTTGGGATCTCTTTCCTGAGGTGACTGGTAGATTCTTTCAATCCCTGTTTTGCCTTCTGGTTCTAGAACATCAGGAATAATTTTCTTTGATAATTTCTTATGCTTCCCATGTCCTCCTTTTGATGTCGGAGGTCAAATTTGAACTCGGGTCTTCCTGACTTCAAGGCTTGTGCTCTATCCACTACACCAATTATACTCTTTTAAGTAGTAGTTTTTTGTCAGTGAGTATTTGGATCTTTTGCATTTGATCAATTTTACTTTTTTGAATAATTTTATAAGCTGTTGACTCTTTTTTTCATAATTCTCTTGAATCACTCTCATTTAGTTTGCCATTTTTGTTCTTTCCATCTTATGTATAAGATTTTCCTGCTCCTTTTTGAGATCCTTCTAGCTTGAGACCACTTCCTTTTTTTTTTTTTTTTTTTTTTTTTTTTTGTGATTTTGCCCATAAATTTATGTCTTGGTCTTCCCTATCACCATAACAACTTTTTGCAATTAGATTCTTTGTTGTTGTTGTTGCTTTTTTTTTTTTTTTTTCCTCATGTTTTTTGGAGGTGGAAATGAACATTCATTTCTTTTAAATTTGAGCTCTGCTCCCAGAGTGGAAGGAGTGCTGTCTTAGGCTTCTTGCCAGTGGTTGTAGGCTCTGGCTGTTTATCTGGTGTTGCTCTGAGACCCATGGGATAGGGGAAGACTATTGTGTCTGGTGCTGCTCTTAGGGCTTGTAGGGTGGGGGACTGTTGCTGCTGGGGTCCAGTAGCTTACCTGGTCCTGAGCTGAGGTCCTAGTGGTAGTGTACGCTATGAGGTAAGACCTGGTGGAATGTTTCTGCAATTTTCCAGGGCTACACTGAAGCACTTGGTGGTCTGACCTCTAAAACTGACTGTTTGCTGGGGTTATACTGAAAGTGGGGTGGGGCCAGTTAGGCACCCATAGGGTTGACATCTACCTGTTTCTCTTGGGCTGCTATAATACATAGTTATCTGGCTTCTGAAGGTTGCTTGTTTGCCTAGACCACAGGGAAGTATGTAGTAGTTCCTGAAGTTGGAATCCACTGGTTCTCCTGGGTAGGCCAGGAGCCTCCCTGCTCCACCACCTTGGGGCTCAGGTTCTCCTGCTGGTTCTCTGGACTGAGGTTTGCTTTTGGGCCACTGGAAAGCTTTCTCTCCTGGACTAGGTTCCTCTGCTACCTGAGTAAAATGGACCCCTCCTATTGATCTTTCAAATTTCTGGGGGCAAGTGATTTTTCCCCTGCAAATTATCTTGCGGGAGTAGCAAGCTCCACAGTTTGATCTGAGGCACTATTGCATGGTGTCTGGAGGTGAATATGGAGAATTACAGTGATTTACTGCTTAGTATATCATTTTGGCTCCTGAAAATCTGTGTCGTGGGCAGACATTTTTAAAAAAAAATTTATTTTCAAAATACATACATAATTTTCAACATTCACCCTTGAAAAACCTTATGTTCCAATTTTTTTCCTCTCTTTATTCCCCCCCATCCTTCCCCTAGATAGCAGAGAATCCAATATATGTTAAACATGTGCAATTCTTCTATACATATTTCCACAATTATTATGGTGCACAAGAAAAATTATATCAAAAAAGGAAAATAAAATGAGAAAGAAAACAAAAAGCAAGCAAACAGCAACAAAAAAGGTGAAAATACTATGTTATGATCCACACTCAGTCCCCACAGTCCTTTCTCTGGGTGTAGATGGCTCTCTCCATCACAAGATCATTGGAACTGGCTTGAATCACCTTATTGTTGAAAAGAGCCACGTCCATCAGAATTGATCATTGCATAATATTGATGTTGCTGTATACAATGATTTCCTGGTTCTGCTCATTTCACTTAGCATAAGTCATAAGCTCATGTCAATCTCTTCAGGCCTCTCTAAAATTATCCTGCTTATCGTTTCTTATAGAATGATAATATTCCATAATATTCATATACCACAACTTATTAAGCTATTCTCCAACTGACGGCATCCACTCAGTTTCCAGTTTCTTGCCACTTCAAAAAGAACTGCCACAAACATTTTTGCACATGTTTTACATATCTTTTTCCCTTTTTATGATGTTTTTGGAATACAAGCCCAGTAGAGACACTGCTGTATCAAAGGGTATGCATAATTTGATAGCCTTTTGGGCATAGTTCCATATTGTTCTCCAGAATGGTTGGATTAATTCACAACTCCACCAACAACTGATTAGTGTCCCAGTTTTCCCATATCCTCTCCAACATTCATCATTATCTTTCCTGTCATCTTAGTTAATCTAAGAGGATGTAATTGTACTTCAGTGTTGTCTTAATTTGCATTTCTCCGATCAATAGTGGTTTAGAGAATTTTTTTCATATGATTGGAAATGGTTTTAATTTTCTTATCTGAAAATTTTTCTATTTATATCCTTTGACCATTTATCAATTGGAGAATGGCTTATATCATAAATTTGAGTAAATTCTTATCATAAATTTGAGTAAATTCTCTATATATTTTAGAAATGAGGCCTTTATCAGTACCCTTAGATGTAATTTTTCCCCCAGTTTCCTGCCTCTCTTCTAATCTTGTCTGCATTGCTATTGGTTGTACATAAATTTTTAAACTTAATATAATCAAAATTATCTATCTACTAGTATCTATCAGTACTAATATTTATTAGTAGTTCACCTGTTGATAAAGTTAGTCAAACATTTGATGTGCACCAAGTATTATCAAAGTAACAACTTGTAATACAGAGGCATTGTGATGTAGACAAAATGGTTCACTTAATATTGGATGAGTCACTTAAAGTGTACAAGTTTTCAATTTGTTAATCTATAAAATTGAAAATAAAGATTAATGGAAAATGATCCACTAATTGGTCAACTTTTGTCTTTTATAACCTTTTAGAAGGCTATTTGATCTCTCAGGTTTGATATCTCACATGGTAAATTTATTTAAAATTATTGATAGCATTTATAAAATTTAGGTGATCTCTTATTTTTATCTGTTTAGTTTAATTTTACCTGTTAATATGCCTCTCCAATAAAAATAGGATTATTTTTAAGATCCATCAATTTTCATTCTAAATGTGGGATTCTGAAACTTTTTGTGATTATGCATAATTGAAGTATTTTTGCATTGGTATATGAGACTTCACCAAAGGGCTTCTGTCCTCCGTGTTTGTGTGTACATATTTAGAGCAGCTAGGTAATGCAGTGGATCAAGTACTGGACCTGGAGTCAGGAGAACCTAAGATCAAAAACAGTTTCAGATACTTATTAGCTGTATGATTCTGATTAATCACTTAATTCTCTTTGCCTCAGTTTTCACATCTCTAAAATGAGATGAAGAAAGAAATGGCACCACTCTAGTATTTTTACTAAGAAATGTTCAAATGCGATAACAAAGAGTTTAGCATAACTGAAACTGCTGAACAACAAAATATAATATATACTTACTTATAATGTATATAGAGAGTCAAATTTTCTTTTATATGTTCACTATTTTTTGTGTATTTTTCATTCAATTTATAAGACAATTATTTTAGTTTTGCTTTTGTTTTTGTTTTAAAGCATAGGATACTTTTTATTTATTTTTATTATAGCTTTTTATTTACAAGATATATGCATGAACAATTTTTCAGCATTGACAATTGCAAAACCTTTTGTTCCAACATTTCCCCTATTTCCTCCCACTCCTTTCCCCAAATGGCAGGTTGACCAATACATGTTAAATGTTAAAGTATAAGTTAAATATAATATGTGTATACATGTCCATGTAGTTATTTTGCTGTACAAAAAAAAATTAGACTTTAAAAAGTGTACAATTAGCCTGTGAAGGAAATCAAAAATGCAGGTGGAGAAAAATAGAGGGATTAGGAATTCTATGTTGTGGTTCATAGTCATCTCTCAGAATTCTTTCGCTGAGTATAGCTGGTTCAATTTATTGCTGCTCTTTTGGAATTGATTTGGCTCATCTCATTGTTAAAGATGGCCATGTTTATCAGAATTGATCATAATATAGTATTGTTGTTGAAGTATATAATGATCTCTTGGTCCTGCTCATTTCACTCAGTGTCAGTTCATGTAAGTCTCTCCAGGCCTTTCTTAAATCATCCAAGCATAGGATACTTTAAAATATCCTAGCACAGAAAACATTTAGCAACTGTAATGTTCTTTTTGTTCATTATTTTTTACCAATATTTAGAATAAAGAGATATTTACCAATATTTGGAATGAACAGATATTTACTGAGGTGATCTGAAAGCTATAGATATTAATAGTTATTAGTCATTTTCTCTGAATATACCAAACTTGCAAAATAAAGAGAATTTAAGAATCTATTCCTAGATGTATGTGTTTAACAGATACATTTTAAAAATAAAATTATATGTAAATTTTTTTAGTGTAGGTCTTGATCCTATCCAACATCAGTTAATTGATTAATCAATCAGTTAATTAATTAAATCTACTCCATCATCATTTCCTGTTTTTTTTTTTTTTGTAGGCTAGTTATGTGAGAAGAAGAGAACATATTTGTCAGTGTTACTAGAGGGATTTAGGAACAAGAGGACAAAGACAACCAATATAGTTTTATTAGAGTTTTGAGATTATACTGACCTAAGTAGGCAATTTGTAACATTTCTAACATAAAACAGGAAATTTTACTCATTAATTTTTAGATTTGGTTGAATAAAAATTTTGTTCCTGATACTTTTGCTTTGACTAATATATCATTGGTATATTGTTGTTCACAAACTCAATTTAGTATAAGTGGCAAAAGTGATATTTAGAAGTGATTTGTCTTTTTGTGATTCTTTATATAATTATTCATTCAGCCATTTTCAGTAATATTACATATACTTGTGAATTTGAAGGCATGAAATTTAGAAATCCCAGCATAGCATTTCATAGTTTCTTGTAATTTAAAGTATCTGATTAGAGAAAAATTGATTTATTTAATTTTGTCTCTGATTTAACTGTCTGTTTTGTTTTAGTGTGCATAGCTTTCATTGCTGAGTAACAAATTGTCTTAAAGTAAAAAGTGTTGCAAGTATGTTTCCCTCTGGAAAAAATTAGGATGTTTCAGATCATGGTTAATAGGAGAGAAAAATTAATACTGCATATGGATGTTTTGCTATTCTACTCTGATCTTTTCTCTTCAAGGAAAGTGTGCAATGATACAAAATTATTCACAGATGTTAGCAAGAATTTCTTTAGAATTTCACTTACACATTTGGGGCACACATGCTGCTGTTTGGTGATTTGTCAGAAAATTTTCTCTTTTTATTATTGTTTTCCTTAAGACTTAGCTTCAGTTTATTATACCAGAATTTTAAACCAGGAGTCCTTATGTCTTAATCTTAATCTTCCTAAAAGAGGAACTGTTACATGAAACTCAGTAGGAAACATTTCTGAGATTTCCCAAAGAACCTTGTTTCCTACAACCCTGAATAATATATCACTTGTAAGGAAGCTAATACATTTTGAACCTATGATAGGCAAACAGTATATTCATGAGGTCTGTATTGACAATCCCAGTGCTGATTATAGTAGCATAGCGTAAGTGATTGACTGATGTAGATAACTGTTCTCTAAATACTATTTCAGAGTAGCCTTCTCGAACATTTAGGAGATTATCTGCTGAATATCCCTGGGTAGGATAAATAAACTCTTGGACACTTTTGGGTCTCTAGATATTTACAACAGAGGTAAGATATGTTTTGCATTTCTTTTTCAACTTGAGACCAAATATGACACATCGATTCCTGCTCAATGTAACCAGTAGCCTAAGGGAAATTAGGTCAGAACATGGATATAAAGACACCTAAGTGATCCTGTGCTTCTGAGTAAAAACAGGTGACTGCTGTACAGCTCATATTTGAAATAACACCCAGCATGGATGATCTGAAATCCATTGTCTACCTTGTGGCATCACAAAGATCAGAATCAACTCTTTAAGTTGTGACATAGAACTTTTTGTCAGATAAATTACTGATTTGAGAACATGACATGCATCTATGTAGATTTATATGGCCAAAGGACCATCCTATTTATTATATGAGAGGTTTTAATACATTAAGACAATGAAAATATGACCTCACCTTCACACTATATTCATATTTGTGGTGAAGATCAGAGGGGGCCTTTTAGGAAGGGGCTCTGCTTTGACTGTTGCTATAACTATTTCCATGGTCATGCTTCTTTTGTCTCTTGTTTTTTTTTATTGGCTTAAATCTACTCAAAGTACCTTCATGGAATCTCCTAGAACAAGGAACCATGATCAGTGTAATTATGATGTTTGTTCTGCAGGAATTTCTTTCCTAAATAAATCTTTGCTCATTTTTACAATTTCCTCTTGGAAAACATTATCAGACATTGCATCTAAAACCCACTTAATGGTTGAGCAGACCTTTGTCAGACTAATTTAAGATATGTCTCAAATAATGTATTCCCTTCAATAAGAAGAAACTTTTTTTTTTTTTTTTTTGGACAAAGACTTTCCATAGTATAAACTTACATTATGTTATTTCCAAGAAAGTATGAGTTGACTCTGAAGAGCTATTAACAGCTAGGGTCCTGGACTCGATCCATAAACCTTTGGTATATTATTTTGTCAGCTATTAGTTGAGCAACAATGGAATAAAGATCCTTAGGCTCTATGAATAATTTTTCCTTCAACTGAGGCAACTTCTGGCCTAGGTATGGCAGCCCTGATAAATTGGAGATGAATTGAATTTGAATGCTTCAACACCTATTTTGAGAGTGCACATATGGCAAGACTCCATTAAAAAGAGAGTTCCTGCCACCATCTTCCCAAACATAACATCATCAGGAATTAAATTGCATTCATGTATAAATGCTTGCTGAATATGAATTCTGTACTCCTTGTCTGATCTGGTATATGCTGTCATAAAATCTGTCATGAAGTTGACTAATGTGCTAATAGTGTTCAGGCTGCTGGCTAGGCCTTGTGTTCTGCTCTACTGGGGAGCCTGTGAGTTAATGTTTCTCTCATTATAATTCCATATGGAACAGTTGACATCTGCTTTTTTTCTAAGAGGCTCTTAAGAAGAATTGTTAAGTAACATTGACACAGTACTCTTTTTATGCAAAACCAATCAAATAAGCTTAGAAGTTTTTTTCTGGCATGGTGCTTATTCTGGTTTATGGCAAATTTGTGATTGCTTTTAAATGAATTTTAACATGGATCTTTGATGCCTAAGTATGACCTCTCATTTCCACCTGCTGTTAATATTAAGTTGTCCAAAGATTTGATAGTCAAAAACATAATACTTCTGTCTAAAGCAGTTGGGTTCATTTCTTGGAAAAGGCTGACCTATTGTTATAAAAGATGTGATTACTCCTTCTTAACTTTCAGCCCCATCTTAACTCACAAAAGTAGTTGACCCCTCTTGCAGTGTACTTTCCTGTGATAGAAATTACTGATAAATCATTGTTATCAACTTTGTCCGACGGTCTATTGATCACATCTAACTTGTATTGCTCACTCTCTGATACAAAATCTCCAAAACAAAGTTTTTGTCTGATTGCAAGAATAGTACTTGGTTTTTGAAGTTTATTCTAAGAGTGATAGTCCATAAGTAATGTTACTCATCTCAAAAATAACACTCATGCATCTTATAGAGGTTGTGTTAATGTTAGAGTTAATGCAAGGATAGTAGACATTTCAGTTAAATATATTGAAAACAATTGAAACAACCTTATAAACCTAGCATCTACTAACATTGCACCTTCATCCCATTCTCTGAGCACTTGTTCTGTTTTCAGTGACTGACATATTGAGACATAGAATCAGAATTAAGTGCTATGAATATTTTTGAATAAGAAGCCTTGATTTTTCAAAGTTAATCCATTATATTTAAAGGAATTCCTTCCTTTATTGCAGTTCATATAACAGCAAATTTAAATAGCAGAGGGTCTTCCACTCCTCTGAAAAGCACTGACAGTGCAACAGCAGCTGTAGGGATGCCCCCAAGAGATCAACTGTAGATGTTGCTATCACTTGATCAGTTATGTTACAGGTCTTGTGAAATCTGTATAGTTAGCTCAGTATGGTAAAGTAGGTAACCAAGAATTGTTATTTGGCCATGGAATGTGATATGATTGTGCTACATCATCACATGAAGGAACAAAGTATACAAATTTGGAGCAGACATTTGAGAAAATTTCACTTGTGTTAACTGCTATTTGAGACATGATTTTAAGTAACTTCAGTATAGCAATTCCTCTGAAATATTGATGTTTTCCATACTCACAGTTCTAGCATCTTCTGGTGCTATTCGTTCAGAGCAGGAAGATATAATGGTCCATAGCCTTTGTTACATTCCTTTTCTAGTTGATCCAGCTCCATGAATTCAGCTTCTCTTATCTTCTGTTGGTGGGTCATCTTATGACTACTGTGAAGAATAAAATTTATCTTGAACAATAAATGTCGTATACTTAAGTATAACACTTCCTGCTTGATAAAACTGTCCATTAGCAAGAATCATATTTAATTCCTTACACAGTGCATGTTGTACCTTAGGCCTGAAGTGATTATACCAAGAATAATAAAGGCAAATAACAAACTTTGTCTGCTCACTTAACAACTGGGCTTGTTTTGCAAGGACATGATTCAGTCACAAAGGTCATTGTCATACTGTATAAGGCATGTAAAGATGTAAAGTATAACTGTTTTTGATGGTTATTTCTGCAACAACTAGGTAAATTCTGTTACAAAGTGATTGCACACTAAACTATCTTCCTTTATGCTTAAGTTCCTTTTCTTTCAGAACTAATATAGTAAGACAATTGTTTGTGTCAAGTTTCCCAAGATAGTTAATGGATTTCTGGCTTGTTGTCTAATAGTCCATCTATTAGAGTTTTAATATTGTGTTTTCCTGTTTAGCAGAGTAGCTTATGGGTGATTTATACTTTTTTTTTCTGTATGTGGCTGTGTTGTTATTCCTGAATTCATTGTTCATACATCTCTACAACAGATTTGTCAGATTCCAGATCATTAATATCTGGTTTAAGATTTAATGTATCTAGGGATTCTATAAACTGCACTTGGTTGAACTCATCATAGCACAAATGTGGCTAAGTCATGTTTGACTTGGAATCTGCTAAAGTGGGGAGAGGTCACTAAGTGGAGAGGCCAAGACCCATGTTTGTAAATGAATTCCTTAATATACTGTGCAACAAATACATTTCTGATATGTTGCCCATATGCCATAAGATCAGTGGGGCTCCACTTTTCTAATCTCATTTTGCAAAATTGCTCTTTCACATCTGTCACAAGATCAATTTCAATGAAGAAGTAAATCTTATTCACTGATCAGATTTCTAATGCAACAGTTGGGATAGTTGCCACCATTGTCTCAATAGAGGTCTTAATCCAAGGAAATAGAAAATTAATAGAGGTTTCTGTGAGCTTCTTGAAGTCTAAGCAAAGAGCTGGGCTGTGATCAGTTTGTATTGTTGGCAAGATGGAAGTATAGACATAATTCCTTCAAATTAAGTGTCAAGAAATAGAGCTTTATCATCAGCCCAACTAAGAAATTCTAAATTCACTAGAAAAGTGTGAAATATTCTTGTAGTTACTGTGTCTTTTATGTAACTTGACATTACTAAATTCATCTTAGATTTTACTGTATCTACCAATGCTAAGAAGTGATTATATGACATCAGACACTCAAGGCTCAGCCCTCTCTTTATAATGATTGAAGAAAGTCAAGGCTCAAATAAGCAGGTGATACATGAAGAATAGCTGATGAGTAAAACTTATCCTATTTATAATTTCCTGGACTCTGATATATTAATCTGTAATGGTTGTAATCTCCAGGTATGTTAACATTACTTCTAATTGTATCTATTCTTTTTTTCTTGAAATCATAATCTCATCTGCTTGATCTAGCTATGACTGCCCATATTCCTGCAGCAGCAGGAGATCAAGTCTGTCTTGAAGTGGTTTGGGAAAGTAGGTAAAGGATGAACATTCTGTAATAAAGTGACAAGGGCACTATGTTGCTTGGAGACTTTCCATGTTCCCATGCTCTTTGGTAATGATGTCACTTGATTTTTCATTCCAAACTAAAATATCTCTTTCTCTAAGAGAAGTTACTTTACAGCATGATCTGTCCTATTAATCTGATGTTCTGGTGTTATACCTCCTCTTTGATCTATTTTATAATAAATCTTAATTATGTAGTAGATGGTCGTGTTTTGGAAATAATTCCTAGTTACTTGACTGTGTGGGATTTTTGGTGAGGTGTGGGTTCCTGTGTCTGGTGTTTGGTATTCTTTGGTCTGGTATGCCTGGTTAGTAGCGTCATTTCAGAACTGGGGTAGTTTGATGAATCAGAGGATTGCTTTGTGATTTCGTCATTGAAGTTTGTCTTTTTAAAAAATAAAGTGTATGTAAATATATTTGTTGAACTTGGTTTTTAATTTACAAATATAGAATTCCTTTCAATTGATTATATCAGGTTTCTAAGTCATACCTTTTGTCTTGCTCCTTAGAGAATTGTCTTCTCTGTAGTCATAATTAAGTATTATGAATTTCTTCTGTAACTGTTGAATTACAGAAATGGTTTCCTTTCCCTCCATTTTCATGTTCTTACATTTTAGAAAACTAAGAAAAGAGAGGGAGTGAAGAGAATGCTCAATTTTGCATGCTTAAGTGGATTTTTCTAGTTCTTATCCCCATTTTTATCTTTTTAGAGGTTTTATTTTTTTTTGAAGAATTGTCCACAGTAGAATGTGAGAACAAAATTTATATTGTTTAAAATTCTATTATTTATTACAATATATGCTAACAACTGCCCACATGTATTTGTTGACTTTTTGATTATAGGCAATGGAAATGAAAAAGCAGAAGACAGTAAAATATATCATATAAGGAGAGGAAAGTGATTATATATTTGGAATCTTTCACTTGATATATATTTTGTGCTTTCCAAGGAAATAAAATATGAACATGGGGATTAATGATTTGTAAGGAATTAATTTATAAAGGTAAATCATTTTCTGGTAGAATACACGAGGATGTCACATTATGCTTTTTCTCCTTTTTTTCTAAGTCATAAAGAAGAATAACATTTTGGATTTCTGAAAGTCATTTTCAAGATAATTAATTTAAATGAAATGCATTTTAAACTTTTCACACAGTTTGGATTATTTTGGTAATACTGTTTTTGTTTTCTAGGATTCATTTGCTTGAGATAATTTGTACTTCTAACAATTTTTTCCCTCTAACTTTTGATTGAGTTAGGCAGGGACTGAATTGTGCATTTAAGTTTATTTTGTTGATTATGAAGCTGATTGAGGATAATCCTTGAGGTTTTCAGCTTAGTCTTGATGGAAAAAATAAATAAAATACAGTTTATTTGTGTGAGATGTATTCTCAGTGATTATCAACAATAGTAAATTTCATTGTGTTTAAATAGTTTTTTCTCAATTGTATTTTATTTTCCCAAAATACATGTAAAGATTTCAACATTATTTTTGTAATACTTTGTATTCTAGATTTTTCTTTCTTCCTCCTTGAATAGCCCCTTCACCAGTCAGCAAGCAAACTGTGCTTTCCTTTTAAACATATTTCCATGTTTGTCATGCTGTGTAAGAAAAATCAGATCAAAAAGGGAAAAATCCATAAGAAAGAAAACAAACAACTAAACAAATAAAAACTGAAAATACTATGCTTCAATCTACATTTAGTCTCCATAGTTGTCTCTCTGGATGCAGATGGCATTTTCCATCCTAAGTCTAAGGAATTGCTTTATATCACCACATTGTTGAGAAGAGCCACGCCCATCACAATTGATAATCACTAAATTTTGTTGTTCCTGTGTACAGTGTTCTCCTGGTTCTGCTCACTTCACTTGGCATCATTTGGTAGTCTTTCCAAGCTTTTCTGAAATCAGCCTGCTCTTTTTTCTCACAGAACAATAATATTCATTACATTCATATACTTATTTAGCTATTCTTCAACTAACAGGCATCCACTCAATTTCCACTTGCTTGCCACCTCAAAAATTGCTGCTACAAGCATTTTTTTTTTTTGCACATATGGGGCCTTTTCCCTTTTTTATGATCTTTTTGAGATATAAACCCAGTGATAAGATTGCTAGATCAAAGGGTATGCATAGTTTTATAGCTTTTTGGATATATAAACATTGTTTTCTTACAGTCAGAGTACTAACTATAGATAATTGAGCCCACAATGTGTGTTTGACTGGTTAGCACGGTTAGAATACTGTGCTTAATAAGGTTAAGGTTGATTCTCATCAGGAGCAGAGCTTCTTTCTGTTCCAAGGCTACCTGCTGTACTATAATCATCTGAAAGCATGTAGATTCATCCTATTGGTTAATTATCAAGGGAACTGATTATGAATTGAGATGCAACACCGAAGCTCTGTCTCCACTAGTGGAAAAACAGTTTAAAGTATGTTTCCTATTGATTTATCATTTGAGTCTATAAAAGGAAGACCAAATTAAATTAGCAGAATTTTCTTTTGTGCCTAGATACAAGGTAGTTCAATTATTTTAACCATTCATTTTAGACTGTGATGTTAGTTATGATATTTAGATCTTTAAAATATCTTTATTTAGGGGTAGGTGGAGAAGTGGATAGAGCACCAGTTCTGAATTCAGGAGGACCTGAGTTCAAATATGGTCCCAGACACTTAATACATTCTAGCTGTGTGACCCTGGGTAAGTCATTTAACCCCAATTGCCTCAGCCAAAAAAAAATCTTTATTTAAAATGTCAAATCATTTTCTCTTTTCCCCTGGGAAAATTAGTTCTAGTGTTTATTCTTAAATAAAACTTGCAAATCAAAACATTAAATTTTATTTTTATTACCAGAAATAATAAGATAGACATCAAATTTGTTTTAAAAACTTCATAGAAAAAATGTGGAAAATGAAAAAAGTAAACATTCTAAACTTCTTGTACTTGTTTTTTTTCCCAGTGTGTTCTTCTAATTTCTTGAATCTGTTTTATGTCTTCTTGACAATTATATAGCCAAAAATTTCCCATGCAAAGTATCTTTCTGTCAGTTTTTAAATTATAATATTAAATTATTCTCATCTTACTCTCATCAAGTGAAGTAAAAACTAATATGAAACTGAGTACTTCCTTTTTTTTTTGAGATTGACTGGCTTCCTTCTGTCTGTGTCTTTTGTGATATTTGCATATGTTATTAAATGATAAAAAATAAAACAATGTAGTCAAAAGCAAGTTTAATAGAGTGTTCCATTGTCACCTTTGGGTTACTTGCTTTGTAGCTATGAAATTATAAAATGCAAACAAATAGAATGAAATTTGAATGTGTGCTTTCATTTTTAACTAAATTCAAGGCAAGATTCATATTATCAGTACAATTCTAAATCTGACACCCTTTTAGCTCAGGTTTGATGTTGGGACAAAATGAGATATTTTTAAGTCTCTAAATATTTAGCAGAAGAAAAGGTCCTAACATGCCATAGGAATATAATAGCACTTCTCTTCTCTGAAACTATATCATCGCTCTCCTCTCCATCTATAAACATGTAGATGTTCAGTCAGTCAGTCAGCAGAGAATGGTGACTTTGGATTTTAGGAAACCAACAAGTCTGAGAAGTGCTGTGACTGCTGGGACCTCATGCCCTCAGACTAGAAGTTGCATCACAGAAAATGGGACCAATTAGGTTGCATGGGGAGGAGAGAAAAGAGGGCACTATGTCAATGTAAAAGAAGCAGCATTAGGATATAGTTGGTCTTATTATATATATACATATATATATGTATATATAATAATAAGATATATATATATATATATATATATATTTATATATATATTTATATATACATACACACACCTATACCTTTATAGAAGGTCCTAATGATTTTTTAGAGCAGAGGTATTTGTCTCATGGGAAAAAGAAGGAAAAGAAAGGAACAATAGGCTCTTCGCATCCATTGATCCATGAGGCCATCCTCGGATATCTGGTTACCTCTTCCAAGAGTCTTAGACATGAATACTCGTTATTTCAGGTTTTATATTGAGACAAAATGAGTACCTGATTTGACCCCTCCTGTCTCCATCTGGAAATGCATCTCTTCAGTCAGTCCTCAGAGTTCAGTGACTTGTGATCCACTAAGTTTGAGAGGAGCTAACTACATGTGCCTAGAATCTTTTATGCTCCTAGGTCCAGAAATTATATCATGGAAGATGGGGCCAATCAGGTTTCATGGATGGATAAAGTTCTGTCAGGAAACTGCTGGTTCTATCACAATTGGTAAATAAGTTTTCTTTAAATTGAGAAAAGTTGTAAAAGTTCTAGCTTAAGTTTTTTTTTTTTTTTTTGATAAATGATGTTCTCTATCTTTTAGATTATACTTTTTTCTTTACAATTTTTTTCTGTTCAGATACAGAATTATTTTATTGTAATAATTTTAACTGAAGCATTTCCTGATTACAAAAGTGGAAGTAATTGCATTTTCAAAACATAGTCTGCCTGTTTGGATATATAATTATAACTTTATTTTATCTTTTATTTATCTTTTTTATTTAATCTTCACACTAAGATATTTTATGGTTAAATTTGCTTATTTAATGAATGGAGGCATAAAATGACAACACACATCTACTATGGTAGTAAGTCTATTGTAAATAGCTATAGATATGGAGATTACAAAAGTAATTTTTTAACATAAGTATTTAAAAAACTTTGTGATTCAATTATTATAGTCTTTCTTAATCTTGTTCAAACTTAATCCTAGTCTATTTTGTAATCCTTCTTATGCTGAGGAAGTGGCTGTGCTTGTGCTAATCAAGTATATATGTCCTAGCAGATTTTACCAGTTGAGGCAGATTTTAAAGATCATCTTCATCTGTTACCAGTTAGAGGTCTCTCTATCAAAAAGTTGAATAGTAAGTGATAGTTTTTTACAAATTATAAAATTACATTTAAAAAATTCCTTAATAACTTCAGAACTTTACTTACTTTTAAACTTTGGCTCAGATACAATCTCATTTTCAGGAAGATGTGTTTTCATTCATATCATAAACTCTTTTTTTTTTTTTTTTTTTTAATATTTATTTATTTTTATTTTATTTTATAATTATAACATTTTTTGACAGTACATATGCATGGGTAATTTTTTACAACATTATCCCTTGCACTTACTTCTATTCAGATTTTTTCCCTTCCTCCCCCAAACCCCTCCCCCAGATGGCAAGCAGTCTTATATATGTTAAATATATTACAGTATAATTTAGATACAATATATGTGTGTAGAACCGAATTTTTTGTTGCACAGGAAGAATTGGATTCAGAAGGTAAAAATAACAGTTTACATTAATTTCCCATTGTTCCTTTTCTGGATGTAGCTGGTTCTTTCCATCATTAATGAATTGGAATTGGATTAGCTCTTCTCTATGTTGAAGAAATCCACTTCTATCAGCATACATCCTCGTACACTATCATTGTTGAAGTGTATAATGATCTTCTGGTTCTGCTCGTTTCACTCAGCATTAGTTGATGTAAGTCTCTCCAAGCCTCTCTATATTTCTCCTGTTGGTCATTTCTTATAGAACAATAATATTCCATAACATTCATATACCATAGTTTACCCAACCATTCTCCAATTGATGGACATCCATTCATCTTCCAGCTTCTAGCCACTATGAAAAGGGCTGCCACAAACATTTTGGCACATACAGGACCCTTTCCCTTCTCTAGTAGTTCCTTGGGGTATAAGCCCAGTAGTAGTATGGCTGGGTCAAAGGGTATGCACATTTTGATAACTTTTTGGGCATAATTCCAGATTGCTCTCCAGAATGGTTGGATTCTTTCACAACTCCACCAACAATGCATCAGTGTCCCAGTTTTCCCACAGCCCCTCCAACATTCATCGTTATTTGTTCCTGTCATCTTAGCCAATCTGACAGGTGTGTAATGATACCTCAGAGTTGTCTTAATTTGCATTTCTCTGATCAATAGTGATTTGGAACACTCTTTCATATGAGTGGAAATAGTTTTAATTTCATCATCTGAAAATTGTCTGTTCATATCCTTTGACCATTTATCAATTGGAGAATGGCTTGATTTCTTATAGATTAAAGTCAATTCTCTGTATATTTTGGAGATGAGGCCTTTATCAGAACCTTTAACTGTAAAAATGTTTTCCCAATTTGTTACTTCCCTTCTAATCTTGTTTGCATTAGTTTTGTTTGTGCAGAAACTTTTTAATTTGGTGTAATCAAAATGTTCTATTTTGTGTTCAATAATGGTCTCTAGTTCTCCCTTGGACACAAACTCCTTCCTCCTCCACAAGGTCTGAGAGGTAAACCATCCCATGTTCCTCCAATTTATTTATGATTTCGTTCTTTATGCCTAAATCTTGGACCCATTTTGATCTAATCTTAGTATGTGGTGTTAAATGTGGGTCCATGCCTAGTTTCTGCCATACTAATTTCCAGTTTTCCCAGCAGTTTTTGTCAAATAATGAATTCTTATCCCCAAATTTGGGATCTTTGGGTTTGTCAAAGATTAGATTGCTATTTTTATTCACTATCTTGTCCTGTGAACCTAACCTATGCCACTGATCAACTAGTCTATTTCTTAGCCAATACCAAATGGTTTTGGTGACTGTTGCTTTATAATATAGCTTTAAATCAGGTACACTTAGACCACCTTCCTCTGACTTTTTTTTCATTAGTTCCCTTGCAATTCTCGACCTTTTATTCTTCCATATGAATTTTGTTGTTATTTTTTCTAGGTCATTAAAATAGTTTCTTGGAGTCTGATTGGTATAGCACTAAATAAATAGATTAGTTTGGGGAGTATTGTCATCTTGATTATATTCGCTCGGCCTATCCAAGAGCACTGAATGTCTTTCCAATTATTTAAATCTGACTTTATTTTTGTGGCAAGTGTTTTGTAATTTTGCTCATATAATTCCTGACTCTCCTTTGGTAGATATATTCCCAAATATTTGATACTATCGACTCTTATTTTGAATGGAATTTCTCTTTGTATCTCTTGCTGTTGGATTGTGTTGGTAATGTATAAAAATCCTGAGGATTTATGTGGATTTATTTTGTATCCTGCGACTTTGCTAAAATTCTGAATTATTTCTAATAGCTTTTTAGCAGAGTCTTTGGGGTTCTCTAAGTATACCATCATGTCATCTGCGAAAAGTGACAATTTGATTTCTTCATTTCCTACTCTAATTCCTTGGATCTCTTTCTCGGCTCTTATTGCCAAGGCTAGAGTTTCTAGTACTATATTGAATAGTAATGGTGATAGTGGGCAACCTTGTTTCACTCCTGATCTAACAGGGAAAGGTTCTAGTTTATCACCATTACATATGATGTTTACTGAAGGTTTTAAATATATGCTCCTTATTATTTTAAGGAATAGTCCATTTATTCCTATACTCTCAAGCGTTTTTAGTAGGAATGGATGTTGGATTTTATCAAATGCCTTTTCTGCATCTATTGAGATGATCATATGGTTTTTATTAATTTGATTATTAATATGGTCAATTATACTAATAGTTTTCCTAATATTAAACCAGCCCTGCATTCCTGGTATAAATCCCACTTGGTCATAGTGTATTATCCTGGGGATGATTTTCTGAAGTCTATTTGCTAATATCTTATTTAAGATTTTAGCATCAATATTCATTAAGGAAATTGGTCTATAGTTTTCTTTCTCAGTTTTCGATCTACCTGGTTTAAGTATCAGTACCATGTCTGTGTCATAAAAGGAATTTGGTAGGACTCCTTCAATCCCTATTTTTTCAAATAGTTTACATAGCATTGGAGTTAGTTGTTCTTTAAATGTTTGGTAGAATTCACCTGTAAATCCATCTGGTCCTGGGGACTTTTTCTTAGGAAGTTGGTTAATAGCTTGGTCTATTTCTTTTTCTGAGATGGGACTATTTAGACTACTTACTTCTTCCTCTGTTAATCTGGGCAAGCTATATTTTTGAAGGTATTCTTCCATTTCATTTAAGTTATCAAATTTATCGGCATAAAGTTGAGCAAAGTAGCTCCTAACTATTGTTCTAATTTCCTCTTCATTAGTGGTGAGTTCACCCTTTTCATTTTCAAGACTATCAATTTGCTTTTTCTCTTTCCTTTTTTTAATCAGGTTTACTAAGGGTTTGTCTATTTTGTTGGTTTTTTCATAAAACCAACTCTTAGTTTTATTAATTAATTCAATAGTTTTTTTACTTTCAATTTTTTTAATCTCACCTTTTATTTTTTGAATTTCAAGTTTTGTGTTTGTCTGGGGGGTTTTAATTTGTTCCTTTTCTAGCAATTTTAGTTGTAAACCCAATTCGTTGGCCCTCTCTTTCTCTATTTTATGCAGGTAGGCCTGTAGAGATATAAAACTTCCCCTAATTACTGCTTTGGCTGTATCCCACACATTTTGGTATGATGTCTCATTATTGTCATTTTCTTGGGTGAAGTTATTAATTATGTCTATGATTTGCTGTTTTACCCAATCATTCTTTAGTATAAGATTATTTAGTTTCCAATTATTTTTTGGTCTATTTTCCCCTGGCTTTTTATTAAATGTTATTTTGATTGCATTATGGTCTGAAAAGGATGCATTTACTATTTCTGCCTTACTGCATTTGATTTTGAGGTTTTTATGCCCTAGTATATGATCAATTTTTGTATAGGTTCCATGAACTGCTGAGAAGAAAGTATATTCCTTTCTGTCTCCATTTAGCTTTCGCCAAAGATCTATCATATCAAACTTTTCTAGTATTCTATTTACCTCTTTGACTTCTTTCTTATTTATTTTGTGGTTTGATTTATCTAATTCTGAGAGTGCAAGGTTGAGATCTCCCGCTATTATAGTTTTGCTATCTATTTCCTCTTGCAGCTCTCTTAATTTCTCTTTTAAGAATTTAGATGCTGCACCACTTGGTGCATACATGTTTAATATTGATACTGCTTCACTATTGATGCTTCCCTTTAGCAGGATATAATGCCCTTCCTTATCTCTTTTAATTAGATCAATTTTTGTTTTTGCTTGATCTGAGATGAGGATGGCTACTCCTGCTTTTTTGGTTTTGCCTGAAGCATAATAGATTCTGCTCCACCCTTTTACTTTTAGTTTGAATGTCTCATCCTGTTTCAGGTGTGTTTCCTGTAAACAACATATAGTAGGATTCTGACTTTTAATCCAGTCTGCTAACTGCTTCCTCTTTATGAGGCAGTTTGCCCCATTCACATTTATGGTTAGAAGGACTAATTCTATATTGCTTGCCATCCTATTAACCCCTGCTTATGCTTTTCCCCTTTCCTTCCCTTTTACCCTCCTATCCAGTATTAAACTGGTAAACACCACTTGCTTTTCACAGCCCTCCCTTTTTAGGATCCCTCCCCCACTTTAAAGATCCTCCCCTTATTTTATCCCTTTTCCTCGAAATTACTGTATTCCCTTCCCCTTAGCTTACTCCTTCCCTTTCACTTTTCAATGAAGTGGAAGAAGTTTCACCATAAATCGAATATGTCTATTGATACACGCTATGTTCATCTCCCTCCTTTCTTTCTCTCAGATATAATAGGTTACCTTTGCCTCTTCATGAGATGTAGTACCATCACTTTATACTTTTTTATGATATAATCTTCTTTCCACCTCTAGTTTCTAAGACAAATTGTACATATGTTCTTTACATATTTTTTTGACAGAAGTATAGTTCTCAAGATTTCTTTTTACCTTTTTTAGAAGTCTCTTGAGTTCTGTATTTGAAGATCAAACCTTTTATGTAGGTCTGGTTTTTTCATCAAAAATAGATGGAATTCATTTATTTCGTTAAATGTCCATCTTCTTCCCTGGAAAATGATGCTCATTCTTGCTGGGTAAGTTATTCTTGGCTGCATACCAAGTTCCTTAGCCTTTCGGAATATCATGTTCCAGGCCCTGCGTTCTTTTAATGTGGACGCTGCTAGATCCTGTGTTATCCTTATTGTGGATCCTCCATATCTGAATTGTTTTTTTCTAGCAGCTTCCAATATCTTTTCCTTTGTCTGATGGTTCTTGAACTTGGCCACTATATTTCTTGGCGTTTTGATTTTTGGGTCCCTTTCAGTAGGTGATCGATGAATTTTCTCAATGTCTATTTTACCCTCTGTTTCCAAAACGTCTGGGCAGTTCTCTTTGATAATTTCCTCGAAAATGGTGTCCAAGCTCTTTTTTTCCTCCCATTTTTCAGGGAGTCCGATTATTCTCAAATTGTCTCTCCTGGATCTGTTTTCCAGGTCTGTTGTCTTTCTGGTAAGGTACTTGACAGTCTTTTCAATTGTCTCATTTCTCTGGTTTTGCTTGACTCCCTCTTGGTTTCTCCTTGAGTCATTCATTTCTACTTGTTCCAGTCTAATTTTCAATGATGTATTTTCTTCACTCACTTTTTTTATATCTCTTTGTAATTGTCCAATTGAGTTTTTATCTTCTATGGAATTTTTTTCCATTGTATTTTTTAGAGAGCTGATTTCTTTTTCCAGCTCTCTAATCCTGTTTTCCTTGGAGTTGTTTACCTTTTCCAGCTCACTAATCCTGTTTCTCAATGATTTGATTTCTTTATCCATTCTGTCTTTGAATGCATGGGATGACTTCTCCAGGCTCTCTTGCCAAGCTTCCCTTTCCTTTTCCCATTTCTCTTCCAGCTCTCTTGTGAGAGCCTTTTTGATTTCCTCTATGAGGTTCTTTTGTATTGAGGAGCAGCTTATATCCCTCCCAGGGGATACATCTGGGGACATTCTGTTCCTAGTCTCTTCAGCATTTGAAGTCTGCTCCCTCTCCACACAGAAGCTGTCAATGGTTAGAGCCCTTTTGAATTTTTTGTTCATTTTGTCAGAGTAGGAATCAAAGAAAACAAACTGACAAGAGAAACAATTGGTCTGTTTTGCGGGGGATGGGGCTGGATGTTATTAATGGGCTTCCTCTACAGACTGGGGGTAGGGCAGCAGAGAGCCACTAACAGAACAGCAATGACTGTACTGAGTCTGTGCTCTGAGGCTCCGAGAACGCACCAAGTCAGTCCAGGTGGGGGTTGGGGGTGGCCGGGCTCTGAGAGACGCTGGCTTTCTGGGGTTTTAATCTTCACTTCCAGTGTTTACACCCTCTCCACCGCTCCTGGCTTGCTGCCAAGACGGAGCATCCACACTGGGGCAAAAGCCCTTTCACAGAAACGGCAGAGATCACACCCCTCCCCCTCCGGTCTGAGCTGTGTGAGCTGCCTGTCTTGCTCTGGCTGTCTGCCCTCAGTCTGCGCCCAGTCTGATTGACCCTCCCCCGAACAAACACAGACCTTTTCTGGCGACTTTCAAGGATGTCTTCTCTTGGTGATAATTTGTGGATTTCTTTCTGGGTCAAGCATTAAGTCAGAGGCTTGTCATGAAGTAAGTTCTGAGAGAAAACGAGGAGCTCAAGCAGCTGTCTGCCTCCACGCCGCCATCTTGGCCGGAAGTCCCATATCATAAACTCTTAACAATATTTTCTCAGTATAATCACAATTAGAATGAGTTATACACACTTACACAGTGCAAAGCTTGGAAGATTGAATCAGTCCTATAAATTATATGGAGTAAAAGGGATGTATGTATCTGAAGCATTCTGAAATATGAGTCAATAATCTTTTTGCACATGATCTGGATTTGAAAGTGGATCTCCTCATTTGTAAACATAAACATAAAAGAATCCATTTCCTTTGGGAGTTAAAAGGTTTCTATGAATGTCAGGTAGTGTTTTTCATAAACAATCAGGATAAATGTGATAGGATATTTAAGCCCTCTTTATTTTTTTTTCTAAATACTGAGTTTGCTTAATTTTTTATTTTTTTTTGCAGAGATTCAGGCTTAGATATGGTAAAAGTAATGCCTTCCATTATACCAGAATTAAAATTTGAACCCAGGTCTTTTGACTTCCTTTTCTGTACTATTCCCAATGCCCAATACTTCCCTGTAGAACTCCTTTATCCATCCATGAAAACTGATTGACCCCATCTTAATTTTATGGTGATTTTCAAGTTGAATTATGTTGCTTACTGTTATTTGGGCCAGGTAGACAACCATAAGTTTAGAAGTCTGGTTTAGAAGTCTAAAATCCATTATAACATTTAAAAGAAAATTTAGTTTAAAGAAAAATCTCTTTTTCCTATCACTTTTTCCTCCCTCTCTTATTGAAAAAAAGGGAAAAGAAAAACAAACCCTTGTAGCAAATATACATGCTCAAGTTAAAAAACAAAACAAAACAAAACAAAAACAAAAACAAAAACAAAAAAACACACTTCTCTGTATTGGCCATGTCTAAAAAATATATGATTCGTTATTCACTCTGAATCTATTTTTTTAGGACGTGGGTACTAAGTTTCATCACTACACTATTGGAATTGTAGTTATTCATTGTGTTGATCAGAGTTCTTAAGTTTTTCACAGTTGTTTCTACTTAAAGTATTTTGTTATTATATACATTGTTCTGGTTTTCCCACTCCTTTTTGTAACAGTTCATACAAATATTGACAAAGTTCTCTGAAACTTCCTTTTTTTTCTTTTCTTATGTAATGAAATAGTATTAGATTACATTCATATAATATAATTTGATAGGAACCCCTTTTGTTTCCAAATATTTTGCTACTACAAAAAGATCTAATATAAACATTGTTGTACATATAAGTGATTTTCTTCTTTGATTGCTTTGGAGGGATGACTGATACAATAATCATTGGGTGATAGGGCTTGCATAGTATAGGAATGATGGGGCATAGTTTGTTGCTTTCTAGAATGAATAAACCAATTCACAGATCCACCAAAAGTGGCCATTTTTCCAAAACCCCTCCTAACATTTTAAAAACATTTTCTTGTTTTCAGCTTTGTGAGTCTGATAGTTTTAAAGTAGAACTTCCAAATTGCTTTAATATATATCTACTTAATAGTTATTTGGAATATTCTTTTTAAATTGCTAGTGTTAACTTGGATTTTTAAAAAAGCTGGCTGTTCATAATCACTGACAATATATTTATTGGGGAATGGCTCTTATTCTTAAACTGAAATAAATTCCTAATATATCTTCAAAATGGCTATCAGACAAGTTTGCCATAGTCTTTTCCCCTCACTTAACTGCTTCCTTTCTAATTTAAGCTATATCAGTTTTGTTTGTAGGGGAAAATTGTTATCAGAGGTCTTATTTTATCTTCTGTGATTCTCTTGATAACTAATATTTGATCATGAAGATTTTCCTTATCTATTATTCTGAAAGGTTTTCATTAGCCATATCTACTTTTTATAAATAAACAATTCTTCTTAGCTTTAGTTGGAGAGATAGAAATAGGTACCTGATAGCATGCCTTCTTGTTAGATCCGTGAAAGTGAACTGAATAAGACTTATGGGAGATTATTTTATTCATTTTCTCTGAAGAAACTGAAACTAGGAGAAATTAAGTTACTTGCTTGAGGTCACACATGTAAGTAGCAGAAGAGAATTTTGGATCCAAATGCTTTGGGTTAATGTCCAGTGATCTCTTTTGAAGAAGATCAAGGCTTAAAGAATAGAAATTATTGAACTGTCTACTACTCTACATCTTTTAAATAGAATTTTATGTTAACAGAAACTACTGATTAAATCAAAGTAAATTTGACAATTTTATGTGAATTGTTATCCCATAACTATTAAAAAATTAAAAAAAATCTATTAATCACATAACATGACATTATCTTATTAAGTGGACTATAGCTCATGCTTCTATTAGTTTACATATTAAAGAAACAATATTGATTCAAAAAGGTATGAAAGATATGCCAATTTTTCTCTCACATTAATTATTTTACTTGCATTTTCACTGAAGCATAGATTTTTCATCTGTATAATAAAATAACAGTCAATACAAAGTCTACTTTATCTTACATGTGGCAGAAAAACATAGATGTTTCTAAGTATTATAAAGTTGTTTTAGGGGCAGCTAAAAGGCACTGTGGGTAGAGTACCAGCCCTGAAGTCAGGAGCACCTGAGTTCAAATTACTAGCTATGCCACCCTGAGGAAGTCACTTAACACCAATTGTACTACCACTACCAAAAAAAAAAAAAAAAAAAAAAGGCTTCTATATGATATTTCCATTTCCATTAAAGCTTTATTTTAAGAAAAAGTTGCATTCTATGGATTATTACATTTATTTTTAAGCTAGATACAAATTAATTTTTTAAAATATATGTATATATATATATATATGTATATATAATGACTTCATTGTGAAATGTGACCAAATTGAAATGGCAAAATTTCCTCTAAACAGTGATCTGAAAGAACTAATTATAATTTGTATAAAATTCTCAATGCAACTAAAGCAATCAAGATTTATTTCCTTTATCTTTAAATTTATTTGCATCATGATTTCCTGAAATCAACCTGCTCATCATTTATTATATAAAATAATATTTTATTACATTCATATACCATAACTTATTCAGCCATTCCCCAACTGATGGACATCTACTCAATTTCCAGTTCCTTTCCACTTCAAAAGGGGCTGCTACAAATATTTTTGTATGTGTGAGTCCTTTGCCCTCTTTTATGATCTCTTTGGTATATAGACTCAGTAGTGAGACTACTGAATCAAAGGGTATGCACAGTTTTATAGACCTTTGGGTATGCTTCCAAATTATTCTCCAGAATGTTTAAGTCAGACACATTTCTAATTAACATTCAAGTATTGAAATATTGTTCATTTGATACTTGTTTCTCACTAAATAGAAGACTAAACAACTAGATATTGCTATTTCCCATTTTAGAAATATTCATTCTGTAGTTTAATCTCTGTAAACTGAGAATGGAATTTGAAATTCTACTGTAGTAATTCAATTTTGGATATTTTTTATTAATTTTATAATTATAACATTTTTGACAGTACATATGCGTAGGTAATTTTTTTTACATTATCCCTTGTACTCCCTTATGTTCTGAAATTTTCCCCTCCTTCCCTCCACCCCCTCCTCTAGATGGCAGGCATTCCCATACATATTAAATATGTTATAGTATATCCTAGATACAATATATATGTGCAGACCTAATTTTGTTGTTGTTGTTGCAAAGGAAGAATTGGATTCATGAGGTAAAAAATAATCTGGGGAGAAAAACAAAAAATGCTAACAGTTTACACTCATTTTCCAGTGTTCCTTTTCTGGGTGTAGTTGATTCTGTCTATCATTAATCAATTGGAATTGGACTAATTCTTCTCTATATTGAAGATATCCACTTCCATCAGAATAAATCCTCATACAGTATCATTGTTGAAGTGTATAATGAACTCCTAGTTCTGCTCATTTCACTCAGCATCAGTTGATGTACGTCTCTACAAGCCTCTCTGTATAGATCCTGTTGGTCATTTCTTACAGAACAATAATAATATTCCATAAAATTCATATACCATAACTTACCCAATCCTTCTCCAATTGATGGGCATCTGTTCATTTTCCAGTTTCTAACCACTACAAAAAGGGCTGCTACATACAGGTCCCTTTCCCTTCTTTAGTATTTCTTTGGGATATAAGCCCAGTAGTAGCACTGTTGGGTCAAAGGGTATGCACATTTTGATAACTTTTTGGGCATAATTCCAGATTTCTCTTCAGAAAGGTTGGATTCTTTCACAACTCCACCAACAATGTATCAGTGTTCCAGTTTTTCCACATCCCCTCCAATATTCATCATTATTTATTCCTGTCATCCTAGCCAATCTGACAGGTGTGTAGTGGTATCTCAGAGTTGTCTTAATTTGCATGTCTCTGATCAGTAGTGATTTGGAACACTCTTTCATATGAGTGGAAATAGTTTTAATTTCATCATCTGAAAATGATCTGTTCATATCCTTTGTCCATTTATGAATTGGAGTATGGCTTGATTTCTTATAAATTAGAGTCAGTTCTCTGTATATTTTGGAGATGAGACCTTTATCAGAACCTTTAACTGTAAAAATGTTTTCCTAATTTGTTACTTCCCTTCTAATCTTATTTGCATTAGTTTTGTTTGTGCAGAAACTTTTAATTTGGTGTAATCAAAAATTTCAATTTTGTAATCTATAGTGGTCTCTAGTTCTCCTTTGGACACAAATTCCTTCCTCCTCCACAAGTCTGAGAGTTAAACTATCCTATGTTCCTCCAATTTATTTATGATTTCTTTCTTTATGCCTAAATCTTGGACCCATTTTGATCTTATCTTAGTATGTGGTGTTAAATGTGGGTCCATGCCTAGTTTGTGCCATACTAATTTCCAGTTTACCCAGCAGTTTTTGTCAAATAATGAATTCTTATCCCAAAAGTTGGGATCTTTGGGTTTGTCAAACACTAGATTGCTATTTTTATTCACTATCTTGCCCTGTGAACCTAACCTATGCCACTGATCAACTAGTCTATTTCTTAGCCAATACCAAATGGTTTTGGTGACTGTTGCTTTATAATACAGTTCCAGATCAGGTACAGCTGGACCACCTTCATTTAATTTTTTTTTCATTACTTCCCTTGAAATTCTCGACCTTTTGTTGTTCCATATGAATTCTGATGTTATTTTTTCTATGTCATTAAAATAGTTTCTTGGGAGTCTGATTGGTATGGCACTAAATAAATAAATTAGTTTAGCGAGTATTGTCATCTTAATTATATTTGCTCGGCCTATCCAAGAGCACTGAATGCCTTTCCAATTATTTAAATCTGACTTTATTTTTGTGGCAAGTGTTTTATAATTTTGCTCATATAATTCCTGACTTTCCTTTGGTAGATACAATCCCAAATATTTTATATTATTGACAGTTATATTGAATGGAATTTCTCTTTGTATCTCTTGCTATTGGATTGTGTTGGTAATATATAAAAATGCTGAGGATTTATGTGGATTTATTTTGTATCCTGCAACATTGCTAAAGTTCTGAATTATTTCTAATAGCTTTTTAGCAGAGTCTTTGGGGTTCTCTAAGTATACCATCATGTCATCTGCAAAGAGTGATAGTTCGATTTCCTCATTTCCTGCTCTAATTCCTTGAATCTCTTTCTTGGGTCTTGTTGCCGAGGCTAGCGTTTCTAGTACTATATTGAATAGTAATGGTGATAGTGGGCAACCTTGTTTCACTCCTGATCTTACAGGGAAAGGTTCTAGTTTATCGCCATTACATATGATGTTTACTGACGGTTTTAAATATATACTTGTTATTATTTTCTGGAATAGTCCATTTATTCCTATACTCTCAAGAGTTTTTAGTAGGAATGGATGTTTGATTTTATTAAATGCTTTTTCTGCATCTATTAAGATGATCATATGGCTTTTATTAATTTGATTATTAATATGGTCAAGTATAATAATAGTTTTATTAATATTAAACCAGCCCTGCATTCCTGGTATAAATCCCACTTGATCATAGTATATTATCCTGGGGATGATTTTCTGAAGTCTTTTTGCTAATATTTTATTTAAGATTTTAGCAGCAATATTTATTAAGGAAATCGGTCTATAGTTTTCTTTCTCAGTTTTCAGCCTACCTGGTTTAGGTATCAGTACCATGTCTGTGTCATAGAAGGAATTTGGTAGGACTCCTTCAATCCCTATTTTTTCAAATAGTTTATATAGCATTGGAGTTAGTTGTTCTTTAAATGTTTGGTAGAATTCACATGTAAATCTATCTGGTGTTGGGGATTTTTTCTTAGGGAATTGGTTAATAGTTGTTCTATTTCTTTTTCTGAAATGGGGCTGTTTACACTATTTATTTCTTCCTCTGTTAATCTGGGCAAGCTATATTTTTGAAGGTATTCTTCCTTCATTTAAGTCATCGAATTTATTGGCATAAAGTTGAGCAAAGTAGGTCCTAACTATTGTTCTAATTTCCTCTTCATTAGTGGTGAGTTCTCCCTTTTCATTTTTAAGACTAACCATTTGCTTTTTCTCTTTCCTTTTTTAAAATCAGGTTTATTAATGGTTTGTCTATTTTGTTGATTTTTTCATATAACAACTCTTAGTTTTATTAATTAATTCAATAATTTTTTTACTTTCAATTTTATTAATCTCACCTTTTATTTTTAGAATTTCAAGTTTTGTGTTTGTCTGGGGGGTTTTAATTTGTTCCTTTTCTAGTAATTTTAGTTGTAAGCCCAATTCGTTGACCCTCTCTTTCTCTATTTTATGCAAGTAGGCCTCTAGAGATATGAAACTTCCCCTTATTACTGCTTTGGCTGTATCCCACACATTTTGGTATGATGTCTCATTATTGTTATTTTCTTGGGTGAAGTTATTAAGTATGTCTATGATTAGCTGTTTTACTCAATCATTCTTTAGTATATTATCTAGTTTCCAATTATTTTTTGGTCTGTTTTCCCCTGCCTTTTTATTAAATGTAATTTCCATTGCATTGTGGTCTGAAAAGGATGCATTTACTATTTCTGCCTTACTGCATTTGATTTTGAGGTTTTCTGCCCTAGTATATGATCAATTTTTGTATAGGTTCCATGAACTGCTGAGAAAAAAGTATACTCCTTTCTGTCTCCATTTAGCTTTCGCCAAAGATCTATCATATCAAACTTTTCTAATATTCTATTTACCTCTTTGACTTCTTTCTTATTTATTTTGTGGTTTGATTTATCTAATTCTGAGAGAGCAAGGTTGAGATCTCCCACTATTATAGTTTTGCTGTCTATTTATTTTTGCAGCTCTCTTAATTTCTCTTTTAAGAATTTAGATGCTGCACCACTTGGTGCATATATGTTTAATATTGATACTGCTTCATTATTGATGCTATCCTTTAGTAGGATATAATGCCCTTCCTTATCTCTTTTAATTAGATCAATTTTTGTTTTTGCTTTATCTGAGATGAGGATGTCTACCCTGCTTTTTTTGTCTGTACCTGAAGCATAGTAGATTCTGCTCCACCCTTTTTCTTTTAGTTTGAATGTATCACTCTGTTTCATGTGTTTCTTTTCAATGAAGTGGAAGAAGTTTCATCATAAATCGAATATGTGTATTGATACACACTATGTTCATCCCCCTGCTTTCTTTCTCTCAGATATAATAGGTTACCTTTGCCTCTTCATGAGATGTAGTACCACCACTTTACCCTTTTTATGATATAATTTCCTTTCCACCTCTAGTTTCTAGGACAAATTATACATGTGTTCTTTACATATCTTTATGGCAGAAGTATAGTTCTCAAGATTTCTTTTTACCTTCTTAGAAATCTCTTGAGTTCTGTATTTGAAGATCAAACATTTTGTGTAGGTCTGGTTTTTTCATGAAGAATAGATAGATTCCATTTATTTCGTTAAATGTCCATCTTCTTCCTTGGAAAACGATGCTCATTTTTGCTGGGTAAGTTATTCTTGGCTGCATACCAAGTTCCTTAGCCTTTTGGAATATCATGTTCTAGGCCCTTTGTTCTTTTAATGTGGACGCTGCTAGATCCTTATTTTGGCTTCTCCATATCTGAATTGCTATTTTCTAGCAGCTTCCAATATTTTTTCCTTTGTCTGATGGTTCTTGAACTTGGCCACTATATTTCTTGGCGTTTTGATTTTAGGGTCCCTTTCAGTAGGTGATCGATGAATTTTTTCAATGTCTATTTTGCCCTCTGTTTGTCAGAGCGGGAATCGAAGAAAACAAATTGACAAGAGAAACAATTGGTCTGTTTGGGGGGGGGGATGGGGCTGGATGGTGTTTCTGGGCTTCTTCTACAGACTGTGGTAGACAGCAAGGAGGCACTAACAGGACAGAGATGGTTGCACTGTGTCTGAGCTCTGAAGCTCTAAGAACACTTTAAGTCACTCTGGGTGGGGGTGTAGTTCCTGAGAGACGGTAGCTTTCTGGGGTTTTATTCTTCACCTCCTGTAATTACACCTTCTCCAATGCTCCTGCCTTGCTGCCAAGAGGGAACATCCACACTGGTGTAAAAGTCTTTTCTCAGAAAGGCAGAGATCGTACTCCTCCCCACTCAGGTCTGAGCTGTGTGAACTGCCTGTCTCAATCTCGCTGCCTGCCCTCAGTCTGGGCCCAGTCTGTTCGACCCCCCCACCCTGAGCAAACACACACCTTCTCTGGCGATTTCAAGGATGTCTTCTCTTGGTGATTATTTGTGGGTTTCTTTTCTGGTCAAGCATTAACTCCGAGGCTTGTCATCAAGTAAGTCCTGAGAGAAAAGGCAGAGCTCAAGCAGCTGTCTGCCTCCACGCCGCCGTCTTGGCCAGAAGTCTCAATTTTGGATATTAATCAGAATTATGCTTGGTAGTTTATACATTTTTCTTTCACAGTGTCTTAAAATTTAGTATATAGGCTTTTTGTTTGATCATCTTTTTGCTGGAGTTAAATAAATCTTAAATTGTCTCTCCTTATCCACTTTTCCTAGTTAATTGTTGATAATAGATACATTACACAGTTTAATTTTAGGTCTCTCAACTTTGTTCTATTATATCTTGTAGTCCCATAAAGTCATGAAGTTCTATTTGTAAATTCTTTTTTTTTTCAGGATGTCTTCTTTTTGGGTAAACCATTCTATCATGTATTATTAGTTATTTATTCTCTTTCTAGTTTGTTTTTTTTTCCTTTAAGAGGTTCATGAACATTTTTTTAAAAAATCTCTTATTTTATGTGTTCCATACATTTTTGGAGTCCTTTTGGCCAATATATTCATTTTTTGATGATCATCCAAAATTTAGACTCCTTTTATCTCATTGTCCCTTTTTTACAGTATTAAAAAAAGTACATCTTATTGATGCCTTTTTATGTCACCCATATTTTTCCCAGCAACTAGCTTTTTGTCCCTTGCATAGATATTTTTAAAAATATTTTCAAATATGAAAAATACAAAACTCACACACAAAACTGTGCAATGTGTAACTTCCTTCTTCTGCAGAAAAATAGAAGAAGGAGGGTATGAGTATTTGTGTGTACTTTGTGTAGATTGTAAAAATTGCAAATATGCAATGCAAAGAATATTCTTTGAAATTTTACAATACTTGATTTTTTTTGTTTTTTTATTTCATTTTATAATTATAACTTTTTTTTTTTGACAGTACATATGCATGGGTAATTTTTTACAACATTATCCCTTGCACTTACTTCTGTTCAGATTTTTTTCCCTTCCTCCCCCAAACCCCTCCCCCAGATGGCAGGCAGTCTTATACATGTTAAATATATTATAATATATTCTAGATACAATATATGTGTGTAGAACCGAATTTCTTGTTGCGCAGGAAGAATTGGATTCAGAAGGTAAAAATAAAGTTTATACTCATTTCGCAGTGTTCCTTTTCTGGATGTAGCTGATTCTGTCCATCCTTAATCAATTGGAATTGGATTAGCTCTTCTTTATGTTGAAGAGATCCACTTCCATCAACATATATCCTCGTACAGTATCATTGTTGAAGTGTATAATGATCCCCTAGTTCTGCTCGTTTCACTCAGCATCAGTTGATGTAAGTCTCTCCAAGTCTCTCTGTATTTCTCCTGTTGGTAATTTCTTACAGAACAATAATATTCGATAACATTCATATACCATAATTTACCCAACCATTCTCCAATTGATGGACATCCATTCATCTTCCAGCTTCTAGCCACTATGAAAAGGGCTGCCACAAACATTTTGGCACATACAGGTCCCTTTCCCTTCTTTAGGATTTCCTTGGGATATAAGCCCAGTAGTAGTATGGCTGGGTCAAAGGGTATGCACATTTTGATAACTTTTTGGGCATAATTCCAGATTGCTCTCCAGAATGGTTGGATTCTTTCATAATTCCACCAACAATGCATCAGTGTCCCAGTTTTCCCACAGCCCCTCCAACATTCATCGTTATTTATTCCTGTCATCTTAGCCAATCTGACAGGTGTGTAATGATACCTCAGAGTTGTCTTAATTTGCATTTCTCTGATCAATAGTGATTTGGAACACTCTTTCCTATGAGTGGAAATAGTTTTAATTTCATAATCTGAAAATTGTCTGTATATCCTTTGACCATTTATCAACAATACTTGATTTTTAATGTTTTTTCATTTTCATTTTTATAGATACTGTATATTATTTCTGTTTACTTTGCATCAGTTCATATACAGTTTTCTAAACTTCTCTCTACTTGTTATAGTCAATTTTCTTATAGTTTAGTCATTTTCCATTAAGTTCATGTGCTGCAATTTATTTACTATTTCCTAGCTGATAGATATCCATTTTTTTTTCATTCTTTGCTGTCATTAAAAAGCAACTGAAAATATTTTAGTGAAATGGCTTATAAATTTTCTTATGTTTACTTATGTTTCCCGCCTAGGTTTCTGGATTAAGAAGTCAGTGTCTTTTTTCTCCTGATTGCTTGTTGATTCACCTCCATTTCTTGCCAAAGCTTAGATGATTAAGCTTTTGCCATGTCACAGTTCCAGATGGATTGCTTCATCCTTATCCTACTGCCTGCTGTCTTCCATGACTGAGCTGTGAAATGGAGTTACATCCTGGTGGATGTACCCTCTGCCTAATCTTTGAGTTTTGCCAATCAATGATTTGTTTACATTTTCTTCTTATCATCCTTCTATTTGTTACCTGTGGCCTCTATTTTATGTACAAACCTAAAAGGATTGTCTTTTAATTCTCATTCTGCCTCTGATTCTGACTCATCCAACTTTACACCATTCTCCCCTACCTTATTCTGTTTTCCCCACCCCTGCTACCTTTTCAACTTCTTTTTATGTAGAACTATTTTTTCCTCCTTATATTTATATTCCCAGCACTTAACAGAAGTGCTTGGTATATGGTAAGGACTTTATAAATGATTTTTATCCACCTGCCAATCTCAAATGGATTTGACTGTTTTCAGGACTCCTGAAGGTACCTGAGATACACTACAATTAGATAATAACTGAATTCATAGGAGCTCATAAGAGAAATGAATGAAATATTATAAAAGAGGAAGAGAAAAGGGTCAATGTAGACCCTTATAGAGCTTATACAGTTAGCATGTATATCCTGAATAAAGATATAGCAAAGAAGACTTGTGAAAAGTGATCTGATGAGTAGGAGGAGAGTGGGGGGAGCGTAATATCATGCAAACCTAGACATTAAAAAGTATTAAACTTCAGATCAGAAGAGACTCTTTGCCTCAATTGCTACTTAGGCTTAATCATTGAATGGTTGTGGTGTTAGTCAAACTGAGACCTGTTGAAGATCTTAGAGTAAAAAGGCCCAGTCTCCCATTGCATACAGGTCCATCTTCAGCCGCCCTGTTCTATATCTGGCCACTGGAAACCGATGGCTCTGGAGGGGAGAGTGAGGCGACCTTGTACACAGGCCTCCTTCACTGAAATAGAGTTTACCTGTATGTCACGGCATCATCTCCCTGATGTTATTCCTTATTCCATCAGCGAGTTTTGTCTCATCCTTATGTGGAGAGAACAGTCTTATAGGGAAGAGCAAATACAGCAGACAGTGGAGTCCTAAAAATCTAGAAAGAAGAAAGTATCAAAGAAGAGAGTGATTGACAGTGTCAAAGGCAGCAGAAGATCAGGGACAATAAGGATTAAGAAAAGGCCATTGGAATCTACAGTTTAGAGATTATTAGTAATTTTGGAGAGAGTGGGTTTGATGGAATAAGATCAGATGAGAGTGAGTGGAGAGAAAATGGAGGCATCTATTGGAGACAACCTTTTCAAAAAGCTTAACTTTAAAGAGTAGAAGAGAAATATGATAGTAATTAACAGGAATGGGAGGATCACGTAATGATCTTTCATCACCCTCGCTTGCAGGAAGTATGTTTCACAATTAGTCTTCTGAAGTCAGTATTTTGATCAGTTTTCTGGAGTTTTCAGTGTTTTCTTTTATTTAATTGTTTTCTTCTTTTAAATTGTGTCCATGCTGTTGCTTTACATTAGGGTTCCTAAGATATCTTTCTAAATCCCCCTGAATTCCTCATATATAGTATTTCTTATTGTGTATTAATATTCCATTACATTCATATAACAGAACTTGTTCAATTTACACTAATAAAATAATTAAGTTTAAAGCAAAGGGGAGAAAAGACTATTTTGATCTAGTACAATTCTAATTATGTGAATTGTCTACTCAGTAAACTCCAATGTTTTTCTAATAGAATCACATATAAACCTTTTTTTTTTTTTTCCACTTTTACAATCTTATTCCATGGTATCCCCTTTTACATATGATATGTTGGCTAAAATGGCCTTCTTACTTCTCTTTACTCACAGTACTCCATACCTTCCTGTGCCTTTGTACTGGGTGTTTCCCATACTTCTTTTTTCCCAGAACTTTCTTTTTAAAGCTTCGCTCAAGCATTCTCTTCTTCATGAACCCTTTCCTGATCTCCCCAGATATTTGTGCATTTTGCCCTCAAATTTTATTGTATCTTTTTTGTTCAAATGTACATTTGTAAATGTTCTTTCATTTCATTGGGTTTTAAGATTTTTGAAACCAAGGAATGTTAAAATTTTGGTTTCTGTATCCCTACTGTTTTGCACAGTGTGTTGTATTTAATTTAATAAATGTCTGTTGATTAGTTGAAGCTTTGAGTTAGAAAATCCTCAATCTTGCCCTCCCCCAGAAATGTTAGTATAATATCTTTTATATGGCAGGCAGTATGCTGGGCACTGTGAATACAAGAAAGGGCCTTTGTAGGTATAGATTGGGAAGGGGAGAGACTAAAAGCTTAGAATTCAATTAGGTGGTTTTTAATAATGATCCAAGGGGGAAGTGATGAAATACTGTACTGGGATGACCCAATGAACAGACAGGAAAAGGATGGATGTAACAGATGTTACAGGGCAAAAAACTAATTGGTCTTGTTGAGGTGAGGAAAGAGAAGAGTCAGCATGATTTCAAGTTTATGAACCAGAGTGACTGGAAGAATGGGCATTTGTACACAATTAACCTGCTTTGTGATAAAGATACTCAACAGCTTCTATAATGGATATATTCATTAGGCAGGAAAATTCAAAGTTATTTTTGTAGAACTGATATTGATAGGGTGAAAGCAAGAAAATTCAATCTTAATGAAAAGAATATGGGTCCTGGGGCAGCTAGGGCAGCTAGTGGCTGTAGAGTCAGGAGGACCAGATCAAATTTGGCCTTAGACACTTAACACTTATTATCTATGTAACCTTGGACAAGTTACTTAATCCTGATTGCCTCATCAAAGAGAAAGAGAGACAGAGAGAGAGAGAGAGAGAGAGAGAGAGAGAGAGAGAGAGAGAGAGAGAGAGAGAGAGAGAGAATATTATACCTTGGAAAGAGATAGTTATTAGATTTGTCCTATGTATTGATTTGAAATATTTATTATTATCTTTTAAAATTTGGGAAATTATTTTTTTTCTTAGAATTTCAAGTGACTTTGTAGGCATAGCAAATTGAATTTAAAAAATCAAAGAAAATTATGTAGTAGACTTCTATAAAAAGAGTTAGTTGTACATAGAATCACAGTTTTTTGGAAATTATCTTAGATAATCTAGTTCTGCTTTCCTCTATCTCCACTCCCATTTTTAGATGAAGAACCTGAGGCTTCGAGGTTTCCTACCTAGGACTTTCCTGCGGTTTGAACATCTAGCACCAGAACTGGGATTCAAAGCTGTTTCTTCTAATTGCCTTGCCTTGTGCTATTTTTCATATTCTATCCTAGTGGAGTAGAAAGAAAGCATACAAAATATCTGTCCAGTCGGGGATATGTTTTCAGTATAGTTGTTTTCTAACCATTTAGTTACATCATCCTTGATGTATTTGTTATCTACTTACTTTGTAATCAAGACCACCCACTTGATTTAGCCTGCTGACTTTTATGCTTTTTTCTTCCCTCAAGGCTACAGTACATGTGTATTCATGTTTTTGCTTTCCCATTTACTCAGATCTCCAGCTGGGAAAATGTAGTGTGTACAATATACTCTGCCTTCAGCTGACATTTCTCACAAATTGCAACAGAAACACTGCTATCAGCAGCCTAATAACAGGTAGAAAACATCTCTACATTATCAAGTCTCAGCAGGATTCAGAAACTATGGTTACCAAATTTTCAAAGAGGAGGGGTTAGGAAATTTCCTATCTAAGAAAAACTGAAATAACATTGAAAAATGATTCAATGAAAGCTGCTTTTTGAAAATGATTTCTCAGAGCTAACTTAGCAGCATTAGGATACTTTCATTTTTTGCCTAATAGTTATTTTTTAAGCTTTCACAAGAGGTTTCTATGATTAAAGCCTTAGTTGGGGGGGAAAGAGGTCATTTGTTTATTTTTTACCCTTCTGTCCTTTTGAAAGAAAACTTGTTTTGCTAAACTAGATTAAAAAAGAGTAAGATAATTGTAATAGAGAAAAGTTACACACAAGCCAATATGTGTTCAATGACTAGAGATCCATATGGTTGCAGTAGCAAACAGCAAATATCTTCTATTCCTGATCCTGTCTATATTAATTTGATATTGCATCATGATTTGTCCATACACTAAATGTCTGTGCTCTAAGAATGTGAAAGAACTTTATATGAAGGACTAACTGCAATTTATTAACATTCTCAGGCTTTACTTGATATGAAAATAGCAAATATATTTGCAAATCTCTCCCTTACAATGTAAAAGAAAGTAGTAACTGAAATACCAGATAGGAAACTGAATTGTTCTTTTATGTTTAGTTCTGTGAGACTAAGTTTTTTGCATTTAAACAACAGTTTAATTTTCAAAATAGGGTTCAATATCCTGCTTTGAGAAAGGCATTATCAAAGTTTGTTATCTCCTAATCCTTTTGGATAGTAACAATAGAGTGTTGGCTTTTTAGAAATATATAAATGATGAAAAAAAGTTCTTTTTAGCAAAAAGTTGTCATTTTGTACATTTTTCAGTTTGCTTAAAAAGAAGTTGGAATATTATGCTTCAATTTTATTATTTTCAATTTCTTTTTCATAAAATCTTAACAATTATAATTATAATTTTATCATAGGATTTCTTGACATTATATTGCTAAAAACCTCAGTATATTTAGCTATATATCCAAAAATTACCCTAAGTAATGTGGAAATTATCTGGATCAAAAATAATTCCTTCAATAGGGATGTAAATGAAAGGATTCTTGAAATTAAAAAAAAGTTCAAATAACAACATAAAGCATGACTTTAGAATCTCACATTTCAGTATTACAGGGATTTCACTGTATTTAACGCTATGAGTATCACAGAAATAAATGGTTGATTATCTCTTTTTAGTAAGATAAAAGTGAAGGGGAGATAGGGTGATATAAAGAGGAAGTACAGCTGCTCTCTCTATGATATTGAAGTACGGTAACTCAGATAGTACACTAGTTATTGATTTATCCTGACCTTTCAGCCATCGGTGACTCCATTTTATGTCCTGCTTGGTTACAATGAAACACTTCTCTTTGTGTCCCATATAAACCAGACTCAGATAAATGGTCTTTGTAAGAAGACTAAGGGGATGCTGCTTTGTATTAGAAGCACAGTTGGTGAATCACAAGAAAGTTTTGGTCACCTCAATATTTCTTTTAGAGTCCTTCACCCACTTGTCTTTTTGGCATGGTGTTGGTACAGAAATTTCATGACTATTTTCACCTTTAGCAATTTAGATTTCCTATGGCACTTTTTCACTTACTTTCTCTCACATTTAACAATGGGGAGTGAAATAGACTGTGTATTATCAACAGTTAAAAATACATTTTATTGATGTGTTTTGTCTTTACATCATTTTTTTTTTTTCATTCTGGCATCCTCCTTAAAGAGGCATCCACACTTAAAGAAAGCATTTGAAAAAGACTATCATCTTTGCCAATCTGCAGGGTATGAGATAAAACTAAAGTTGTTGTAATTTACATTTTCTCTTGCTATCAGTGATTTGAATTGTGTTTTCATGTGGTGATTTATAGTTTACAATTCTTTTGAAAGCTATAAATATCCTTTGACCTTTATCTGCTGAGCAATGTCAACTGACAATTATATCACATCCTAACAGTCCTTAAAGGGGACAACATCTCCTTTTTCTATCATGTAGTCTTTATTTTATAAATGGTTCACTCTCTTTGGTCAGCTGCAGGGCTCAAACAATACTTTTAGGCTATGAAACTTTTCATTTGGAGATTTAAATTCATTTCTCTTGAGCAGTCAGCCAAGATTTTACCACACTCCTCTTTTTAATCTGATTCACATTGAATGTAGTATTAGTAAGGTGACATGAGGAAGTGGAAAAATCACTAAACTTAGAAATAGATTGTACATAAATTTTAGTTCCAGGATTGCCATGGTCTAATTGGGGGAACTTGGGTAAGTCACTTAGCTTTTGAGCCTTACTTTTTCAGTAAATGGCTAGTTTGGTTTTTAGTGTCCTTCTAACACTAATATTTTCTAATCTATAAGTGATCTCTTATATACATGTCTATATTTTGTCATAGGGAATGTGAAAGCCCCAAAACTAAGTAAACAGCTTCTGACAAAACTCGCTTTACTTTTTCCAGTGCCCAAATGTTCTCTTCTAGGTATTCTTGTTGTGCCACAGTTCCCTTTTATCATCCTGACTCAGTTTCCCTGAATTGTTCTGCCTCAGTTCCTAATTGTTCTGTTCAATCCTGCAACACTACCCCTCCCTCCTAATCATGATGTTCCAGATAAGGAGAAATACCTTCTATTTTATATAAGACATCATCAGAATGTTGAGTGCCTCTCCCCATTTTGTAATCCCAGTTTATCAGAATGTCCCATTTCTTCCCCCTCTGTCAGAATCATTTTGATAGTCCTGTTTTTGCATTCAGTGCTCTGACTTCGCCCCTGCCTTGGTCTACCCCTGTAGCTGAGCCACCTGATTATATATGCCATTGAGAACTTACTTTGGTTGTTGCATACTTTGGATATCAGCCCTGGAGGCAGCATGCCCCCAGCACAATCTCTCCATTTCAAATAAATTATTAAAACTCTAATCTCTGTCTTGCGTCAGCTTCTCAGGCATTACATTCTTATTCCTTTTTCTTTCCCCAATAAACTACAAGTTCTTTGAGGGCAAGAATTTGTCTTTTGTATTTTGTTCTATACAATTTTGCACACAGTAATTTCTCAACAAATGACTGTATTTATAATTACACTTACATTCCAATACATTTTCATATTTCTTAGAATTTACTTCGCCAAACTTTTTCTTCATGTCGTTGACTTCCATAATTTCTTTCTACAGGTTTTACATTTCCACCCAGAAGATAATATTCCTTAGAACACACTAGAGAACCAGCATAGTTTTGCAGATACTAATCATACATACTCATTTTTTCATAAAGAAAAAGATACATGGCAAAATATGTAAATAGTACACAAAATAGTGATCATGCCATCACTTTCCTTTTCTTTGTTATTTATTTATTTACAAAAAAAAGTTGTGTTGGATTAGCTTCTATGGGAAACAAGTACTTCTGGTAAAGCTGACCACAAAGTGAGTAGCCTCTAGTTTCATATTAAAAGAGGTGAAGGAAATGAATGGATTCAGGAGATTTCAATCAAAGGACAAACTATTCCCTGGAGCTCTGTGTTTTGTGGTTTGTTCAAGGTAGTTTTTCTGCTGTGGTCAAGGGGAATTTAAAAGGCAGTAAAATTGGAGAGTAGTGTGTTATGTTTAATCTTTATAAATACTTTGTAGAAAATGTTTATTTCTTTTTCCCCCTATACTGTAAAAATGAATTTTAAGCAATTAATATGGCTGTGAATGCTTTACAACATTTTGAGTGGAATTTATCTTGGAGTATTTAAACTACTATTAATTATTTAAATAATCAATTACCAAATATTTATTAAGTGTCTATTACATCACCATGCATCATACTGTGTTCCAGGGATACCAATACTATGATTGAAACAGTCTTATTCAGAAAGAGCTTATATTCTAACTTGAATCAATATAATTAATACAATTTAATTTTGACTTTAATAAGTAATGTAAGTTACTCCTTGACAGATATTAATAATATTCCTTAATTATTATCAACAATAAAATTTGCTATAACTCCTCCAGCTTCTGCTTAGGAAATATTAAGGGTATGTCTATATTGGCTTTTGTTCCAGGCATTTTTTAGAACAGTCAAGTTACTTTGATCAATTTTAGAATACGTTCACATTTATAGAATATTTCATTTCATTTATTTTTAAAAATATAAAAACAAAGTTATTTAAAATAAAATAAGTAAAGAACAGTTTTTCAATACATCTTATTTGAAAAGAGGGAAAATTATTCTCATTTTATGTATATGTGACCGACATATAGACTCCCAGTCAATATGGACTCATTTTGGGGTATTCAATTGATAATGTTAAATATGAAGGAATGTGCACATTCACAGAATTAACAGTTTAACTGAATTAACAGAATTTCTTAATTATATAACCACTCTTAAAATTAGTTGAGAAGCTAATGTTCAAACCTCATCAGAAAATAAAATTATTTTACAAGATTGCTAATCAACATAGTAAGTTTAAATAGCAAATATAAAAGAACAATAGCCATGGTGATAAGTTTTTTTCACTACCATATTCATTATTAGAGTTTAATGCATGTCATGCACAAAAAATTAAAGAATAAAAGTTAATAAGGCTCCTACCCGAGGTATTACTGAAAATATTTATGTTCTTGTTGCTGTTTTTTTTTTTTAATTTACTGATGATTAATGTTGTTTTTTGAAGTTTTTGAGTTCCAAATTCCCCTACAGTCTTGAGTTCTTTCCCTCAAGCATTGAGGAAGGAAGCAATATATTATTAATTATACATGTAAAATCATATAAAAATTTTTTCCATGTTAGCCATGTTGAAAAAAAAGCAAGATAAAAAGAGAAAGTTAAAAAAAGTATGTTTCATTCTGCCCTGGAGTTCATCATTTCTAGAGTTTTTCATTGTGAATATTTTGGAATTGCCTTGGATCATTTTTTTGAATAGAGTAGCTAAATCTTTTACAGTTGATCGTTGTTATGATGTTAGTGAATCTATATACAATGTTCTCCTGTTTCTGCTCATTTTGCTTCACATCTGTTCATACAAATCCCTTCAGGTTTTTTGAAACCACCCTCTGTCATTTCTTATAGCACAATAGTATTCCATTACAATCATATACCACAAGTTGTTCAGTCTTATCCAGTTGATGACCATCTCAATTTAAAATTCTTTGATATCATAAAAAGAGGTGATATAAATATTTTTGTATGTATAAGTTCTATTCCTTTCTTTTTGAGATATGAACTGATTGATGGTATTGGTAAATCAAAAAGTATGCACAGTTTTATGGACCTTGAGCATAATTATACATTTTTTCCAAAATGATTAAATCAGTTCATAATTCCACCAACAGTAATTCTATTTTTCCGTATCCCCTTCATCATTTATCATTTTCTTAGCCAGTCTCATATGTGTGAATCTCAAAGTTCTTTTAATTTGCATTTTAAAATCGATTATAATTTGGAGCATTTTTATATGATTGTTGATGTTGATGGTTTAATTTCTTCTTGGAAAATCATTTAACCATTTATTGGGAATGGCTCTTTTTTTTAGTCCTTTTTTTAAAAAATTCTCTTTTTGTTCTTTTATAAATTTGACTTAATTCACAAAAAGTGTCCTTTTTCAGAAAAACTTGGTGTAAATTTTTTCACCAGTTTTCTGCTTTCTTTCCAATTTTGGCTCGATTGGTTTTATTTTTACAAAGCTTTTACATTTTATGTAATCAAAATTATCTATTTTTTTCTCTGATATTTAGTCACAACTCTTGCCTTCTCTATAGAGTTGACATTTACATTTTAAATCTTTCCCTAATTTGCTTGTGTTATTACTATTTGTGCCTACACCATGTATCTATTATCTTGTTATAAGGTGTGAGATGCTGGTGTGTGTAATTTGTTCCCAATAATTTTCTCAGTAATTTTTGTCAGATGCTGAGTTCTTTTCTCAAAGACTTAGTTCTGTAGGTTTATCAAACACTAGGTTGCTATGGTCATTTACTATGATGTATTATGTATATAATCTATTCTACTAATCTACCATTGTATTTTTTAGTCAATACCAGATTGTTTTGATGATTATATAGCTTGAAATCTGGTGGGGTATCTTCACTTCTTTATTTTATTGATTCCCTTAACATATTTTACCTTTTGTTTTTCCAAATGAATTTTTAAAACATTTTTTCTTAGATCTATATAATAATACTTTGTTAGTTGGATTGATATGACACTGAATGGATAAATTAAGATATACTTATCATTTTCTTATACTGGCTTGCCTTCTCATGAGCAATTAATGTTTTCTTTATTAATATTTTTATCATTTGCCTGAATAATTTTTTATAATTTTATTCATATGGTTTCTGAGTTTGCTATGATAAAATCACAGGTATTTTACACTCTATTTTAAATGGAATTTCTCTTTCTATCTCTTTCTGCTGTTTTGGGGTTTTTATTTTTTTGAGAGGGGGGATATATAGAAGAGCTGATGATGTATGTGGGTTTCTTTTCTCTGTTGCAACTTTTCCAAAGTTATTTCAACTACATTCTTAGTTATTTCTCCAGAATTCTTTAAGCATACCATCCTGTCATCTTTAAAGAGTTGTAGTTTTGTTTTTTCATTGCCTGTTCTTATTTCTTCACTTGATTTTTTTGTTGCTTTATTTCTATAGCTAGCAATTTTAATACAGTATTATATGATAGTGGTGATACTAGCCTTGCTTCATCCCTGGTCTTATTGGGAAGACTTCTAATTTATCCCTATTATAGATAATGCTTGTTCTTGGTTTTAGATGAATAGTGTTTATTTTTTTTAGAAAGGCCCTATTGATTCTTCTACTTTATAGTGTTTTTAATAGGTCTAGATATTGTATTTTGTTGCAAGTTTTTTCTACATTTATTGAGATAATCAGAGGATTTTTGATGCTTTTGTTATCGATATGGTCAAATTATATTTATAGTTGATTTTTTCATATCAAACCATAGTCGCACTCCTAGTATAAATCCCATCTGATTATAGTATATGATTTTTTTTTACATTACTGTAACCTCCTATTTTATTTAAAAGTTTATGTATCCATCCATATTCATTAAGAAAAATGGTTTGTGGTTTTCTTTCTCTGTTTTTGCTTTCTCTGGTTTAGTATAAAAACCATCTTTGTATATAAATTCGCAATTTGGGAGAAATCTTCACCTGTCTTTTCAATACTTGTTATAGTATTAGGATTAATTGTTCTTTAAGTTTTTGATACAATTCATTTGTGAATTCCATCATTTGTGAAGGTTTTTCCTTGGGTACCTACCTTGTTTGAGTCTTGTCCAATTTTTTTTTCCAGGAGAGTAATTTTAAATATTCTATTTTCTCTTAATCTGGAAAAAATTTTATTTTTGATAAATATTCATCTATTTCATTTAGATTATCAGTTTCATTGGCATTTAATTGGACAAAATAATCTGTGATAATTGCTTTAATTTCATCTGCATCAGTGGTAGGTTAACCTTTTCCATTTTTGGATACTGATAATTGAGTTCTTTTTTCTGTTTAAAAATAGTGTTTGATTGATCTAGTTCTGAGAGGGGAAATTTGAGGAAATAAGATATTTAAGATAAATGTGTGTGTGTGTGTGTGTGTGTGTGTGTGTGTGTGTGTGTGTGTGTGTTGGCTTGTCTGAGATCATGATTGTTACCCCTGCATTTTTTACTTCAATTAAAATATAATAAATTCTGCTCTAGCCTTTTATTTCAACTCTTCTTATATGTTTCTGTTTCAAGTGTGTTTCTACAAATATCATATTATTGGATTCTTATTTCCTAACCCATTAATTCATTCAATTCACATTCACAATTATGTTTTTTCTTTATTTTCTTCTGATTTTCCCTCCTTCTTATAACTCTCTCCCACTTTACTCTTAATCTTTTTTCTTCTTACTTCCCTACTGGGTAAAAGAGATTTTTATAGCTAGCTGAGCATAGGTATGTATCTCTGTGTGTGTGTTTTCCTCTTGGAACCTCTTCAAATGAGAATGAGGTTCAAGCATTCCCACTTCTCTTTTTTTCTTCCACTTTAAAAGCTCTTTCTTATCCAATTATTTTATGCAAAATAATTTTTCCCTTTACCTTTCACTTCCTTTGTCTCCCAATATATCCTTCTTTCTCACTCTTCATTTATTAAACTATTATCCCAACATAATCCACTTGCATGCCCACTTTATTGTCTGTCTATCATAACAGTGAAGAAGTTTTTAAGAGTTACTTGTATCATCTTCCTGTATTGTAATGTATACTGTCTGACTTTATTAAGTGCCTTAGATTTCTTTCTTAAGGACCATGCCTTAAATAAAAACCAATCTGATTTTCATTGGCCACTAAGAGTCCTAGACCAAGCTCTATTTGGTCATTGTTTGTGTTCTGATTGATTAAAATTGAATGTAAATAGCAATTATTTCTGCTTTGCCCAGAAACCGTGAGTGTTTTTCCCTTCCAGATTTATTTATTTGGATTTTTTTTTTATTAAATAAAAGAGGAGAGTCTTTGCTTCAATTGCTACCTACCCTTAATCACTGAATGGGTGTAGCCTCAGTAAAACTGAGATCCTTTGAAGACCTTAGTTTAAAAAACCCAAAGTCTCTTATTTCATCCATTCCAATTCAATATTTTATTAGATATCCATTTTTCCCCTGAAGGAATGTCCTAATTTTTGCTATGTAGGCCATTATTAGTTGTAGTCCTAGCTCCTTTGCCCTTCAGGATATCATCAGCTGAGTCCTCTGCTCCTTTAACATATCAGATGTTAAATTTTGTGTGAGCCTCACACTGGCTCTAAAATATTTAAATGATTTCTTTCTGTCAGCTTTCAGTAATTTCTACTTGATTTGGGAGTTCTTAAATTCCTGGAAGTTTTCATTTTGAAATATCTTTCAAGAGTTTCAGTGAATTCTTTCAACTTCTATTTTACTCTACGATTCAGAGATATCAGGAGAGTTTTTTTTTTAAAGCTTTCTTGAAATATGTCTAGATTTAAAAAAAAATATGATTTTGACTTTCAGGTTATCTAGTAGTTCTTAAACTACCTCTCCTCAATTCATTTTCCAGTTCAGTTGTTTTCTGACCAGATAATTCATATTTCTATTTTTTTCATTCTTTTGAATTTTTTTCCATTCCTTTGAATTTCTTTAATTGACTTAATTGGAGTCAACTCCTGATTCTAATTTTTAAGGAATTATTTTCTTCAGTGAGCTTTTGTATTTCTTTTTCCATTGGGTCAATTCTGGTTTTTAAGATGTTATTTTCTTCAGTATTTTTATCCTTTGTTTACCAAGGTATTACATTTTTTTTCATAAATTTCTTTTGTTGTTCTTATTTATTTTTCAAACTTCTGTACTACTCATTGATTTTTAAAATCTTTTTTTTTGCTCATTATTTAACTCTTATAGATATTCTTACTGGGATTGTGTTCAGTTTGTCAAACTCATTTTTTAAGGAACTTCATTCTCTTTCTTGTCCATTCCCATCAGGGAGTTGATTGCAAGGGGAAATTCATCTTTAAATAATTGGAACATCTTGTTTATGGAAAAGCCAGGAGGCTTTCTTACAAACACTTGTGAAAGTTCTCTCTTCTGTCTTCTCTACTCAGTGTCTCCTTCCTTTATAGCTCTAAGCCCAATAGTAATAGAAACCTCTAAATCAAAACTCATATGGTTTGGTTCCTTGATAAGGCTTTTCAGGGCTCACTTCCATTAGAAGAGATTATCTTTACTCTCATGGCCACTGGTTCTATCAGCTGCTCTTCATTTTTTCTATTTATAGGGCTCTTCCCTCAACTCAATCATAATACCCTCTCATTTTATCCCAATGTTACATAACTATGCACTCACTTTGAGTTCCGTTTTGGGATGAATTGAGGCAATTAGAAGTCTGAACAGTTAAGCAAAGGAAGTTTGCTTTGCTCTGACAGAACAAGAATATGCAAAAAAGGATACAGTAGTGATGTTTGGCTTTTTAGAGAATTCAGGCCAATCAGGCCCTAGGGACATCTTTCTTTTCTTTAAGGGAAAGCTGAGTCCTATTTTAGGAAGCAAAAAGGAGGGTTATGGACTTGTCCCATGTTGTGGGTATGAAAAAGAAGTTTCAATTAGGTCATAAGACCACTCTGTCTCCTTTTAAGCAATCAATCCATGTGGAGGGAGGGAAGAAAGTGAGCCATAACTGACCCATGTTGCTACAAAAATGCAGCTAAATGTTAGTCCTATCAAGGTAATTCAATAGAAAAATTAGTGAATTTAGAGTCAAGGAATCTAGTTTCAAATTCTAGTTCTTTCTCTTACTGCCTGAATTACTTTGAGCAGGTTATTTTTTCTGTTTGGGGTGTCAGTTTCAAATTTCAGATTAAATAGCTGTAAAGCCCTCTCCAGTTCTATCTGCAGGTCCTTTCTCAAAGAGCAGAGAATGAAGGTAAGAAAAAAATATCTCCAGCTTTCAAAGGCAAGAACTGCTTGATTTTTATCATTTTCTTTATTGTGGCTTTCTCTTATCCCCTTCTTTTTAATTCACTTTGTTAAACGACCATTCTGTGCTCTGTCAGCACTGAATACATAGGACAGCACATATAGGGAACCCTATGTAAACAAACTTACTAAAGAGCTTCCCAATAGCTTTCAAAGAGAGACAAGGAAAAGTAGAAACTTGATTAGATTTACAATCCACCTATGTTGTCAGTCTATCAAAATCAAGAAAAGTTCCCCTAAAAGTCATCAAAAGGATACATTGTCTTGAGGAAATATATCCTCTGCAGTCTGTAGGTAAAGAAGATATTTGAAGAGAAACCAGTGACAACTAATATCATCAGTAACCTCAATATTAAGAGAGAAGACAATTGATAGCCACTGACACAGGAGAAACTTCTCTCAGTCTAATTGAAGGTCTAGGTCTGGAAATCCTGGGGAAACAAGGATCAATTGTAAAGTATTAGGAGCCCTCCTTTCCTATTTAGCGGAATCTCTGCTTATATATTGACAGCAGGAGCTAGTGTTGGGAGCCTAAACTTCTAAAGTTCTAAAGAAGGAAGGCAGGTTGCAGGTTGGACTAATCATGGTAAACAACTTTGACTTGAGCCTTGGTAGAAATGATTGACAAACTGAGTATCAAAAAGATGCCAAGGGGATTCTTTATAGTAAATAAAATTTGGGACATGGAGCAATTCCACCCTAAACTGGTCAAATTGAGGTCTGGGTCTTCAAAGGAAGGGTATGTCAGATCTTAATCTGGTTGTCTTAGTTTACAGAGAAGGTTCTGGTTCAGAATAGGATGTAGGGCACCTCATTATTGGCTCATCACTGCAAGATGTCCTGACTGGCAGGCCTTAGTGCTTCTTTGGGCAGAGTCTTAAGTCTGTGCTGGATATTTCCTGGAAAGTAGGCCTACTAGTACCAATCCTGAACAGATGGTATGCAATTTCTACTCTCTCAAGGTGGCCTAGTCCACATGGAATGGACTATCTTCTAGCGTCTCCTTCAGGTGACAGCTCAGGTAAGATATGGTTGCAAACTGGACCACAATAGGCAAAATTTGGGGAAGGTACTATCCAGTCATAAACATTGGGGAACCTAGGGCTTGTTTTTTACTTCAGGAACAATAGCACCATCCAGGGACTCCTCTCTGCGACAGGGAATGAGGAAAAGCAAAATTTGAAGACAACTTTTGTGAGGGTTCTGGAGAAAGTCATAGCCTTGCAGAGTTGAGCCTCATCGGGGGCACCACTTGTGCCTCTGATGATGTTGGTAATTAAAGGATCAAGTTCTGACTTAAACTTTTTCTTGAGTGAAGAGACTCTAGGATTGGAGCCACTGCCATAGGAGCTTCAATGTTCTTTTTTTTTTAAATTATTTTATTCCCCCCCCCAGTTATATGTCAAGAAAATTCATAGCATTCATTTTACAGTATTTTGAGTTCCATATTTTTCTCCCTTCCTCATTCCTTTCCCCTCTCCCCAAAATGGTAAGCAGTTTGTTATTGTTTATACATGTACTATCATGTAAAATATTTTCATATTTGTCGCAAGGAAAGAAGAAACAGATCAAAAGGGGGAAAAACTATGATAAAGAACAATGTAAATAAAAAAATGTTATATTCTGCATTCAGAATCTTATCAATACTTTTATCTAGTTATGAATAGCATTTTCCTTTATGAGCCTTTATACTTGGTTCACTCTGTTGCTGGGAAAAGTTGATCATTTCAAAAGGTTACTGATAGTGTGTACAATGTTTTCCTGCTTCTGCTCATTTCACTTTGCAATTCATCATTTCTTCTTGCTCAATAATATTCCATTGCATTTATAGAACTGCTTGTTCAGCCATTCTTCAATTGATAGCAACTCCTCAATTTCCAATAGTTTACTACTAGTGAAAGGGCTACTATAAATATTTTTGCACATTTAGGTCCTTTTCCCTTTTTGATGATCTCTTTGGGACTAGCTGTGGTTTTCCTGGGTTAAAGAATCTGCACAGTTTGGTTGCCCTTTGGACATAGTACGAAATTGCTTTCCAGATAGTTTGAACAGTTCACAACTCCACCAGCAATGCATTAGTGTTCCAATTTTCTCACATCCTCTCCAATACTTACGTTTTCCTTTTTTGTCATAATAGTTGTGAGGTGATATCTCAGAGTTGTTTTAATTTTCATTTTTTTTATTAATAGTGATTTAGAGCACTTTTTCATATGCCTATAGTTACTTTTGATTCTTTTTCACCTGAAAACTGCTTGATCCTTTGAGCATTTACCAATTGGGGAATGGCTTGTGCTCTTATAAATTTGACTCAGTTCTTTATATATTTGAGAAATTAGGCCTTTTTCAGAGACAGTTGCTATAATTATTGCTTCCTAGATTTCTGCTTTCCTTCTAATCTTGGTTACATTGGTTTTGTTTGTACAAAAGCTTTTTAATTTAATGTAATCAAAAATACCTATTTTGCATTTTTCAACGTTCTGTATCTTTTGTTTGGTCATGAATTGTTCCCCTTCCCATTGATACTTGCTCTTTTAATTTGCTTGTTGTGTTATATTTTATGTCTAAAATCATGCATTCCTTTTAACCTTATTTGGGTATATCATGTGAGATGTTGGTCAATACCTAGTTTGTGCCCTCTTGTTTTCCATTTTCCTCACAAGTTTTTGTCAAAAAGTGAGTTCTCATCTCCAAAGCTGAGACCTTCAGTGTTCTTGACAACAAAATTGGATGGCAAGAAACTTGCTTGTATCTTGGCAGAAAATCAGTTTATTTTCAATAGCACCTTAACTCAAATCTCATGAAAGTTTGCAAGATGACTTTTTTTAATCAGCTATATTTTTTTAATAAGGATGAATGTATAGTATTAGATTTGCATTGTTGAGCAAGAATTTAACTATTTTTAAATCTCCTTGAAATCCGTTTTTGGCAGTAGAAGGAAAACCATGACTTTAAGCTTTTTATTCTTCAAATAAAATTTATGTTTCCTCAACAGCAAAGTCTATTACTTCATGCTTCCTAACCTTCATTATCTATTTCCCTTTGGTACACACAAGCAGCCTGGTACATGGAGACATGCACATTATGGAGAAATAGCTTTCTGCTCTGTCAACTTTGTTTTATAAAAGCTCTTTTTTCTTTATTGCTCTTATCTATTGCATCTATAAAATTTATTTAAGCAATGACAGATCTCTCTTTAGAGTCCAGATTCTGGGAGAATAACCATTGCCATGTATTTGGTAAAAGGCTTATCAAATATGACTATTCATTAAATTGCAAGGCATTATGTGTGAGGCTAACTGGTATTGCTTTGGTTAGGTGGGTTGTGTGAATTGTAGTTATCATGTGTATATCAGATAGGAACAAATGAATCTCACTGTCCTCCTTTCTGGTTGCTTAACAAAAGGGGAAAAAAGTTAAGGTTGAAAATGTCATAAAATTTTGCCAAAATTTATGTGATATTCACCACATGGAATGCATGTAGAATCAACAAATACACAGAGTTAAATTGTTTAAATTTCTTCAAAGCAAGAATTCTAAATTCTCTGACCTTCCTTTTTTTCTTACAAATGAATACAGCATGATTTAACATTTATAATTGATTTCATATTGTTTGCCTTCTCAATACATGGGGGAGGGGAGAAAGAGAGGAAGAGAGTTTGGAACACAAACCTTTTAAAAATGTTAAAAATAAATAATAAAATTTTAAAATTAAATAAGATAAAATTAGGAGAGTGGAATAATTGATCCTAAGATCAAAAAAAGAAAGAAAGAAAGGAAGGAAGGAAGGAAGGAAGGAAGGAAGGAAGGAAGGAAGGAAGGAAGGAAGGAAGGAAGGAAGGAAGGAAGGAAGGAAGGAAGGAAGAAAGAAAGAAAGAAAGAAAGAAAGAAAGAAAGAAAGAAAGAAAGAAAGAAAGAAAGAAAGAAAGAAAGAAAAGAAAAGAAGTATGAAAAATTTAGTATCTGCTCTTGAATGTTGCAAAATTGTTTTCCAAGATAGGTGAACAAAGCAGAAGTGAATTATTTGAACCTACAGCATTGAAATTTCCTGTCTCCTACCACTTTTCTTTATTTGCTAGAGGGAATCTTAGGGTAATTGTAATGGAACTTTTTTTTCCCACAGAATCATACATGAAGAGCTAGAAGAATTATTAAGTCATTAGAAGTTGTTGACTCCTTCTAAACCTCCAATTTGAGGCTTGATTGGTAAAAATACTGGAGTAGGATTGCCAATTCCCTCTCTAGCTCAGTTTTACTGGTGAGAAAACTCAGGCAAATAGGATTAAGTGATTTATTCAAGGTCTACATACAGCTCTTAAGTGTTTGAAGTCAGGTAATCTTCCTGACTCCAAACCCAGAACTCTAACTGCTGTGCCACCTACCCTCATTTCTCTGAATATTGGTGATTTGGAATCATTTTTCATAGGATCAAACCTATGAAAAGATAGAAAAGTTACAAGTTATCAGAAATAATTTAGCCCAATTCCTTTAACTTCAAATCCATTTTCTGGAACATAATATCTCTTTAATATTTCTTGCTTCTTGACTTGACTATACTGTTTCTACCACGGTATATTACCACCCCAGAAGCTGGGAGTGGAGGAGGAATGTCAATTCATAAGAAGAATGTGTGAAAGAGTTTATTCATATATAATGAATCTTGTGTTATCTGCCAAGGCAATTATTTTAAAACTCCATCCTGTCACAATTATTCCTTGCCATCAACTCATAAGTATTCTTCCACTTTTATGTTAAAAAACTCTGACATTAATTTGCCTAATCAATTTTTTATCATTCTATCTATTTTATGCTTTACTACTTCTAAACCTATTATGAATTTCATTGTGAGCTCCATTCTCTCTGTCCTTTAGTACTTTACTCTTACTCTTGTCAGCAATAACCTACATTGAACTTTTTGATGAACCAGTTTACTATCTTCTATTCTAAAATCTTTTGCTTCCTTACCTTACTACTGCTCAGCCCTTAACAAGTCACTACCTTGAATTACTCCAATCCCAACAGTCTGCCTCCTGTATAACTATTCACATGTTAATAAAAATCACACAGATATTCTCACTGAATTCACTGTTTATCCAAATTCTAATTTAAATTTTGACAAAATTATTTACTATTCTTTGTGAGGCTCCTCTTTCTTTCTCATCATCTCATATCCTCCTAATATCCCTCATTACATTTTCCTTTATTTTAGAAAATGGTCCTGTACCTTGTCAAGGCTAACTGGCTTTACATATATTCTCCCATCTCTTTCTGTTTTATCCAACAGTTTGTCAAATATTTCCCCCTAACTTTTTTTTCTTCTTCTTCTCCTTCTCCTTCTATCATTCTCTCTTCCCAGCTTCCTTTTTCACTACTACTTTCATTCCTGCTTCTTTCCCTGCTACCTGCAAATTTCCCCCATCCTTAAAAAGAGCCTTACTAGATCCTAATATTCCAGTAGCTATCATACCGTACTTTCTAATCAATCAACAGATATTTATTATATATCTACTATGTGCCAGATGGTGTGGTAGGCATTGGATATAGAAATTCAAAGAATTAACCAATCCTTATTTTCAAAGATTTTATAAGCTAAAGAATAGAGTCTATATCTGTAACATCTTCCAGGTATCTTCCAGGTAGGAAACGCTTCAGATAAGCTTGTCAATACAGGTCATTACTTTTGCAAATTATCATCCTAGAAAATTGCCTAGAACTTTTAGGTCTTATTGTAAATTCCTAAGGTAGTATTTGCCAGAGGCAGAACCTATAAAACAAATACAGAAGAACCCAGCTGAAAATAACTTTTTATAAAATAGAGAAAATAAATATAAAATATAAAGAAAAAACATTGGAGTTGTTAAATACAAAATAGAGTAGCAAGGATGGAACTATTTATAGGATCAAGAAAACTTTCAGGTAAAAGGTGAACTTGTACTGTGTCTTCAAGGAAGAGAGAAATTCTGTGAGAAGAAAGTGATGAAGGAATTCAGAGTGTCATAAGTAAAGAATTAAGAAAAGCAGTTGACAAAGACAGAAAAGAATAATGAGCCTAGAAAGATAGGTTATATTTAAAAACTATAAAAATAAGGGCTTTCAAAGCTAAATGGAGAAGTTCATATTCAGTCCTTGAGGCAATAAGGAAGCACTAGTTTATTGAGCAGGGAAATGACATCTACAATTAAGATAAATCATTTTAACACACATCTTAAGATTAGATAGATATAGGATAGCTATATATTTCTTCCAATTTTCAAAAAAGAGTCTAAAACACAAAATAATCACAACCACATAATGATAAAACTTTAAATATGATATAGTAATCCTATTGCTATTATTGTAATCTACTGAGAGATTGAAGTTTATCATTAAATTAAAACATTAAAAACATGAAACACATTGTGAGACATTTCATCTTTACTTCAGCTCTGTATTGTCAAAACTCAACACTCATGTTTTGTATTTTCTGGAAAGCTAGACCATGAATTGGGCTCTTCCTCTTGCAAGTAGTCATTCATAGAAGAATATAGTTGCAGAAAGCACTTCCAGCTTCTAGTTTGCCAGATTTCATATTGACTCCAGACCTTCTTGAGTTGATAAGACATCCAATAAGATTAGAAGCCTTTATTGTAGTATTCTTGTTAGCTCACCTGTTCTTAGGAGACAAGAAGAGGAAACTAGAGACTTGGAGTTTTCTCTCATACAGCCCATGCTCTCATTGCCAAGTGAAAGCAGCCATCATAGTTGTTAGAAGGAAAGGAAGAAAAAACCTCTTCTTTCCTCACAGGAAATGCACAGGAGAGTTATCAGGATTCCAAGGTACACATTCACAAGTGAGAAAGAAATAAAAAATTCTCTCCTTTTAAAGTCTACTTTAAACAAAAAAAGTACTACTACTAAGAAGTAGTACATTCTACTAAAAGTAAGAAGTAGTTGTTGCTAATCTTTGATGTAGCCTCCCTTTGACTTGGATAGCAATGATATATAGGGAGCAAATTATGTACTTTTTCTGTACCAAATAAATCACTGGAGGGACCACTTAGAAGGCTCAGTATGAGAAGTACCCAAATAAGAACTTGTAAATCACCAGAAATGGTCACATGACAAGTCTATCGCCTTGTATGTTCACATAGAGGGACCGATGTTGCACACATGTGGAGTTGAATGTAATTTTTAAAATAGTTTATACATTTGGAAATTTACACATTTGGAAAAGAAAATACTAGTTCAAATATTAATTATTAATTTCTAATTAGGCATTCATTTTTCCCAAAGATCAAAGAATTTTTATGACATACACTGTCAGGAATAGAAGCAGATTTTTAAAAAAATTGCTATTCTATTCCTGTAATATATTTAAAAATTATTTTTGGAGTTTCAGTGTTTTATTTTTTCCTAGGAAAGTAAAAAATTCTAGCCATAGATGAAACACATATCCCATATATTGCCATCATAACATTGATAAGGGAAAGAAGAATTTCAAAGAAATCAAAATCATCTGTGGGGCTTCTTGAAATTTCTCTTTCCCTCACCCCCCCACCTCAAAATGAAGTTCAAATGAAAATACATTGCTTTATTACATCAGGAATATAAAATATCTGTTGCAGAATGCTCACAAAAATAACTACAAATTTCTCTTTTTTTTTGTAGAAGCCCTTAAATAGTTTCATCTAGCAGGGTGGGGGTGGGGGGAGAGTGTCTTTTAGTATTTAACAACAACAACAAAAAACTTCAGAAGGAGATAATTGTCACTACTCCATTCCACCATCTTCCCCTCCCCCCTCCTGTTTCTGGTACTATTCTCACAGATATTGCATTGTTAAAATACATATATTCCAGTTTAACATTCTCCAGTTTTCAAGTATTAGAATTACATAGCCAAACATTGTATTTGCATTGATATTAGAATTAATAATTCAGAGACCATGAGTATATGTCTTTTTTTTTAGTAGAGTGCCATTTAATATTGAGAAGTTGAATTAGAAAATAGAAAAGATACTGAAATATCCATATTACCTTTCTTCAGTGAAAAAGAGCCAAACAATGCTTAATAATTAGCTATGTTTCTTTCACAGAGGTCTGTTACCTTATGATAGAGATAATAAAGATGAAGATATAAATAATAGCCTTTCTCATTAAAACCTTGAACTTAACCTCTTGATTTCATTAGAGCAGAGAAAAAGAAAATGTTAAGAACAATAAGAATCTTGGTGTTTGATTTAAACCCAGTGTAAGATCATTGTAAAACTGTTAAAAGCTTGATTGATCGACTTTCATAATACAGTGCCAAATACAAAGCAGGAATGTGCTTGTCTCTTCTAGGAGAATTGGGTCATTGCCTATCAACCTAAGGAGGGCCCATGTTTCTTATAAGAGCAAAGTGCTGTTAATATTTTACATAGAAATCTGTTCCTGGAGTTCCAGGGAAGGCAAATCTTGCTTTGCATTCTTTTTAAAATTCAGTTTTAATTTATTTTCAGTACTCCTTTACTTCTGCCCTCCCCCACTAATGCTGGTTTAAAAAAATTACGCATAAGGGCAGCTAGGTGGTGAAGTGGATAGAGCATGAGCCTTGAATTCAGGAGGACAGGAGTTTAAATCTGGTCTCAGACTCTTAACACTTCCTAGCTGTGTGACTCTGGGCAAGTCACTTAACCCCAGCCTCAGGGGGAAAAAAAATTACACATGTGTATATATTATATTTGTTTTGCATGATTGTATACTTATGCAAAACAAACTTCCACATTAGTTGTGTCCAAAAAAAAAAAAAAAAAACAAACAAACAAAAAAGAGAGAGAATAAAAAAGAAATACTATTTTCTGATCTGCTCTTTGAGTCCTTCAATTTTCTGTCTGGAGGTATGATGATGTTTCATCATAAGTCCTTCAAAATTGTGGTTGGCCATTAATTTGATCAGAGTTGCTAAGTTTTTCAAAGTTGATTATCTTTATAATATTGTTGTTATAGTATAAGTTGTTCTACTTCTGCTTACTTTACTTTGCATCAATTCATACAAGTCTATTTAAGTTTCTCTTTAATCATCCCCTTAATCATTCTGTGTTTTTTTTGTTTTTGTTTTTGTTTTTATTTTTAGCTTTGAAAGTTATACAGTTTGGGAAAACATTTTTACATTCAAAGGTTCTGATAAAGCCTTCGATATACAAAATATAGCGAGAATTGATTCTAATTTATAAGAAATCAAGCCATTCTCCAATTAATAAATGGTCAAAGGATATGAACAGACAATTTTCAGATGAAGAAATAGAAACTATTTCTAGCCATATGTAAAGATGCTCCAAATCATTATTAATCAGAAAAATGCAAATTAAGACAACTCTGAGATACACTACACACCTGTCAGATTGGCTAGAATGATAGGAAATGATAATATTGACTGTTAGAGGGGATATGGGAAAACTGGTATACTGATACATTGTTGGTGTAATTGTGAATGAATCCAACCATTCTGGTGAGCTATTTAGAACTATGCTTAAAAAGTTATCAAACTGTCTATATCCTATGATCCAGCAATGTTATTACTGGCCCTGTATCTTAAAGAGATCTTAAAGAAGGGAAAGGGACCTGTATGTGCAAAAATGTTTGTGGCAGCCCTTTTTGTAGTGGCTAGAAACTGGAAATTGAATGGATGCCCATCGACTGGAGAATGGTTGGGTAAATTACGGTATATGAATGTTATGGAATATTACTGTTCTATAAGAAATGACCAGCAGGATGAATACAGAGAGGCTTCGGGAGATTTAGGTGAACTGATGCTGAGTGAAATGAGCAGGACCAGGAGATTATTATATACTTCAACAACAATACCATATGATGATCAGTTCTGATGAACATGGCTCTCTTCAACAATGAGATGAACCAAATCAATTCCATTTGTTCAATAATGAAGAGAAGCAGCTATACCAAGCGAAAGAACTATGGGAAATGAGGGGATAGGGAACCACAACATAGCATTTCCAATCCCTCTGTTTTTGTCTGCCTGCATTTTTGATTTCCTTCTCAGGTTATTTTTACTTTATTTCTAAGTTCTATTTTTCTTGTGCAGCAAAATAACTGTATAGATATGTATACATATATTGTATTTAACATATACTTTAACATATTGGTCTACCTATCATCTAGGGGAGGGGATGGGGGGAAGGAGGGGAAAAGTTGGAACAGAACGTTTTGCAAGATTCAATGCAGAAACATTACCCATGCATATATCTTGTAAATAAAAATCTACAATAAAAAAAGAAAATTACACAGTATGAGTGTTATATCACATTCATATATGTTCACTTATTCACTCATTTACCAGTTGATGAGCATCCAGTTATTTTCCAAGTCTTTGCCACCACAAAAAAAGAGCTTGGGTTTCTCTTATCTCTTTGGGATATTAATATCTAATAGCAATATCAATGTGTCAAAAGCATGGGTGGTTTATTTTTGAGCATGGTCCAAATTGCTTACAGAATGATTAGATAACATCTACTAAGAGTGCATTAAAGTACTTATTTTTCCATAGCCCCTCCAACATTGTTGTTTTCCTTTTTTTGTCAATTTAGTCAATCTCATGAATATATATAGCATTATATAGCATTCTTTATGTCTAATTGAGAAATCAGTTAAGGTTGACTTTTTTTACTTAAATCATGACCGTGATAAATTTGAAGATTCCTTGATTTTATCCACAGAGAATGCAAAATTCAATGGGGGTAGAATTTTAAACCACACTAATTTTATAGTCACAAAGAAAATTTGAAGATCTTAATAAGGGAAATGAATGCTTTTTTATCTTTGAAAGAGGAAGGAAGAGAACCATTTTAAATTCAAGGTAAAAAGTTAACCATTTTTAGCAGGACTAGGAGATCATTGTATACTTCAACAACAATACTATATATGATGATCAATTCTGATGGATGTGGCCATCTCCAACAATGAGATGAACCAAATCAGTTCCAATTGAGCAGTAATGAACTGAACCACCTACACCCAGTGAAAGAACTCAAGGAGATGACTATGAACCACTACATGGAATTCCCAGTCCCTCTGTCTGTTTTTGTCCACCTGCATTTTTTTCCTTCACAGGCTATTTTAATTGTACACTATTTCAAAGTCCGGTTGTTTTTGTACAGCAAAACAACTGTTTGGACAAGTATACATATATTATTATATTTCATTTATACTTTAACATATTTAACATGTACTGGTCAACCTGCCATCTGGGTGGGGGGGGGGAAGGAAGGGAAGAATTAGAACAAAAGGTTTGGGAATTGTCAATGTTGTAAAATTACCCATGCATATATCTGGTAAATAAAAACTATTAAACAAAAAAAAATAATATTTAAAAATTTTTTTAAAAGTTAACCATTTTTAGAAAAATAGATCCAATGAAACCATAGTTCTTCAAAAAATACAGCATATAAAAAATTAATGTTTAGCTGTTTTTCTCAGTTACCCTAAAATGTATTTTCTTGATGAATATCTAACACCAATTATGACCTAGAAGAAACTTGTTTAGAAGCAAATGTGAAAGAAAAATTGGTCTTCTAGTAGTTTCCTTGAATATTTAATAAGAATTGCAACAGAAGATTAACTTTAGAAGCTTTATATATACTTACTGCATAAGACATGGACTAGAATTCTAGGGGATAAATAGTCTTGCTATTTGCATCAGTTAAAGAAATATACACACTAAACTGTCACTATGAATGTGTATATATGCATTATGTAAATATGTATAAATGCACATACAAATGTATATATATATATATATATATATAATATATGGCATGGCATTCAAATCACTTGTTTATGTTTGTACATATGAATATGTTCTGATACCTAGAGATTTTAATCTTTCAATAACAGGGGTTCTGTCCTCCCAAAATAACTTTACTTCAGTAAGCTCTAACAAAGGTCTTAAAAATCTGTCCTCAGTTCTAGCAGAATGCTGTTATTTATACTTCATTAAACTTGTTCACAGAAAAGAACTGGTTTCTAAGCAAGTTATTGAAATACTTATAAGTATGTTGGACCTTTTCTTTTTTGAAAGATAAGAATTTAATGTGGAATTAGAGAGGGTGGGAAGACAGCCTTTGACTATTGTCCAGAAGAACTAATCTATTGTGATGGAAATTATAGAGAGCATTTAGCATTTAATCTGCTTTATATTTACATTGGATCCCTGCTAGAGAGTATCATTTCTTTTTCCATGGTCCTGAGTAAGATTTATTTTGTCTTTTGTGCCCTAGGAGGCAGAGAAATTTAAGACAATGCCTTTACATGATATTCAGTTAGATATTACAAGCTAGAACCAGAACTTGAAATAAGGCTTTATCAGCTCTAATGATCCAAAAGGGAGGTGTCTGAAGTACAAATTGCTTGCCCTATAGTGTTCAAGTTGATCCAGGCAAGAAGCAAATAGATCTTGAGATCCTTTTGGAAGCTAGCCTTTTGTACTGGTTTGATATCAATATCAGTAGAAATAATAGAGGAAATACTGAGAATGATATTCTTCTAAAATTTGCAGTAATTCTATGGTAGTTAAAATTTTTATTATAATAAAAATAGGACTAATATTTGAAACTAGCATTTTATGGGAATGTAGAAACATGTACTTGTTGCTTCTCTTCTGAGTTCTGAGAAGGTACCAGTTTTTGTCAGAAGAATTTAAAGAAGGTACTGTTTGTAATAATACTAACACACAATAATACTATAATAATATAAATACTACAGTTATAATATAAAACTATAATAATAACAAAAGACAGCAAAACTGTCTCCTAATAAACCCTGGAGCTTCTAAAAGCTTATAAACTATCATTTGACCATCTTCTTCTACTAAGATATATTGTTGACTAAACTTCAATAGGTATAATGCCATTTAGCTTTAGATACTTCATTCTGACAGTTAATTACCTGGATCTATTGCCAAGGAAAAAAAAAAGTGTATCCTTATGAAAAACCACCCATATCACATGTGTATATGACCGTACTCTGTTGAAGACAGGGTATTTATTATCTTTTTAAACTTAGGAAAAGGTCCTTAAAGAGAATAAAAGTGAAATAATTCTGGTATAAGCTATTACTTTTAATATTGCTAAGTACTATAGCTAGTTCTCTATGTTTCCCTTATGACTTGCTTCTCTTAAGTGATTTGTGAAGAAAATGAAGTTTTTTGGCACATGGAACTTAATGTGCTCCATTGTGTGCCATATATTCACATGGAGAAAACACTCTCAACATATAAACAGTATTTAAAGGGAGTGGAGGGAATTGCTGATTCCAAGTGTTTTCAGCATTTTAAAAATTCTTTCTAGAAAGTTTAATGTGGAGATGTCAAATACTTTTAAGTGTATATACAAATGTTTTATGTGAATTTGTTTAAACTTTCAAAATGGTATCAGAAAATCAATGTGCTTGGCATCTACAAAGTTTAGTTCTCTTACAATGAGTCATATTTTTAAAACATTTTTAGTAGAGATAGGATTAGGGATTAATGCATATTGAATTTTGAGCCCTCCTATATTGGCTTGTTACCATAGGTTAAATGTTCTTTAGAAAAATAGAATTTTATGAGATAAATTCTGCTCACATAATTTTCAACTCTTTTTTAAACCATTCAGGAAAAGCATGTTGTAGTTCCATGCTATCCTCTTCTACAAGGTCCTTTATTTCTTGAAGTGTTGGATTATTTTCATTTTGTTTTGTTTTGCAGTATTTGTTCATAGATGTCTGAACTCATTTAGTAGGAACAGAGGCCATATTTCCTTCTGTTAATGTTTTCCTGTTGATTTACTTGGTTATTTTCAAGGTTTTTGAAATTTCTATTTCTTTAAATCTTTGGCACTGTCGGTCTTTCTCTATCCCTTATTTATTTATTGTTTATTTATGGCTCCCTCTTCTTGAACTGTGGTTTCCTTGGGGCCTGTAATTGAAAGCATCTTAGCCTTCTCCCATGCTTAGAAACTCACAATTTACCAGGCTGGATCTCTGCCCCAACTGACTTTGGGTTGGTCAAAACTGGTCACAGTTATATATGTGACAGGGTACTGCATAATCCATGCTTCTCCTCCCTCACCCCCCAGTGCGCATGTGCGCAGCGCGAGCGCACACACAGACACACACACACACACACACACACTTACACACACACACACACACACACACACACACACACGGTGTCCTTTCCTGGTAACTTGTCCCACTTCCTCTGGCCTGGCACTGGCAGCCCGTTGGAACTAACAGTTCAAATGTGGTATTTCTGTTGCAACCTCCAGTAGGCTTTTGCTCCTTAAAGGTTGTGACAAAGCTGTGGAAACCCAAGAAAATTTCCACAACCTGGAACCAAGGTCTCGGGAGCACTTGGAAAGAAGGGGCGACCAGGGTATAATAGCAGGTTTTGATATCCTTGGATCTGCTAATGTGGCTTTCCTGCCATTAGCTTGGGTAGTGGGGAAAGGGTCCTAAGTGAACACAGGATCAGTGAACCTCAATTGCTGGGGTTTTTTTCCCCCTTGCTTTTAGATACTTGTGTCCTAGATGATAGAAGGAAATGAACTTTCTTTATCTCTGGGGCATAATTTGGGAATCAGAGAAAATATTTAGTGTATCAGCTTGTTGTTTACATGACCATTTCCAGCTGTTTTTGAAAAACATTTTAAATTCCATTGAATGGAATAATAATGGAGTGTTTATCTCTAGTAAATGTAGTTGGAAGGAGATGATACAAGTGTCCCCCAGAACCTGATAATATCAGAGGTTGTAGAAGAAGTTAAGCAATGTAGAAGGCCTAGAAATGTTCTGATTACATATTTTATAATATTTTTTTAAAAGAAAGAAAGGGAAGAAAAGAAGAATATACTAGGGAAAAAAGGGGAAGAAGTATTAGGGAAATTATTTTATATAATTGGAATATGCAAGTAGAAGACTATAAAAACAATGAAGAACATAGGAGAACCGGCTAGATTTGAAGCCAACATTTAGAATAGTACTCCCTAATTTAAATTATTCAGGGTCATAATCAAACTAATAAGGATGATTTTATGAAAGTGGGAAAAGAAAATTGATCTGATGGAAAAAAGAATCAAGAATATTAAGAAAAATGAGGGTTCTTCCGGCCAAGATGGCGGCAAGGAGGCAGACAGCTGCTTGAGCTCTGCCTTTTCTCTCGGAATTTACTTCATGACAAGCCTCGGAGTTAATGCTTGACCAGAAAAGAAACCCACAAATAATCGCCAAGAGACTTGAAATTCAACAGAAAAGGTCAGTGTTTGCTGGGGGGGGAGGGGGGGGGTGTCGAACAGACTGGGCCCAGACTGAGGGTAGGCAGCGAGAGCGAGGCAGGCAGCTCACACAGCTCAGACCGAAGGGGGAGGGGTACGATCTCTGCCTTTCTGAGAAAAGACTTTTACCCCAGTGTGGATATTCTGACTTGGCAGCAAGCCAGGAGCAGTGGAGAAGGTGTAAACACTGGAGGTGAAGAATAAAATGCCAGAAAGCTACCATCTCTCGGGACCAGGCCACCCCCAACCCCCACCTGGAGTGACTCAGCACGTTCTCAGAGCCTCACAGCCCAGACACAGAGCAGTCATCGAAGTCCTGTTAGTACCTCGATGCTGCCCACCCCCCCCCCCCCAGTCTGTAGAGGAAGCTCATTAACCCCATCTAGCCCCATCCACCCCCCAGAAACAGACCAATTGTTTTTCTTGTCAATTTGTTTTCTTCGATTCCCAATATGACAAAATGAACAAAAAATTCAAAAGGGCTCTAACCATTGACGGCTTCTGTGTGGAGAGAGAGCAGACTTCAAATACTGAGGAGACTAAAAACAGACTGTCCCCAGAGGAATCCCCTAAGGGATTTCGCGCTGCTCCTCAATACATAAGGCTCTCACAAGAGAGCTAGAAGAGAAATGGGAAAAGGAAAGGGAATCTTGGCAAGAGAGTCTGGTGAAGTTATCCAGAGTGGATAAAGAGATGAAATCATTAAAATAAAATTAGTGAATTGGAAAAGGTAAACAACTCCAAGGAAAACAGGATTAGTGAGCTGGAAAAAGAAAACAGCTCTCTAAAAAAGAAAATGGATAAAATGGAAAAAAATTCCATAGAAGATAAGAACTCAATTGGACATTTACAAAAAGATATAAAAAAAGTGAGTGAAGAAAACACATCATTGAAAATTAGAATGGAACAAGTAGAAATGAATGATTCAAGGAGAAACCAAGAAGTAGTCAAGCAAAACCAGAAAAACGAAACAATTAAAAAAGAATGTCAAATACCTTATTGGAAAGACAACAGACCTGGAAAACAGATACAGGAGAGACAATTTGAGAATAATTGGACTCCCTGAAAAATGTGAGGAAAAAAAGAGCCTGGACACTATTTTCCAGGAAATTATCAAAGAGAACTGCCCAGACATTTTAGAAACAGAGGGTAAAATAGACATTGAAAAAATTCATCGATCACCTACTGAAAGGGACCCTAAAATCAAAACACCAAGAAATATAGTGGCCAAGTTCAAGAACCATCAGAAAAAGGACAAAATATTGGAAGCTGCTAGAAAACAGCAATTCAGATATGGAGGAGCCACAATAAGGATCTAGCAGCGTCCACATTAAAAGAACGAAGGGCCTGGAAGGGATGATATTCCAAAAGGCTAAGGAACTTGACATGCAGCCAAGAATAACTTACCCAGCAAAAATGAGCATCATTTTCCAGGGAAGAAGATGGACATTTAACAAAATAAATGGAATCCATCTATTCTTCATGAAAAAACCAGACCTACACAAAATGTTTGATCTTCAAATACAGAACTCAAGAGATTTCTAAGAAGGTAAAAAGAAATCTTGAGAACTATACTTCTGCTATAAAGATATGCAAAGAACACATGTATAATTTGTCCTAGAAAATAGAGGTGGAAAGGAAATTATACCATAAAAAAGTGTAAAGTAGTGATACTATATCTCATGAAGAGGCAAAGGTAACCTATTATATCTGAGAGAAAGAAAAGAGGGGGATGAACATAGTGTGTATCAATAGACATATTTGATTTATGGTGAAATTTATTCCACTTTATTGAAAAGTGAGAGGGAAGGAGTAAGCTAAGGGGAAGGGAACACAGAAATTGTGAGAAAAAGGGGTAAAATAGGAAGAAGAACTTAAAGATGGGGGAGGGATACTAAAAAGGGAGGGCTGTGAAAAGCAAGTGGTGTTCACAAGTTTAATACTGGGTAGAGAGATAAGAGGGAAAGAAAGGAGAAAAGCATAAGCAAGGATTAACAGGATGGCAAGCAATATAGAATTAGTCCTTCTAACCATAAATGTGAATGGGGTAAACTCCCTCATAAAGAGGAAGCAGTTAGTATACTGGATTAAAAGCCAGAATCCTACTATATGTTGTTTACAGGAAACACACCTGAAAAGGGGTGATACATTCAAAATAAAAGTAAAAGGGTGGAGCAGAATCTATTAAGCTTCAGGTGAAGCCAAAAAAGCAGGAGTAGCCATCCTCATCTCAGATCAAGCAAAAACATAAATTGATCTATTTAAAAGAGATAAGGACTGGCATTATATCCTGCTAAAGGGTGACATAGATAATGAAGCAGTATCAATATTAAACATATATGCAACAAGTGGTGCAGCATATAAATTCTTAAAAGAGAAATTAAGAGAGCTGCAAAAAGAAATAGAAAGCAAAACTATAATAGTGGGAGATCTAAACCTTGCACTCTCAGAATTATATAAATCAAACCAAAAAATAAATAAGAAAGAAGTCAAAGAGGTAAATAGAATACTAGAAAAGTTTGATATGATAGATCTTTGGCGAAAGCTAAATGGAGACAGAAAGGAGTACACTTTCTTCTCAGCAGTTCATGGAACCTATACAAAAATTGATCATATACTAGGACATAAAAACCTCAAAATCAAATGCAGTAAGGCAGAAATAGTAAATGCCTCCTTTTCAGACCACAATGCAATGAAAATTACATTCAATAAAAAGCCAGGAGAAAATAGGCCAAAAAATAATTGGAAATTAAATAATCTCCTACTAAATAATGATTGGGTGAAACAGTAAATAATAGACATAATTAATAACTTCACCCAAGAAAATGACAATAATGAGACATCCTGCCCAAATGTCTGGGATACAGCCAAAGCAATAATAAGGGAAAGTTTTATATCTCTACAGGCCTACTTGCATAAAATAGAGAAAGAGAGGGCCAACGAATTGGGCTTACAATTAAAAGTGCTAGAAAAGGAACAAATTAAAAACCCCCAAACAAACATGAAACTTGAAATTCTAAAAATAAAAGGTGAGATTAATAAAATTGAAAGTAAGAAAACTATTGAATTAATTAATAAACTAAGAGTTGGTTCTATGAAAAAAACCAACAAAAAACAAACCCTTAGTAAATCTGATTAAAAAAAGGAAAGAGGAAAAGCAAATTGTTAGTCTTAAAAATGAAAAGGGAGAACTCACCACTAATGAAGAGGAAATTAGAACAATAGTTAGGAGCTACTTTGCTCAACTTTATGCCAATAAATTCGATAACTTAAATGAAATGGAAGAATACCTTCAAAAATATAGCTTGCCCAGATTAACAGAGGAAGAAGTAAATAGTCTAAATAGTCCCATTTCAGAAAAAGAAATAGAACAAGCTATTATCCAATTCCCTAAGAAAAAATCCCCAGGACCAGATGGATTTACATGTGAATTCTACCAAACATTTAAAGAACAACTAACTCCGATGATATATAAACTATTTGAAAAAATAGGGATTGAAGGAGTCCTACCAAATTCCCTTTATGACACAGACATGGTACTGATACCTAAACCAGGTAGGCTGAAAACAGAGAAAGAACATTATAGACCAATCTCCCTCATGAATATTTACGTTAAAATCTTAAATAAAATATTAGCAAAAAGACTACAGAAAATCATCCCCAGTATAATACACTGTAACCAAGTGGAATTTATACTAGGAATGCAGGGCTGGTTTAATATTAGGAAAACTATTAGTATAATTGACCATATTAATAATCAAATTAAGAAAAACCATATGATCTCATTTCAATAGATACAGAAAAAGCATTTGATAAAATCCAACATCTATTCCTACTAAAAATAATTGAGAATATAGGAATGGACTATTCCTTAAAATAATCAGGAGCATATATTTAAAACCGTCAGTAAACATCATATGTAATGGCGATAAACTGGAACTTTCCTAGTAAGATCAGGAGTGAAACAAAGGTGCCCACTATCACTATTACTATTCAGTATTGTATTAGAAATGCTAGCCTTGGCAATAAGAGTCGAAAAAGAGATTAAAGGAATTAGAGTAGGTAATGAGGAAATCAAACTATCACTCTTTGCAGATGACATGATGATATACTTAGAGAACTCCAAAGACTCTGCTAAAAAACTATTAGAAATAATTCAGAACTTTAGTAAAGTTGCAGGATACAAAATAAATCCACATAAATCCTCAGCATTTTTATGCATTACCAACACAATCCAACATCAAGAGATACAAAGAGAAATTCCATTCAAAATAACTGTCGATGGTATAAAATATTTGGGAATATATCTACCAAAGGAAAGTCAGGAATTGTATGAGCAAAATTATGAAACACTTGCCACAAAAATAAAATCAGATTTAAATAAATGGAAAGACATTAAGTTCTCTTGGATAGGCTTAGCGAATACAATTAAAATGACAATACTCCCTAAACTAATCTATTTATTTGGTGCTATACCAATCAGACTCCCAAGAAACTATTTTAATGACCTAGAAAAAATAACGACAAAATTCATATGTAAGAACAAAAGTTTGAGAATTTCAATGGAAGCAATTGAAAAAAAAAAAAAAATCACATGAAGGTGGCCTAGCTGTACCTGATCTAGAACTATATTATAAAGCAGCAGTCACCAAAACCTTTTGGTATTGGCTAAGAAATAAACTAGTTGATCAGTGGAATAGGTTAGGTTTACAGGGCAAGATAGTGAGTAAAAATAACAATCTAGTGTTTGACAAACCTAAAGATTCCAACTTCTGGGATAAGAATTCATTATTTGACAAAAACTGTTGGGAAAACTGGAAATTAGTATGGCAGAAACTAGGCATGGACCCACATTTAACAGCACATACTAAGATTAAAATGGGTCTGTGATTTAGGCATAAAAAATGAGATCATAAATAAATTAGAAGAACATAGGATAGTTTACCTTTTAGACTTGTGGAGGAGGAAGGTATTGGTGACCAAAGGAGAACTAGAGACCATTATTGATCACAAAATAGAAGATTTTGATTACATCATATTACAAAGCTTTTGTACAAACAAAACTATTGCAAACAAGATTAGAAGGGAAGTAACAAATTGGGAAAACATTTTTATAGTTAAAGGTTCTGATAAAGGCCTCATTTCCAAAATATACAGAGAATTGACTCTAATTTATAAGAAATCAAGCCATTCTCCAATTTATAAATGATCAAAGGATATGAACAGACAATTTTCAGATCATGAAAGTGAAACTATTTCCACTCATATGAAAAAGTGTTCCAAATCACTACTGATCAGAGACATGCAAATTAAGACAACTCTGAGATACCACTATACACCTGTCAGATTGGCTAAGGTGACAGGAACAAATAATGATGAGTGTTGGAGGGGCTATGGGAAAACTGGGACACTGATGCATTGTTGGTAGAGTTGTGAAAGAATCCAAAAATTCTGGAGAGCAATCTGGAATTATGCCCAAAAAGTTATCAAAATGTGCATACCCAGCAGTGCTACTACTGGGCTTATCTCCCAAGTAAATACTAAAGAAGGGAAAGGGAACTGTATGTGCCAAAATTTTTGTGTCAGCCCTTTTTGTAGTGGCTAGAAACTGGAAAATGATTGGATGCCCATCAGTTGGAGAATGGTTGGGTAAATTATGGTATATGAATGTTATGGAATATTATTGTTCTGTAACAAATGACCAACAGGATGAATACAGAGAGGCTTGGAGAGACTTACATCAACTGATGCTGAATGAAATGAGCAGAAGCAGAAGATCATTATACACTTCAACAATGATACTGTACGAGGATGTATTCTGATGGAAGTGGATATCTTCAACATAGAGAAGAGCTAATACAATTCCAATTGATCAATGATGGACAGAATCAGCTGCACCCAGAAAAGGAACACTGGGAAATGAGTGTAAACTGTGAGCATTTTTTGTTTTTCTCCCCAGGTTATTCTTACCTTCTGAATCCAATTCTTCCTTTTCAGCAAGAACAACAACAACAAAATTCAGTTCTGCACATATATATTGTACCTAGGATATACCATAACATATTTAATATGAATGGGAATTCCTGCTATATATGGGAGGGAGTGGAGGGAAGGAGGGGAAAAATTCGGAACAGAAGAAAGTATAAGGGTTTAATGTTGTAAAAAAAATTACCTATGCATATGTACTGTCAAAAAATGTTATAATTATAAAATTAATTAAAAAAAAAAAAAGAAAAATGAGAAAAGCCCGAAGAAAAAAAGAGCTGAATATAGGAGTATAATGGTCAATATTTAACAATCAGCTCTCCAAAATGTCTGATACACTTTAAGCTTGATCTGCATCACTTATTTCTCTGTTAATTTCTTGAGTCTAGACAATCAATAGAACAATAAATTCAGTCCTAATATGTATCATTTGCTATTTTCTGAGGTATAAATGCTCACAGGCAAAGTTATAATAATTAGCTCTTGTGTGCAGTTTGAACTGCCTTCATCACACATCTTGCCTAGCAGTACCAGATCTCAAACTATGGTGCAAAACAATAAACTTCACAACAATTAAGTATTAGTTAAGAAGAAGATAAAAAATTCCCCCTAATGGAATAGATTATACAACATATAAAGAAATTAACATTATAGTTTCATGTTTGATAAATCCAAGATCACTGCATCAGGCTAAGACTTCACTATTTGACAAAAATTTCTAGTTAATTAGAAAAGTAGTCTGGAAGAAACTAAGTATAAGTCAATATCTTACAATAGGTAATAAGATAAGATCCAAATTAACAGGTGACTTAAAACGGAGAGTAACATCTAAAGTAAATTGAAGGATCAAGGAAGAAAAAAATTTTATATATCTGTAGACTGAGGAACTCCTCATGACTTAGCTAGGGATTAAAATAGACAAGATAAAATAGATAGCTTTATTACATAAATTATATAAAATGTTCAAGTTTTTGCACAAACAAAACTAATGAATTTAAAATTAAAAAGGAACGAGATAATAGGACAAAAACCTATGTAGCAAATATCAGAGAATTCTTAGAATATTATAAACTTGTTCAAAATGAAGCAAGGAAAACCAGAATATAGGAAATAACATATTTTAAAAACATGCTGACCTACCATGATTTCATAATACTGATGATAAAATAGTATTAATGACAGAAAGTTAATGGATTTAGGATTTTTAAAAATTTTATACAATTTTCGAATAAAGTTAATGTGGAAATTTCTATATATGATGAAGTAAAAACTCAGACATTTTCTGTTTAATCAATATCTGTTTAATTAGCTAATTGATCATCAATAAGTTAATGATCAGTTATTTCTTATGATAATCAAAGACAAAATTATGGAGAGGCTGAAAACCTTAAATAGTTTTGTAAAAGGGAATGCCCTTAATGAGTGAAAATTAACTTTTGACTGTTAGATATTTAGTGAGGAAATGGGTTAGAAGTCTTTAGCTCTTCCTGCTGAAAACATGGTTCAATCATGAGACTCAACCTCCTCTAGTGACCTGGAAAGGGAAATCCATCTCCATCCAAACCACTTCGGTTATTTATTTATTTATTTTTTGGTTACATGAATTGGGTCATCCTAAACTCTAATGGGGCATGTAAGAACAGTGACTTTTTTTGGAGTAAGGAGTAGCTTAGACTGGATTCTGTTTACTCTGATCAGAAATTTGGTCTTCTAGCTAGATGGGGTGTGCAGCCCCAATCTGAAGGGTATGTTCCCCGAAGATTAGAAGTAATCTCAATCAACCATGTCCCTTGGAAGTTGACTTTTTACAGGATGGGCCTCAGTGAATAAAAAGAGGAGAAAAGTCTAGATCCTAATTTAATAATTTGGTTACTATAGAAATTTAGTTTTTGATCACTATATTTAATTTTGATTACTATAATTTTAATAATATATTTTAATAATTTAAAAATAATTTATAATGATTTTAATGATTTAATATTTTTAATTTAACAATTTGATTTTATAATTGCTTACTATTTGATGTAATAATCGATTAATATATAATTTTTTCATATATATATTTTATGCATATATATATTTGCAATTGTATGCAAATATATGTGTGTATAAAAGTGTATAGATACATTCGTGTATTCACATATACCAAATACTTATATATATATATATATATATATATATATATATATATATATATATATATATATATATATATATATATATATGTATAAATTATGCAAGGGTTTTCTTTTTCTTTTTTTTCCACTAATTTACGAAACTGGAGAGAAAGAAAATAGATTTTTCATCTTTAAAAGAAAATCAGATTAAATTTTAAAATGTCAGGAGTATGTTAAACAAAAAAACAAAGAAGGAAAGGAATATTGAAGAGGAGTCTGGGAGAATTTTCACTCGTAGTAGGATGTTAAGAATGAAAAAATATGACAGAGAAAAAGGAAAGAATGATGATCATTCAACATTTAGACCTATGAGTATATTTCTATTCGGAGTGGTGTTGGATCAACTGAGGAAGAAGCAGCTTCTTTTATTCCAAAAATTATTGATATACAGAGACAATTTTTTCTTTTTTTCTTTCTTTTTATTAATATTATTTCATTTTTCCAAAAACATACAAATATAGTTTTCAACCATACCTTTTTTATTTTCTACCTTTCCCCTTCTCCATCCCAAGACAGCAAACAGTCCAATATAAACATGTGCAGTTCTAAACATATTGCCATATTCACTGTGCTGCATAAGAAAAATCAGATCAAAATAGGAGAAAAACATTCGAAAGAGAAAAAAACAAACAAACAAGAAAGCAAACAACAACAAAAAGGTGAAAATACTATGCTCTGATTCACCTTCAGATTTCATCTAGTCTTTTGTCTTTCTGGTTGTAAAACTCACTTTCCACACAAGTCTATTGGAATTGCCTTGAATAACCTTCTTACTAAAAGAGCCAAGTCTATCACAGTTGATCATCACATAATCTTGTAGTTACTGTGTAAAATGGTCTCTTGGCTGTGTTTGCTTCACTTAGCATCAGTTCTTGTAAGTTTTTCCAGGCTTTTTTGAGTTCATTCCTTTTGAAACTATAATATTCCATTACATTCATATACCACAACTTATTCAGCCATTCCCCAACTAATGAACATCTATTCGATTTCCATCTCCTTGCTACTACAAAAAGGGCTGCTCCAAACATTTTTGCATATGTGGGTCTTTTTCCCTTTTTTATAATCTCTTTGGGATATACAGACCCCCTAGAGACACTGCTGAATCAAAATGTATGCACAATTTTGTAGCCCTTTTTGGGCATAGTTCAAATTGCTTGTCAGAATGGTTGGATAAATTCATAACGTCATTCACAATACATTCGTGTCCCACCTACCCTCCAATATTTATCATTATCTTTTCCTGTCATCTTATCCACTCTGAGAAGTGTGAAGTAGTATTTCAGAGTTCTCTTAATAAATAGTGACTTAGACATTTTTTCATATGACTAAAAGTGACTTTAATTTTTTCATCTGAAAGTTGTCTATTTATAAAAGATAAAAATTAAAGAATTAAAAATTTAAAAAACGAAACAAAAACATGGAATAGAAGCAAGAAGACAATGATAATACATATGTGTCTTCAGTGAATTAGTCTTCAAATTTAAACAAATTACATACCTTTCCCACAGTAGGCTCTATATAAATGTTATCTATTATTATTAACATTATCATCATCCTTAGAGATGAATAACCCAAAACATCGTGAGGAAACTGAGGTCCAGGGATATATGGAGTGATTTTTTTCAAGCGAAGTAGCACAGCTGGGATTCAATGCCACCTTCTCTTATACCAAATGTAATAACATTTCGGAGTTTTAGGGAATAGGAGAATTCCTGTAGAATTGGGAATTTTATGCTGTTTTCAAGAAAATCAGAATAATAAAGTATTTATTACTCTGGCTGGTTAGCTTGACTTCAATTTTTGGTAAAATTCTATATCATATTATTAAATAGATGGTTTGTGAGAATTCATTATGGAATAGCTAGCATTTATATGGTGACTATTATGTGTCAGATGCTTTACAAATAAATATTATCTTGTTTTGTCCTCATAACAACCCTGGACATGAAAACCAAGAGTCAGATATTTGTTAAATGCCTTTTAAAATTCCTAGTACTTTATCCTTCCCAGGCCTTTCCATCTCATTTGGGAAATATCATTATTTTTCTTAAGAATAGGTATTTTTAGGATCATAAGACCTAGAAACTATAGGATTGGTGAGATCTCACCATTTCTAGCCCAGCTCAGTCAATGGAATATACTTCACTCTTATGTATTCCAGTCATTCATTCTTTCCCATCCTCTTCCCACTACTTCATTTTATAATTTAATGATATTTTATTTTTCATAACTTCATGTAAATATATTTTTCAATATTAATTTTTATTAATTTATTTTTTAAAATAATAGCTTTTTATTTTCAAAATAAATTCCAAGATAGTTTTTAGCATTCACCCCTGAAAAATCGTGTTACAAATTTTTCTTCTTCCCTTCCCCTCTGTCCTAGACAGCAAGTAATATGATATTATGTTAAACATGTGCATTTCTTCTGCACATACTTCCACATTTATCACGCTGCACAAGAAAAATCAGATCAAAAAGGAAAAATAAGTGAGAAAGAAAAAAAAAGGAAGTAAAAAACAACAAAAACAATGAACATGCCATGTTGTATTCCACATTCATTCCCCACAGTTCTCTTTCTGGATGCAGAAGGTTCTCTAAATCACAAGACTATTGGAATTGGCCTGAATCACCTCATTTCAACATTAATTTTTGTAAAATTTTTCAGTTCTAAATTTTTTTCCCTCTCTCCTTTTTCTCTTCTCTCCCCAAAACAGTAAGCAATCTGATATGGGTTATACATATACAATGATGTATTTATACCTATTCGTCATTTGTGAAAGAAAAAATCAGAATCAACAATAAGAAAGAAAAAACAACAAAAAAAGGTGAAAATATTATCCTTGGTCTACCTTCAATCTCCATAGTTCTTTCTGTAGATATCAATAGCATTTTTTCCTCACAATTCCATTTGAATTGTCTTGAATTACTGTATTGCTGAAAAGAGCTAAGTCTATCATAGTTAATCATCACACAATCTTGCTGTAACTGTGGACAGGGTTCCGATTTTGCTCATGTTACTTAAAATCAGTTCATTTCCAGGTTTTTCCAATATTGCCTGCTTATCTTTTTTTTTTTCTTACACAAAACTATTCCATTACATTTATACACTACAACTTGTTCATCTATTGCTCAATTGATGGGCATCGCCTTAATATCCAAATCCTTGTCAACACAAAGACAGATGCTACAAATATTTTTGCACATGTGTGTTCTTTTTCCTTTTTTATGTTCTTTTTGATATACAAACCCAGGAGTAATATGCTGGATCAAAGGCCATGTAGTTTTATAGCCTTTTGAACATATTTTCAAATTGTTTTCCAGAATGGTTAAATCAGTTCACAACTCCACCAACAATGCATTAGTATCCTACTTTTCCCACATGCCATCCAACATTATCATTTCCTTTTTCTGTCATATTAGCTAATCTGATTGGTGTGAGGTGGCACTTCAGAGTTGTTTTAATTTGCATTGCTCTAATCAATAGTTATTTAAAGTGTTTTTTTTTTCCTATGACTATAAAGGGTTTTAATTTCTTCATCTGAAAATTTTTCGTATCCCTTGACCATTTGTCAGTTGGGGGAATGGCCTTTATTCTTTTAAATTTGACTCAATTCTCTATATATTTTATAACTGGAACCTGTAAAGGGCTGAAACTGACTAGGTGCACTGGAATGAAACAACTGAGCACTTAAGGCTAATTACCTATTGGACAATACTCTATTAGTATATACTTGGAAAAATACCCCTTCTCACTACTCTGTACTGGCTTGATCTTTTGGTGTATAAAGGTAATTATAGGAGGGATTAGGGGATGGAGTAAGACAAGCCAGAGTCATTTTGGAGGAGGACTAGGAGAAGGGAGGTTGATTGGCGAAGATCATGTGGCAGTTTTGACCATCCCCTTCACTTCTCCTCCTAAAGACCAAGGACTTTTGCTTATCCTGACTCCAGCTGATTCTGAGGTCTCCAGGGAGCTAACCCGAATTTCACAGAACCTTTCTCAGAAATGCTGGCTGTAAAAATTGTTTCCTAGCCTTCTTCTTCCCTTTTAGTCTAGGTTACATTGATGTGATTTAGAAACAAAATACCTTACCAAGAATTCCATACTAACTGGTGAATGAGGAAAAATTTATTTTGCATTCTTGCAAGAATGGTTGCCTAGGTTAGTAGAAGCACTTTTGGAACCCCAATACCTGTATTTAATTTCCTATCCTGAGGGGCAAATCCCTTCCCTGATTCCCTTCCCTGATTTCCCATTAATTATATGTTAGAAATTACAGGTGTGAATCTTTACCCCTCGTTATATGTTCTGAGAGGGAAGATTATTGTGGGAGGGCTAGGGTCAAAGAACAAAGAATTCTTTTCAAATCTGGCTCACCACCCGTAATTACAAAAGCCAGTCCCTGTCCCCAAGGAGTTTATATTCTTATGGAGGCAAAGTTTAGAGGGCTCCTTTAGAAATCTAAAACCTCCACACCTGATTATTCTTTGATGTCCTTGTGGGTTTAAGTTTCATTTTTCCAATTTAATTTTCTTAAGTAAGTCTGGAAACCAAATGCCAATCCATTTCTCACTATAATGTTCACTATTTCTTGGTCATGATTTCCTTCCTTCTCCAAAGATCTGACATAAAATTTTCCTTGCTTTTCTAATTTTCTTGTAGTATAACCCTTTATGTCTAAATCATGAACCCATTTTGACCTTATTTTGATATAGGATTTAAGATGTTGGTCTATGCTCCGTTTCCACCACAGTATTTTCAAGTTTTCCCATCAATTTTTGTCATATAGTGAATTCTTATGCTAGAAGCCAGTTTTGGGGTTCATCAAACAGTAGGTTACTTTATTCATTGAGGATTGTGTCTTCCTTCTCCTACTTCTTCCTCTGATGCTTCTCACCTGGTTTTCCCAGGACAACACCCTTATATGTAGTGTCCTTCTATTAGAATATGTTTTTTGGGAATCACATCGGTCTTTCCTTTATATTTGTATTTCCAATGCTTAACATTATATGGGAGACTGAGTAGTTACTTAAGAGCTTCATTCATTCATTCATTTTGGACAGGAAAGTATCTTTCCATAGTCTCCTCCAAAGTCCCCATTTCATTCTGTTTTAAATTATTCTTTATTCTTGTATGTGGCAGGTGCTAAATCCCTTTATCAAAATGAACTAATGAGAGATATCTTCAGGTACAAAGACAAAGCATTTATTCAATCCTTGCTGGGAGATGCCCAAGCACACCCTGAAGGCATCTCAAATCCCAACATGTGCTTGACTTGGCAAGCCAGAAATAATAAAGCTGGTTAAAAAGCAAAAAACCCAAGCCTTTTCATTGGATGGACTAAGGAAGTAACCTTTATTGACCAAGGGTCTCCATTGTTGTCTACTTCCAGTGGGTCACCTCACTTCTTGTCATTTCCTGTAGCTTAGACATAGGTTCTAACATTTCTTTCCCTAGAGCACTCTATGCCTGAAGACCATGTGACTTTCGGCAGTTTGGGCCTAAGGCCCAACCTTCTGGCCTTGCAGACCTCTGGAAATGGGTGTCATGTGACTTAGGCCTAAGGTCCAAGCCCATCTCTTAGACTTTTTGAGAAAATTTCACCTGGTCTCATTAATTCTGAACCCAAATACTAAAGAAAATGGATGTTTTCATATAAAAATTAAAATACCATTTTTCCTTTTAAGTAACAGGTAATTTGCAAAAGTATTCTTGCTTGTCTTTGTTTCCTTTTCCCTTATTTTTTTTTTCAGTTTTAAACTATATCAGTTACCCTCCTTTCTTCTTTTTCTGACAACTCTATCATTAACATCCTTTTTCCTCCCTAAATTCTTCTCCAATTGAAAATTTAAAAAGAAAGGACCATTCTTAAAACACATATGCATAGTCAGGTAAAACTAATATCTACCTTGCTTGTGTGGGAGATGGTGCAAGACCCCCTTTCCCAAATTAACTTATCAAAGACATCTTCAGGTACAAAGAGAAAGCATTTATTTAATCCCAGCAGGAAGAGGCCCAGACATACCTGGGAGCATCCCAATTCCTGCTATGTATTGTTGGAACCTGGCCAGCTTCCAGATTGTCCAGGACTTAAAAGCCAAAAACCTGAGCCTTCTCATTGGATAAACTAAAAAGGCATAACCATCTATGACCCATGGTCACCAGTGAGGTCTGCTTTCTGTGGGTCATGTCACTTCCTGTAACTTCACTAACTTCCTGCATCCCCAGGTTCAAGGCTGGGAATTTGGGTCATGTGACCTAGGCCCAGTTCCACAAATTTGAGAAAGCTTCATCCATTCAGTGCCATTCAGTCCCCCTCTTTTTCATCCATTTGAAGATTTCTCACCTCAACATCTACATCTCTGTGACCTGGGCCTTCAGGCTGGTCCTTCTTCAGTACTAACTGTAATCCACCCTCTATCATTTAGAACTGACCCCTGCCCATCAGTGGAAGCTTTCAGGAACTACTTTAACTACTCCTGAACTTGGCTAAATCTTGAACTTCTCTAATGATTAAGTACGTGAGCAATTCAGGTAACAGCATATTGCTGCTTAAAACAATGATCAGGAATCAGATCCTGCTTCCACCGACTCCCATTATCCGATAGCCCCATCATCAGAACAGACTGGCATCTGGCAGACAAAGAACTGCAGCACTGTGGAGGCCCAGGGTTTCAGGTCCATTGTTACACCATCCCCACCTCAAGCAGTCCAGACCCAGCTTCATTTGGGACAAAGAGATGAAGGTCTCATCTTCTGGAGCTGCTTCAAGCTGACAAAGGGCATATAGCTAGCCCTGCCCAGTGGGGTCCGGACTTAAGATGAGAGATGAGTGAGCTGTAGGCAGCAGCAGCAGCATTGGGTGCTGAGTGTCAGAATCAGGGCTCGGGTGATTCCAGGCTGACCAAGTGGTTGGAATTTCATGGCTCAGAGTCTGGAAGAAGCAACTTTCACAAGTATATTAAAAATACAAGAACTAAATATGAGTAAAAGAGAAAGAATAAACAAAAGTGTAGTTAATATGGCGGTTACAGGGACAGTAACCAGGAACCCCACCCAGAGGAAGGCTGAGGGGAGATGAGGCTATCATAAGTGCTTCTTATCTAGACAGCTTTCCTAGGATAGATACCAAAGAATGTTTTCCCAAAATTCTTGCTTTTGTTTCCTCAAAGGAGAAGATTCAATGAGTAGAACATGTGCCCTTCAGTGAGTAAGATCTCTCCCAGCAAAAACTCTAGAGTTTTTACCCAATTAGGTGTTAACAAAAACGAAAGCAGTTTGAAGCCTGATAGAAAAAAAACATATATAGACAAAGAGAAATAAAACTAGCCTTGCACTAAGTAGGTTTTTATAGTTGTACTTAAAGCTCCAGCATGTATCTAGGGTATAATAGACAATTAATACAATTAATAATACTTGTTGATTGGTTCAGAATTATAATGCTGAATTTCTGGTGGTTTTCATTGGTTTGTCTGAAATCTGTTTGATTTAACTAATCACATTTAATCTTTTTTTTTTTTTTTAACAGTGTGCTTCTAGACAGAAATAATTCTCTCTAGTATTATCAATTTAAAAGGAAGAGTAAATAGCAAATTTTTTCCATTTGTATTTAAATGGATTTCTTTGCTCCCTTTTTATACTCAATCACTCTTGTAGATTTCAGGGAATATATAATCTAAGTATGTTTTTTTGAAAGAATTTTTGATAATGTCTTAATTTTTTATTATATATTGTGTGTGGGTGTCGCTCATGCAGAACACTTTAAGAATAGATTGCCATTTGATTGAGAAGGCCAAATTGTAAAATATTTTAATCACATTGTTAAACTGTAATGGACAAATTTACTATTTATAATTTGTTTCTGTGTTTCTTTGTATTCTGGGATTCAGACTCAGGGCATGCATTCCATCTCTGGAATCTGTTTCTTTAAGCTATCTGCACCCAATGATGAGAACATACTCCCTTCTTATCTCTACTTCATACTTAAGTAATACACATATAATGTATATATGTATACACACACATCCATATGTCATCTTTCTTCTTTAGGTCATTAACCTGCCTGTTTGGGGGGGGGGGAGGGAGATCAATAGAGAGAAGCTTTAAAGTTAAGAAATAATAGTAAAAAACTATATCACCCATGACTAATCTACCACTGCTCTGCAACTTAAAGAGTTATAAGGGAAAAATAGTTATAAGGTTATCTTGGGTACAGAGGGCATAAGTGGCTTGTCCAAGATCCCACAGTAAACAAGTAACAGGCAGAGCTTGAGTCTATGTTTTTCTGACTTTAGTGTTCCTCTTTATTCATTATACCACACTGTTAGATTAATTTACTAGAACTAGAAAGGATTTTAGTTTACAAAAAGTTTATTGTATTTTGTGTGTATGAATGTATGTATATACACATATATATATATATGTATGCATACATGTGTATATACGTATATCCACATATATATGATAGTTGCATTTTGTTACTTAAAGTGTCATTGAAGCATTTTCCTAAAAATAGTCCTAAGCTTCCAGGAAAAAAAAAATTTAGATCACTATAACTGAAAAGACAAAAAAAATTTCTAAACTGATATGATATTTATAAACTCAATATGTTTGTTAGCCATTTCTTTCCTCGTCCAATTATTTCTGCTTTAGCCCCTTCCCACTGAGGAAGTATGTAGGCAGCTTTTGTTTATTGTTTGATAATGTTTAATACGTTTACAACAAACACAAGTAACCAATATATGTTATTTGTTTATGTTGGCTTTAGTATTTCTTTGAAAGTGACAAAATCATCACCCTTTTAACAAGGCTTCTTTAATACTTCATTATATTTTCTACCAGAGATAAAAAAGGATAATGTTACTAGGGTAGCAAGAAAAAGAAAAGCAGCTAGAGCTTCTTTTTGTTGGCTAGTCAACTGAATATTGACCAGCTGTCTTCATGAGAAAAAAAGAAATGGTGGTGAATAAGGCAGAGTCTAGTTTTCGAAAGAGCTCAATGATTTTCCCAAATCAATACAGTTCATCAGGCTTCTGAACAAAGGCTGGAGGGTGGGGGGTGAAGGAGGGAAGGAAAGGTGACAGTGATGGAAATGCCTGTGTGTTCTTTTGTGTAGTAGACTCATGGAGACACGGAGTTCCTTCGGTTTAGTCTTTCAGGCTTGTCCAGTTTATTTTGTGAGAAATCCCTTAGGTTTTATGTTTTGTTTTTTAAAAGTCAAATAAATTTCATTCTAGATGATCACATGACATTTGGAAAAAACTGTTGAAGTGACATTAAATAAACCCCCACCTCTTTTTTAAATACAAAGGACAGCTTTTCAACATGTGTTGTTTACTTTCTCTCTTCCTAAAGCACATTTTTTAAAAATTGTTTTCGTTTTCCCAGTATTTATGCTCACCAACAACTTTCAGAAAACCTGCTCAATCATTGACTCAAAATAATATGTAATGGTTAGAAGTGTTGAACTATTTGAGGTAGTATAATTAATATAAGAAGAGCAATGCTAATCTGTTCCTGCTACTGACTGGGAAGATCTAACTAGAAAGTTTTAGTCCTTTAATCCTTTAATCTTTAATGCTAAATTTTGCTTTTGAATAGTAATATACTAGAGCAATATGTCTCAAGTTTATATGCGTCTAGTGCAGGATACTAAAGTATAAAGGGTTTCATTACGCTTTCCCATTGTTAGTGCCACCCTATCTTCTGAACTCCAATCCTGCACATTATTTGTTCAGATAAAGCCCAGTGTGGAGGGTGACTAATCACAGGTCTATGTTCCAGATGGTTTTGATTACAGGAAGTGATTTAAAGAGACTCCCCAAACAGTCAGCCCAGGATTGGAAAGTGGAGAAATGGGATGGAGGGAGGGAAGAAAGAAGAGAGGAGAAGAGAGAAAGAATGGGAAGGGGAAACAAATATTTGTAGGTGCTAGGTGTAAGCAGTGTGAAATTTTCATTCTTCAACTAACAGTATTTAGTGGGTAATTTAATTACACATTAAAAAAAAAATCCCCCAGATTATGATAAATCTGCCTGTTTGAAAAAAGATCTATCTCTACATAGAAGTTTTAAAATTTTTTACATGATTAAAAACTGTCATGTCAACTTGCATTTAAAATTGCAATTGTGAAATTTTACATCCAACTTTTACAAGCCTGTTATATGAATGGTAGTGACTTAGAGCATGCCCAACAATATTCACCTCTAGAATTATGATTTAATTTGTAGTACTGAAAACTAAGATAAATGCACATTACTTCACACTCATAAAGCTCTATGACATCATGACATTTGTAACTGAAATATTTGAAGTGGAAAAATAATGGAAAAAATTCATAAATCAATGAGAAAGATTATTTGACAGCATTGTTTAGTGTGAAGTTTATGGTTTATTTACTTATTTATTTTTTTGCATGAGCAAATTTCAGGCATGGTTTTTTAGATGTGGCAATCTGAATAAGAATTCAAAAATGTTATTTTTTGTTTTACATACCATTGCTGTTCTTGCAAAGGAGTCATTCACAAGAATAAGAAGAAATACTTTAAGACTACCAACAGTATGCACATGAGTCAGGTTACCCCACTGAGAAATTAAACATTTGCCCAGATATTGGAAAAAAATTTTTTTCTTACAAACAGCAGAAACGAATAATTTACATACCAGACTTAATTGTATCTTCAGAACAGAAACCATCTGTAACAAACTATTTTATTGAATTTAAGTCAAGTGTAAACAGAAAGATTATGTTGATTGTTCAGTTTGTGTAATTTTATATTATTAGGGAGACAATCAATTCAGTATTTATTAAATGTCTCCTATAAATATTAGGTATACAAAAATGAAAAATGAGAGTACTCTTGCCTTCAAGGAGCTTAAAATTCAAAACTGATGTGATATTTATAAAAACAAGTATTATAAAAGAAACAAATGTTTAAATATAGAACTTCTTAACTTTTTTTCTGTGTTATTGACACTTTTGGTAATTTAATAAAGTCTGTTGACCCCTTTCTCATATAAACATATAAAATAAAATGCATTGTATCACAGAGGAGACCAATTATATTAAACTATAGTTATCAAAATATTAAAAACCAAAAATAAATGGAAGGATTCAAAGTTAAAAATCCCTACTCTAACAATATATGAGGAATTGTTCTCTGGAATTGATAATAGAGCTGGGCTGAAAGAAGAGATAATTTTCTTTTTTTTTTTTTTTTAATTTTTTATTATATATATATTTTTATAATATTATCCCTTGTATTCATTTTTCCAAATTATCCCCCCCTCCCTCTATTCCCTCCCCCCGATGACAGGCAATCCCATACATTTTACATGTGTTACAATATAGTCTAGGTACAATACATGTGTGTGAATATCATTTTCTTGTTGCACAATAAACATTAGATTCCGAAGGTACATGTCACCTGGGCAGATAGACAGTAGTGCTAACAATTTACATTCACTTCCCAGTGTTTCTTCTCTGGGTGTAGCTACCTCTGTCCATCATTGATCAACTGGAAGTGAGTTGGATCTTCTTTATGTTGAAGATTTCCACCTCCATCAGAATACATCCTCATACAGTATTGTTGTTGAAGTGTATAGTGATCTTCTGGTTCTGCTCATTTCACTCAGCATCAGTTGATTTAAGTCTCTCCAAGCCTCTCTGTATTCCTCCTGCTGGTCATTTCTTACAGAGCAATAATATTCCATAACCTTCATATACCACAATTTACCCAACCATTCTCCAACTGATGGACATCCATTCATCTTCCAGTTTCTAGCTACAACAAAAAGAGCTGCCACAAACATTTTGGCACATCCGAGAAGAGATAATTTTCAACAAATGTATATAAAGAAGAAGAAATTTTGGGACACAGGATATAGCTGTACAAATTCACTTGAGGTTGAGGATTATAAAAGATTGAGGAAGAACCAATAATCCAATTTGGCTTCGATGGAGGTGAGAGTGGTATAAGAGGCAGGAGTAGTGGGTTCTAGAGATTACTCACTAGATTAACCCTTTCCATTCTGAAATTCTGATTTGACTGCAGGCTTTTTAGCATAATTCAACTATAAAATTTTGAGCAATTTATTCGTGTTTTCTGAATTTTAATTTCTACATTGATTATTGTGGGGATTAGTTATCTAACTTGACTGACTCATAAAAATGATAATAGCTGATCTGTAAATAGAACTTTTAAGTGTACAGATATATTTTTTTGTTAAGCCATTTGAGCTTCATAACAACTCTGTAAGAAAGGTTATAGTAATTAGCTTTCCCATTCTATAGATGAAGAAACTGAAGATCTGAGAAATGAATTAATTTATCCATGATCCTACAGCTAATATGTGTTGGGGACAGGATTCAACTCAAGTTTTTGTTTGTTTGTTTGTTTGCTTTTTTAATTCCAAAGCCAGAACTCCATTCACTTTGGCATGAGGTAGTTTTGAAATCTAAATAAGATCATCTATATGAATATATTTTTTGCAGGAGAAATTTTTGCTGTTAATAAAATGTTATTAATATTGTTATTAAACATAAAATGGTTAGTTATATATGATATGGGTGATGGCTGCTTTAAGATTCCTTTTCTGATCCCCAATCCCCTTTGGGACTAACCTTTGATTTACAAGATCCGGTCAAAACCACCCTTTTGTGGTCCAAGGGGAGATATCTGTATCTGAACTAGTTTGGGCTGTACCCAGCCCCCATTCTAATGCTCTGCTCAGGTTTCCCAACCCCCACCTGGTGGGTTCAGGCCCTGGAGGAATCAATCTGGGACTCCACCCATAGGCCCCTTCAAGCAAATAAAAAGAGCCAGCTGGAATCATCTCTTGGGAGAGGGTCAAAACATGCATGCACCATGCTTTGCATCACAGACTCTCTGTCCTCCACTTTTGGTGTATTTCTTCCTCTATTTAACTCCTTTCACTAACCAGACTTTAACCTTACTTCCAAACCCTACAATAAACTTTTTTTAAATTAATCTAGGTTTTCGGGCCTGTAAATTCCTTTACAGGGGACTCTTGTGCCGCCATTAGACCTCATTTAACTCTGTATCCTTGCACCAAATCCAAATGGGTTGCAGGGGAGCTCCATTTGACTCCCTGTACCCCAAACCTGCCACTAGACTTCAATTAATCCTAATTTTATTTAGGTATCCCTTATCTAGACCTCAACATTTGGTTATACATCATCATTTGGCTAGACCTTATCAATATATGCATGAGTTTTGAATAGTCCTTTCTGAATTATGAAATTCCTTGCTTTTTCTTTTCAATATAAAGCTTATTTAAAGAAATAAATTGCATTGTAATCTTTTTGTTTTTATATCTCCAAAATTTCTCCCAGTACCTGTTACACTTTCCCCCCTCTCAGAAAGTTATCATGGATAAACAAAAACAATAACAGTTTAAGAAAAATATAAAACAAAGAGAAAAACAGCATCAAAACCAATAAACACATCAAGAAAATTAAAAAGTGTAATATTCCAATCCTTTGGACCTCATATTTATGCAAAGGAGTGGTATTCCTTCTTTGGAGCCATGTTAAATAAATTAAGGATTTGTTTTTGAAATGAAGAACCGTTTGTATTGTGTAATTCTCAAAATACCATATGCCATGAAGAGTTACTTTAACAAACTTTAGAAATTATCTTGTCTAGATCTCATTTTTTAAAATTGGAGTAAATTAGATTTTGAAGTTTTGTCAGAAAGTTCCTTTATCATTCAAAAGCTATTTGTCCTTTGTTTGTTTGTTATTAAGGCTACTATATTCTGCTTTTGTTGTTGTTGTTGTTTGTTTATTTGTTATTAAGGCTATTGTATTCTATAATGCCTGTGGTTTACATTTGAAATCACCTTTTATTTTGTCAGGGCAATTAGGTAATGGCGGGGACAGAGTGGGGGACCTGGAGACTCATCTTCTTGAGTTCAAATGTCCACTTAGATACTAGACATGCCCTAGCCTAGCTCTGTGATTCTGGGTAAATCACTTAACCCTGATGCTTCTGTAAAAATGTACTGGAGAAGGAAATGATAAACCGCTCTAGGATTTGGAGTATCGAAGATCTGAGTTCAAATATAGTCTTAGAAACTTAATAGGGGCAAATCATTTAATTTCTATGGGCCTCTATTTCCTCATCTGTTAAAATGGGCTCATAATAACATCTACCTTCCAGGCTTATTGTAAGTATAAAGTGAGACAATAATAGTAAAATTATTGTGCCTGGAACATAACTATAATATATATATATATATATATATATATATATATATATATATATTTTTTTTTTTTAAATCAATCTGTGACTTTTCTTCTTGGTAGCTATATAATGTGTTTTCTGCTTTGGACAGAAGACATGACAAAAGTGAAAAGAGATGAAAATATTTAGAATTTTAATTTAGACTAAGAAACGATACAGGAAGATTCAAATTATACGTCTAAAGGCCTTTTTTAGATATCTATGAAACTTATTTTTGTCTTTTTAATGTTTCTCCTGTCTTTATATTTGTTCAGTTATAATATTTCTTCCTTAATTTTACAAAATATTTCAAAATAGCTTAAATTTTGATTTGTTTTTAATTACTATGCTGAACAAATTCGAAGACAATAATGTTAAGAGGAAAAAAAATGATTTCTTGCTTGATCAAAGTTCATTTCACCTTAATTTTTTTTAAAAATTTTACTGCTTCCTTGCTAGGTTTTCTCTTTTTTTCTTTGAAAAATGTTTTAGTGATGTTTTTACTTTTAAATATCATTTCTAATACTATTCCTGCCCCACTGAATCTTGTCTTGTAATAGAGAAATATAGTTAATCAAAACAAATCTATCTGATTTGACAGTATATCTACTATATTTTATATCTGTAGTTTACCATCATCTTAGGAAAAGGATAGAAGTCCCTTTCAACATTAAATATTTGGAATCAATGATCTGAATTCCGATAAATAGGAAAACATAATTTTTCATCCAATTTGTGATTTCATCAGTCTAGGGAGCTACTGGTGAAGGATTTCCTTTATCAGTTGCAAATACATTATCTTCCTTGTATATTTAAAAGTTTTATATTGTATTTAAGAATAAGACAGACATGACTAAAAGGCAATCCATGTAAAAAGACAGTTAATTTTGTAAGGGATTAGAGATTCAGTAAGTCAAAAGTATAATGTGCCAGCACTGCCCTGCCTCCCTGGCCCAGATAATAATAATAATAATAATAATAATAATAATAATGATAATAATTATTATCATTATTATTATTATTTATTATTATTTAGGACTAAGTAAAAGAAGGCATTCTTTGCCTCATATCTTACCTAGCCTTAATCTTTGATTGAATGTTGCCTTAGAAAATCTGAGACCTGGAAAAGACCTTAACTTAAAAAGGTCAAGGTGTTCCATTGCATCCAGGGCATGTCCAGTTGTCCTGTCTATTTCTTGCCTCTGTACCCAGATGGCTCCAGAGGAGAGAATGAGGATGATGACCTTGCACAGTCCTCCTTCACTAAAATCCAATTCACTTTCAAGTCATAGCATCACTTTCCGGATGGCATGGTTCTCTTTGAGAATAAAGGGTAAACAATAAACCATTCCCAGTAACTTTGCCAAGAAAACTCCAGATGGGGTCAGCAAGAATTAGACAAGACAGAAAAATGACTGATTGAAATTTATTTCATCATTAAAACTCTTTTGAAGGATTAAATCCATTTTAATTGGTTGTTTTTAAGTGGATTCTAATTTTGCTAACACAAAGCAGTATTTATAGAAAGGGATGGGGGGAAAAGGGAAGGAGTAGAGTCTTAGATATTATTCTGTACGTAATTAATTGTGTGAGTTTGGGTAAGTCACTTTTCTGCTTTGGGTCTAAATTTCCTCACTTGTAAATTGAGAGGCTGAAGTTATGTATTTAAGGATACCATTATAGAGTCATAAAATGTCAGAACTGGAAGATCCCTCAGAGATCAGCTAATTCAGGGATGCTCAATGTTTTTTGTATATTATGGACTCCTTTGGCAATCTGGTGGAGTTTACTGCCTTACTCTATCTCTGACTCCCTATCTTTCTCTCAAGTACAATATATGAGTATTTCTACTTTTCCAAAGAAAAAACCTGAGGCTTAGAGGATTTTGTGACTAGCCCAAAGTCACAAATCAAGTATACAGTGGAACAAGGATACAAACATGCGTCTGCTGCTTCCAAATCCATTGTAATAATATAAAAAAAGAAGAATCATTCAGCATGCATTAGTTGAAAAGCTTCTTTGTAGTCAGCCCTGCAATGATATAGAAGTGCTGAATATATTCTCTTCCACAAAGGTTCTTTCAGTAATCTAGTTGCTTTCTTTAAAGTATGCCTTTGAATACTGAATACTGAATAATTTTTGAAAACAGAAAATGTAAATTAAAAAGAACCTTTATTAGTTAAAAGGTATCCCTATCTTATCTGTTCAAGCATTCTTTCAGTTTACACTATGGTCTGAAATAGTGTTATAATTTAAGGCTTATGATATTTTAAGGCACATTAATTTTTTCTATGTTTTAAAACTTTTGAATCTTATATTTTATTATCCATATTTGCCATGAAACTTTTTACTACACTCTTAAAATGTCTGGCTAGATTAAATGCAAAAGTATATTTATACTTTTAAAAATAGAAATATAGATGAAACTGATTCCATGTTAAATGTCAAGGTATTTCAATTTTAATGGCCTCTTTGTAGTAAAATTAGTGTGATATATTTTTCAGTATGCTATAAATATAATCTGTTTTCTTTGTATGTTTAGATATTTGTGTTAAGTACATGACTTAAAATTTTAAAAATTATTAAAGAGTCATCAATGTGGATCATCACTGACTGCCACTGATTATAATTTGTCTACACTTAAGGAAATAGTTGATTATGGGTTGTTGTGTACAAAAATTTTCATTATCTAGTGTCCCACTCCTTGGTGATGAGCTTTCCTTTACCTTAAAGCTGGTCTTTGATTTCCAAAAGTTTGATAGCAACTGTCAGAGCTAAAGCATGAAAGAAAATGAAGTAATGTGCCATTTTTATATGGAAATTTTAAAATTCAAATGTAAGTCTTTTTCTAGGTGATACAGTGGGTAGAACATTGGGCTTGGAATCAAGGATATACATCTTCCTGAATTCAAATTTGACTTCAGACATTCTTGAGATGTCTGAGTGACTGAGCAAGTCACTTACTCTTTTTGCCTCTGTTACTCATCTGTAAAATGAGCTAGAGAAGAAAATGGCAAACCGCTCCAGTAATTTTGCCAAGAAAACCCTAAATGGGGTAATGAAGAGCCAGACACGACTGAAATGACTCAATAACAAAGTAGTATTCTAATCTACAGTGAATTATTTTGCTATTCCTCCAGAACAGGAATTCTTAAATGGGGTGTGTGTGTGTGTGTGTGTGTGTGTGTGTGTGTGTGTCCATCCATGTGTGTCTGTCTTGGACTCCTTTGGCAGTTTAGTTAAGCTAATAGAGTTCTTCTAAAAATAAAGTTTTTGAATACATAGAATAAAACATAAAATTAGAAAAGAAATTATTGAAATGTTTTTTATTAAAATATTTTAAAAGCAAATTAGCTGATCCCTATTTTAAGAATTGCAGTTATAGTGTAATAGCTAAAACAGCAGTTCCCTTCATTTGCAGATACCTATTCATCTGATATATACTGACACTAAGAATTTCTTGTATTTTATGATATTATTTTTTTATTATGAGGTGGTATTCTTCAGCAAAGGTCTTATCTTTCTTCATATTCCTAAGTGTGATTTACCATTATATTATTTATGTTTTTTAAAAAAAATATGGCAGCAAATTTTCCCCCCTGTATTCAGAATTCCCTATATTCTTTATGGATGTAAAGCAACACCATAAAGCCATATATGAAATTGAAGCAAATAATATCAACATCCATTCTGCATATATTTACACAATACTTTTTTTTCCTCCACTTACCCTGCATAATTCTAGTTTTCACAGTTAAATATTTCAGTATTAAATGCAGAGAATGAAAGAACACTTATTAGAGACTTACCTAAGATGCTAATCACTGTGATGAGTGTTATGGTTATATCTTAGCTGATGGAAAATTACATGTCTGAAAAAGATGTTTTCTTTTCAGTTTATATAATTTGAACATTTTCAGTTTTTAAATGTTATTTTGAATGTAAGTTACAAAATATTGAGACTTTAAACCTTCACTGAAACAATAATCAATTTTTCTCACTCTGTACCAGAGCATACTACAATATACTGATTTGACTTCTTGTGATAAATGTTTGAAGGGAAGTCTTCTTACCAACAAACATAACACCATAGAATTTATGTGAGAAAAGTTCGTTATTTACTTCCACTATAGGAACTTTGTTAAACGTGTACACATATGTATAGGTATTTGTGTGAATTTTTAAGAAAACATAAACGTTATCAGTATTCTGAATTGACATGCCTATGAAGAAAAATAAAGCAGGCAGAAGAATATAATTAACCATTCTAAATAGCTTTTTTTTTTTATCTCCCCAAGAATCGATCTGACTTAAAGAAAAAAAAAAAAGCTGACTCTTTTGTCTTTTTTGAAATTGAAATTGATTTTTCTTTGCATACACGGTTTATTTTTTTTTATCAAAAATTTTAAAATAAAATGTTTATTTGTTTATACTTTTGGAGGACAGTTGCACATATTTGGCTCTTAAAAATAGCATGGAGAGATTTAAGTGATTTACTATGATGATTTCATCTTGAGTTTAGCCGTTGTCAGCTTCAAACTGCGCCACTGATAAACTATGATTTACTACTTGTTTTGGAATTCATTTCCTCCTTCTCAGCCCCCAAACTCCTCTTTATCCTGTTTTGCTACTACACATTCTGTTCTTACAATCCTGAATAGGTTTAAATGTTATCTTGAAAAGCTCAGTGGCCTGGGTCTTAGTGTATAAACACAACACAGTTTAGCAGACAATAACCTTTCATCTCACTGACAGTCTTTGTTACTGAAAACAAACCAGTGTTTGATTTACTGACTCAGGAAGCATTAGGCAACCCTCTCTCATTGTTAGGATTATTCCTCCTTGATAGAAACAGTTTCTACTTATATATTCTTCCCTCTCTCTCCTCTCACTCTTGCAAGCTCTGTTCTCTGGTGTATTACATTCTTTCCCCCCTCCCTTTTGAAGCTCATTTATCTGAGGCACTTGCTTTTTGAGGTTTCTACTGCAGTGCTCAATCCAGCCAATCAGATACTAGTGTTCCCAGAAGGAGATAACCAATCCCAAACCACTTTTTTTTTTCCTTGCTGGAAATGTGAAACCCTTGGGGGAAAGCAGTAACAAAAGCCTTTTGGCGTTGGCAAATGTTAAGTGTTTGTGCAGACTTTTCCTGTTTTTAATTTTATTACTTTAAGAATGGTGCATTTATTGTTTCTTTCATGTTTCCTTTCAAGCATTTTTAATTATACATTTGTACTACATCGGGGTCTCTGGAACTCAGTGACTCAGCTTATTGCATCTAAAGCTAAAATGCAGTAACCCTCTGGCGATGCAGATGTATTCTTCAGCAGTAAATATAGCTGGCATGCTAAAGAATTTTAAGCAGCTGGAAAGGTCTTTGACATCACATACAGTGCCCTAGAGGAGACAATGTGAAAAACAAATCAATCTTCCCCTTCTCTTTCTTTAACCTTTTTTTTTTTTTTTTTTTTTTTTTTTTCCCCCTAGAAAGGAGGGAGGAAGGGAAGTAGAGAGAGGGAGGGGAGAGAGAGAGAGAAAGAGAGACAGACAGACAGAGACAGAGAGACAGAGAAGAGAGAGAGTGGGGAGAGGGAGGGAGAGAAAAGGAAGGAGGGTGGAGGGAAGGAGGGAGACAGAAAGACATAGAGAAGAAAGATACAGAGAGAAAGAGACAACGCGTGCAAATTCTGAATTGTTTCTGATCTTAATATTATTTTAAAATTGTCAGATCTTTTATTTTCAGTGGGAAATACAATCGCCTCAACCATGATTGAAGAAAGGCTTATTGGTTTTTGTTTTGTTTTGTTTTGTTTTTAATTATCGTTTTGTCTGCTAGACTTGTTAGAGTGAACAGAAATCAGCTGTCCCTTAAGTTATGGGAAACGATTTTCTATTCATCTTTTATAATTTTCAAAGAAATCACTCCTCTAGTTATATGATAACTTGGTTTGTAAGCTTAGGTTACCTTGGTACTGCTATGGAGAACAAATGAAAAATCACATATTTAACATCATTAAGTAAACCAAACAGAATATGCTTTTAATAACGTCCCAGTGTTCATTTCCAAGAGAAAAGTCTGTCTATAGAAAACAATGAACGTTTAAATGTTTTCTTCTTTTGTTCAGTGAAAAGAATAAGAATTTTATCTATTAGCTCAAAAATTGGTGCTTTTAGGGCAGGCTTGAAAATGAAAAAATTTTTCCCCCTTTCTGTAAATTTTGAAGAGAAATGAAAAGTGCATCGTGTACTTTATGCTTCCCAGTTAACATTTGGCAAGCAGTCAAGTTCAGCAATTCACAGATGCAGCACTAAATTAAATCATCTGTAAGGGAGAGTTGGTGAAAACAATAGTTCATAGGAAATGGCATGGGGGCTGCTGGGGTGGAGTATTATTTATTTATTTTTGATCCTCTGTGACAGGCACTCCAAGACTGATTCTGCCAGAAATAATCCTGAAAGTAAAGCTGTTGTGAAGATCTTTTTGTTTGTTTGTTTGTTTTTAATTAAGAGTGCTATTTTTGGATACTTTTATGAAAAACAGGACCAAATACTGATTTGGATTCATTTCAGTTTGGATTCATTGCTCTCTCAGAGAAGGTCTCTTAATATTAAAAGTTAAAAAGCACTTTGTTGAAAGAACATTGATAATTGAATGCTTTTAGGCCTAGTCTGGATGGCTACCTTCCCACACTTTTATGTATCTGTGTACTTTTTAGGTGGATGGGGAATAAAATATTTTATTTCATTGAATTGAAGGGGGAAAAAAAGATTACTTTTAGTCTCTTGATTTAAACACTGGTAACTGGCACTCAGTTTATGTTGGCTGACTGCCAAAAGAAAGCAATTAAATGTAATAGAAAAATTAAGAGGTGAGTGTTGCTGTTTTACAGCAGGACATGGCAAAAATGATTACCTTCGGTCTGCAGAGAGATATGATTGCACTCACACAATTTCTCATTCATTTTCACACACACACACACACACACACACACACACACACACACACACACACACAATTTCCTGTGGGTTTTAAGTTGAGGTCATTGAAACCAGAAATGAAGAAGAATGGCCTTTTAAAATCATATTTTAAAAGCAAATGAAGATAGAATTATGTTTATAAAAAACAATTTAAAAAAATAGGAGTTCTGTACCAACTGTGATAATTCTGCATTCCTCCCCCAAATACAGGTGTCTTAGTGGTAAATGTCACATGGAGGAATAAGACCTATGTGGGAACACTGCTGGATTGCACAAAACATGATTGGGCACCCCCAAGGTAAGTGGCAACTTTTTACTTAGATATTATTTATTCCTTTCCCACTTCTTTACTAAAAGCAAACTATACAAATTAATATTAATTTGAAACCAAGAAGAAAATGAATGAATAATTCTCCATACAACATGTTAAAAACATAGTTGTTGAAATTTCTCTGCACCTTATCCCCATGTTATTTAATGCTTTTCCATGCCGTGCAAATTTAAGTTGAATTTGAAGTCACTTTAGTTTTCTGAAAAAATAAATGTCCTTGGTGGTTGACTCTACTGCAGGAAGTGAAATTATCAGTGCAAGAAATGGGCTGCCCTTATGATTCACATACTGTCGATTTCTTTGGAGTACAACAAATACTTTCTTAATATTACCTAATTTTCACTTTTGTTGCTTTTGCTTGCCTAGGTTTTGTGAGTCACCAACAAGTGATTTGGAGATGAGAGGAGGTCGAGGAAGAGGGAAGCGAGCAAGGTCTGCAGCAACTGTACCAGGCAATGATGCTAGCTTTTCAGAAGCTAGAGGGCTACAGAATAAGAACAGAGGTGGTGCTAATGGAAAAGGGAGGAGGGGTAACCTTAACTCAAGTGGACGCAGGACACCTCCAAACTGTGCTGTTGAAGATGTCAAAGCCAGTCCCTCTTCTACCAATAAGAGAAAAAATAAACCTCCTATGGAACTGGATTTGAACTCCAGTTCAGAGGATAATAAGTCTGGAAAGCGTGTTCGTACTAATTCTAGAAGTACTCCAACCACCCCTCAGGGGAAACCAGACACTACTTTTTTGGACCAAGGTTGCTCTTCTCCAATATTAATTGATTGCCCACACCCAAACTGTAACAAAAAGTACAAGCACATTAATGGACTGCGGTATCACCAGGCTCATGCACACTTAGACCCAGAAAGCAAACTGGAATTTGAGCCTGAGAGTGAGGACAAAATTTCAGATTGTGAGGAAGCACTGAGTACTATGACATCTCAATTCAATGAGCCAAGCACAAATATATCAACATTTGATCCATTAAAAGCACCAACATCCCCTAGCTCTATAAATACTCCTGGAACACCCAAAGGCAAAAAAGAATTGATTAATAATGGCCCAAGTTCAATGATCAGTTCTAAAGCTGCCAAGAATTCTGGCAAAAAGAAGGGCCTTAACAATGAACTCAGTCACCTTCCAGTGATTTCTAATATGGCAGCCACATTGGATAGTTGCTCAGTAACAGATGGCAGTTTGACTACTGAAATGCCCAAATTGGAAGCAGAGGGATTAATAGACAAGAAAAACGCAGGAGATAAAGATAAAAGCAAAAAAGCTAATAGTTGCAAAGTGGACAAAAACCTTTCAAAACTTAAAACTGCCAGGCCAATTGCTCCTGCTCCAACTCCTACTCCTCCCCAATTGATAGCTATTCCTACTGCAGCCTTTACAACTACCACTACAGGGTCAATATCAGGATTGCCCTCACTCACAACCACTGTTGTTCAGGCTACACCAAAGAGTCCTCCATTAAAACCTATTCAACCAAAGCCCACAATTATGGGAGAGCCAAGCACTATAAACCCAGCTCTCACATCACTCAAAGACAAAAAGAAAAAGGAAAAGAGAAAGGTAAAAGATAAAGAAAGCAAAGAATCAGGAAGCCCTAAAATGGATGTGAAGCTAGGAAAGCTTGAGGACACAAAGGGGTCTGGGAAAGATTTATCTGGACATTTTTTAAAGGACCATCTCTGCAAGAATGAAGTACTAGCTAATGGTCTGTCAGAATCTCAAGAGAGCAGGATGGCAAGTATTAAAGCTGAAGCTGATAAGGTTTACACTTTTACAGACAATGCACCCAGCCCTTCTATAGGGAGTGCTTCTAGAATGGAATGTAATCCTTTGGTGAATGGACAGTCTCCTATGCCACCATTGCATGTGCTGACACAAAATGGGACAGAAAATTCAGCTACTAAAACAAATAGCCCTGCTTATTCTGATATATCTGATGCTGCTGAGGATGGTGGTTCTGACAGCAGGTCAGAGGGCATGAGGTCAAAGGCCAGTTCACCTTCTGATATTATTTCTAGTAAGGACAGTGTTGTAAAAGGGCATTCTTCAGCTACAGCACAATCATCCCAAGTGAAAGAGCCCCATTCTCCCTATTACCATGGCTACGATACTTATTATTCTCCAAGTTATATGCACTCAGGCCAAGTCAGCACCCCTGCAGCTGGGAACAGTACTTACACACAGGGAATGAAGATCAAAAAAGAATCTGAGGAAGAAATGGAAAGAAAAGACAAGGCAGAGCCATTAGATTCTAAGAAAATGGAAAACAATTCTAATTTACCACCTCAACATCAGTCAGTAATAACTCAAAGACATCCTGCACTTGCCCAGTCACTTTATTATGGACAGTATGCCTATGGTCTCTATATGGACCAGAAATCCTTAATAGCCACTAACCCTGCTTACAGACAGCAGTATGAGAAATACTATGAGGACCAGAGGTTGGCAGAACAGAAAATAGCTCAAACTGGAAGAGACTGTGAGAGAAAAAATGAACTCCCTTTGAAAGACCTGGGCAAGGAGGACAGTAAACAGAAAAATATCCCATCTGCTACCATATCTAAAGCTCCTACTACTCCAGAGCCTAACAAAAACAATACTAAACTTGGGCCATCATTACCTAATAAAACTGAGGAGACAGGTAAATCACAGATTCTGTCCAATCATCAGCAGCAGCTTCAGTCCGACAGCTTCAAAGCTAAGCAGATGGAAAACCACCAACTTATTAAGGAGGCTGTAGAAATGAAATCTGTCATGGATTCCATGAAGCAGACAGGTGTAGACCCAACCACAAGATTTAAACAAGTAAGATGGCCCTAGACATAGAGAGCACTTTGAGAATTGTACATTTGTAAGCTTGATCTGATTATGCCTTTTGTTTTATAAACATCAAGGATTCCCCCTCCATTTTCTTTTTAAAAAGCATTTTAAAACGTTTTAATATTATATTTATATATATATATGTATATATACATATATACACACAAACATATGTACATTTATTAGACGAATCCTTTCATGTCTATTTTTATTAGAGGATCCCTGAGATTTGCATGATATTAAGCTTTCCTTTATGGCACTACTGTGAAACTTGAGACCTGGATTCTTGTACTAGCTCTGTTATTCTTTGTGACCTCAAGAAAGTCACTATTTAATTGTGTTGGGCTTCATTTTGTGAAATGAGGGACTTCTATTATATGGCTAAATCTCTGATCTTTTAAATTCTACAATTTCCATCATCGTTTACCAGGAATAGATAGACTTTGTTCTTATATAGCTTTTCCCCTCTTTTTTTAAGATTATGCAGGGGTCAAATTATGTAATTTGTGTATTTTGGGACTTGTACTACAATTTTTTAACTTTTGTGATATTTAAAATGTTTCATGTTTTATTGTATAATCAAGTTCACTAAATCTAAAATGGATAGAGAATTCTTTCTGACTGACCTTTTCAGATTTCCTCAAGGCCAAATTATTGAGCATCCTAACAACAAATTCATTAAAATCTGAAAAATGATCATGAAACTTCAATCATGAAGTCTAAACATATGTTGTAGAATTGTATATAAATAACCAAAGCATTTTCATTCATGGAAGCTTATTAAGGAAACCGTGTTAATGATGCTTTTATTTTTTCAGGTCTTTGCCATCAGTAAAGTGGAAAGAGTAATGAATAGGGTAGAAGAGTGGGGGGAACTTGGTTTCTTCATCTTCTCTTTTCCATTGACTAACTATGCAACCTTACAAAATTCTCAACCTTAATGTATGCATTTACACAATGAGTTGGATTTGGTGATCTTGAGGTTCAGTTTTGAATTATGGATTTTTTTCTTAATCCCACAGAACTTTAAAAGATGGTCTTCAATGAATGAGAATTACTAACTTTTCATAACATCTATTTCCTCCCCTATTTGTATAGATTAAACTTTAATTGGAATTTAATGCCTTTCCTTAACTTTTTCTCAAGGATTTTCTTGACTGTCTACCAGTTATTTGGCACTACTGTTGTTTGGTTGAAAAAATGCTATTTAGAAATCTTTCTTGTAAGGTACTTCACTTTTGTTACAAAAGCAAAGAACTTTATCTTCCCAAGATGACAAATTATTTTATATATTAAGTTTTTTGATTGATAAAATGTATACAATAATTTGAAATCCTATTGTTATTAGCATGTTAGCATATACTGAACTGTGAAGCTCTATATTAATATATAGATTAAATCTTAATTCCAGAAGGATAATAAAGAAATGAAAGAAAATAATCATTGAACTTCTGTTTAAATGATGATAGTATTTATAGTAATGGCTAAATTTACTGTTACCAGCTTGCATTTGAATAAAGAAATAGTCTTCTTTAAAACTTATATGAAATATATATGATAAAAGTAATACACATGCTGTGTTAAAACACAAATAATGACATTTTGATGGATTTTTCTGAAACTAACTTTAGAAACCCCTTTGTTTCTTTGTTAGGATCCAGATTCAAGGACATGGCACCATTATGTCTACCAATCTAAATACCTCGATCAGCAAAAATCCGAAGAGCTTGATAGAGAAAAAAAGTTAAAGGAGGATAGCCCAAGGAAAACACCTAATAAAGATAGTATGATACCTGGCCTTCCCGTGTCATTAACAAGTATCAAAGAGGAACCCAAAGAAGCCAAGCATCCTGATTCTCAGTTACTAGAAGAGAATAAGATAAAAAATGATGATCGAAAGACTCCTGTAAACTGGAAGGACTCACGAGGAGCCAGAGTGACTGTCTCCTCTCCAATGAGTCAACATCAGTCATACATACAGTATTTGCATGCTTATCCTTATCCACAAATGTATGATCCCAGTCATCCTGCATACAGAGCTGTCTCTCCTGTCCTAATGCACAGCTATCCTGGTAAGTGAATTGTATTCTAAGAGAAAAAAATTTCATGTTTAACTGTATGGGTAAAAGTTTTGTTCCACTATTAGCTTTTAAAATTTTAGGATAAATTAGGAACTTCTTGAAATTACTCTTATTTTTCTTGATTTTATATTATAGTTTCATAGATGAAACTGATTCAATAGAAGATATTCTTTTTATGAACTGTCAGAGCTCCCAGCTCTAGTTTCCATAGTCTCTGACAGTCTGCTATTATTGTTGGACTGACAGATATTTTATTGTCTATAAAAATTTTCTAAGCACTTACTGTCAGAACTATTATAGTTACTATTCCTTTCACTTAAGAGAACACATAAATGTATGAAATTACAATAAACTCAAGTCTATTTATAACTTCCATTCATCAGTATGAATTAACTGGGAGAAAAATTGAAATATAAGTAAATGAATATATGTCCCATTTTTAATGTAACCCCTATACAATAATTTCTAATTCCATCCCAAATCAGTGTAACTCATGTTCAAAAGGAGAATAAAAAGGCAGCCAGTAACTTGATGTGGCATTTGTTGTTTACCTGCAGGGGCCTATCTCTCTCCAGGATTTCATTATCCTGTTTATGGGAAGATGTCAGGGAGAGAAGAGGCGGAAAAAGTCAATACCAGCCCTAGCATCAGCACGAAAACAGCCACTGAATCTAAAGCACTGGATTTGCTTCAGCAGCATGCCAACCAGTACCGCAGCAAGTCCCCTGCTGTAAGCTGCCTTTTGTTGTTATTTTAGAATACTGTGTTTTTTGGGGAAAGAGGACAAAGTAGAAAAGTTTCAAAATATGAATGGTTGTGGAGCCCAACTCCAAATTCAGTATTTTTTATACTGATACATGAATAATTTTATATTCCAAATGGAAATGCTTTTTCACATTACAAGGGGGGATTTCATGATTTTATTTTTAAAAAAATCCAGGTTAAGATTTTTATATAAAAGCTGAAATTTATAGAGCTCAGTTTGGAACTATCACTTCCAAAAACATACTTTTATGCATGAGTGCACACAAAGAAATCAAATGATAGGCAAGTTGCTGGGCTTTGTAGGCATTTCCTTGACATTCTTGTCTTAGCAATTATCTTAAACTGAAACTACCTTTATTTATTTTAGTGCCAAGATATATAGGACAGTAGATTTAGAACTGAAAGTGACCTAAGAGACTATCTAGGCCAACCTCTTATTTACAGATGAGGAAATTAAGGTTCAAGTAAGTAAAGTCACTTTCACAAGGTTACATGGGTAATTAAATATGATAAAACTTGTGTCCTTATGATTTATGTTAATGCCAAATGAAAAGCAAAACCATTTATATTAAAAAAATTGACCCAGAAACCAGATTTTTGACTGTTTTCATTTGTACATGTAAAGGGGAGAGAGAGCTCTGGGAAAATCCAGTTATAATGCTCTTATATCGTATAGTACTTGCAGATGAATGGGAATAAAAAGATTCCTATTATTTCCTAGTTTCTGTTAGTTACATTAGTTATGTCTTAAAAATATTTATTTTACATAGTTGTGGATAGGAGATTGGAGAATATTTTTAAATATTAGTCTGTGTTTTCTGAAAATTTCTTGGTGTAAATTTGTAGAAATTATTTGTCTTCTTATATTCATTTTTTATAATATGTAAAACAAAGTTAATATTTGGTTTTAGGGCCACTGTTAAAATTAAAGTAATTTTACCCATTTGACTTGTATGATAGATCATATTATCATTGCATGTAAGTGTAGTCAATAGAATTTTAAAGAAAGATAAATGATAAACAAAACTATTGTCATTTTTTGATCAAGGAATAATCCTAAATATATGTTTATTATTTATATAATATTAGCAAGAGCAAAGGTTTTTGTGCCATGACTGACAAATTTTTAGGAAAATGCCTTATAATCTTTTTCTCCCCTCATTTTCTCATGATAGCCTATAGAAAAGACTGTAGCTGAACGTGAGCGGGAAGCAGAGAGAGAACGAGATCGTCACTCCCCCTTTAGTCAACGTCATCTTCATACTCATCATCACACACATGTTGGAATGGGCTATCCATTAATACCGGGTCAGTATGACCCCTTCCAAGGTCAGTAGTTCTTTAATCAATCTCTTTTTGTTTGCCGCTTCTTATAACTTGTTGATACAGCTTTTGTATCATAGATTTGATGTAACATTGGAAAAATGGTTCTATTAGAAAAATACCTGATATTTAAGTAGTCTGTTCAGATAAAATTGAATTCCAGGGTTGATGTTATCAGCAGATTAATGTCACCACAGAGTGAGTGAGGATAATGGACCAGCTACACAATACTAAATGTAGTAAAACAACAACAACAACAACAACAAAAAACAAACACAAAAACTTAAATGTAGTGAAATATTGCCATGAAAAAGCAGAAGAAAAAAGAGATGATTATAGCACTTGGATGAGTATATTTTCCCCAAAAGTCACCAAAATTGCTTTCTATAAAAGTATTAACAGTAAAATAATTAGATAACTCTTACTACTTTTAAAATCAAATATTTTTTTAAGGTCTCCAATACCCCATATGTGATTGATTGAGGATGAGGGTCAAAAGGAAAAAATCAATTTAATACAGAATTGACATGAGTATATGTTAGCATAGATTTTAAGGAGATAGGATCTAGTCACTCACTCATTCTTTTAATGAAACTTAACAGTAAATAAATCCCTACTAAGTGCAATCTACTATTCAAGGGAAGAGATAAAGTTAATAACATGATGGCTATCACTATGTCTTATAATGTAGGGTTTTTCCACTTTGTCTTTTGACTTTACATTTCTGACTAATCAAAGGATAAAATGAAACCATAGATATAATGGCATTTTGAAAAGTCTAAGGTTACAAAAGAATTACTTATACAATTAGTGAAAAAATATAAAGACAATACTAATTAGAATTCATTATTTTCCCCCAAAACCTTATTTTCTAATTATGCTGTTATTATGAAAGGAATTATTATGCTCCCAGAAACCTCATCTCAAAACCTAGATATCATCTTCTTACTCTTCCTTCTTTCATCCCTCTTCAATGTAAATTCATAAATGCTTTCACATTTATTTTTACTCCCGTCTTTTATCTGATGCTACTACCACCCTGGTACAGACCTTCATATCCTCATTTTTGGACTATTACAGTAACCTTCTGATTAGTTTTTCTGCATCAGGTCTCCTTACTCCAGTAGATTCCCTGTTCAGCTGCAAAAGTGATCTTTCTTAGATGGCACAGTGATTAGAACACCAGCCCTGGAGTTAGAAGGACCTGACTTCAAATCTGACCCCAGAAACTTAACACTTACTAGTTTTGTGATTCTGGGAAAGTCATTTAACCCCAATTGCCTTGTAAAAAAAAAAAAAAAATATATATATATATATATATATATATATATATATATATATATATATATATATATATATATATACATATATATATATATATATATATATATATATATATATATATATATATATATATATATATATATATATATTTCTAGAGTGAGATCCAATCTTGCCAATTCCTCTATTTAATAAACTCTAGTGGGTCTCTTATTTCCGGATCAAATATAAAATCCTCTGTTTGGCTTTTACAGTAATTCATAATCTAGTCCCTTCACACCTTTTCATTTTTCTTGAACTTTATTTCTTTCCAGATAATCTATAATCTGGTGACGCTGGCTTCTTTGTTATTCCTCTGACAAGATAATTAATCTCTGATTCTGTATTCTCCTTGTCTCTTTCCCATGCCTGGAAAGTCTTCCTATTGATTTTTTTTTTTTTTTTCTTTTTCTGAGGCTGGGGTTAAGTGACTTGCCCAGGGTCACACAATTAGGAAGTGTTAAGTGTCCAAGATCAGATTTGAACTCGGGTCCTCCTGAATTCAGGGCTGGTGCTCTATCCACTGCGCCACTTAGCTGCCCCTCCTAATGATTTTTTAAGTTAATGTTAGATAAACTACAAAGGGAGAAAAAGTAGCTTAAGAGTCTCAATCACTCTATTATTTAAGGTTGGGGTGTCCTTGGAAGACTTATTTTCATGAGGAAATAATCCAGCCTCCTATACTTACTGGCAGTGTGACCCTGAGCAAGTCACTTTATCCTGTTTACTTCAGTTGCTCATTTGTAAAATGATCTGGAGAAGAAAATACTCCAGTATCTTTGCCAAGAAAACCTCAAATGACATTACAAAGAGTTGGACATGACTAAAAAAAAAAATGACAGTGACAACAGCAAACTCTGAAATGATAGTAATTCATGAACTTGAATGGGGAAAAAACGCATCTTTATTTTCACTAATTTTTAATATTTATCAATTCCTTCAATCATGACTTTTAAAAACTCCCTTATTCTGAGCAAGAGGTTTGTAAACCAAGAAGTGGGTTAAAGTTATGAACTCCTGTTTTATAACTACTCAGTCTTAACTCAAACAGATCATTTTTATTCATATCAAGGATATTACATCTATTATTTCTAAAATAGTCCATGTTCATAAAAGAAAAGCATACAAAAATAAAAGGTATATAAAATATAAATTAATTTTTTCTTTCTGCTCTAGTTGACTCACTTTTTTGGTAATATCTTCTGACAAATAAAATACTAAATTTAGATTAGCCCCTAGAACTTAGCTTCCCTAGAACAAGAGCTTGTAAGCAATATAGCTTTTTCAAATAAAATTTGTTACACTTTCTAAATATGATTCATTGATTCCATGTAACTTATATAATGTATTCATTCATTGGGAAAATTTATATTCTAACCAAATAGATGACTGCATTGTGACTTTTTTTTTTAATACAATGTGACTTTTGTTTCCTCTTGTTATCAGATACTTTTTATTTTTATCGGTTTTATATTCTATAATGTATGCAAGCCATTTAGCACACACTACAGTGTCTGGACTCAAAAAGGAACATGAAATGGAATTCTAGATTCTGTTAAACTGACAAGAAAGGAAGGAAAACTCAGTATATCCAGTAAAGAGATATTAGAGTAGGCATCTTGTGCCTTCTTTGTTATATGAGATGTTTTATGCATTTATTTAGGAAAGGATAAAGTGCTGCTGTGGGTTCTATAGAGATTCAAAATCAAAGTCTGTACCTAGATTGTTTTTCTAAAAGCCATAGAAACAGGACCCCCTTTTTTTTCTCTTTTTTTGTCAATTAGGGTTAACCTCTGCTGCCCTTGTGGCTACTCAGCAGGTGGCTGCTCAAGCTTCTGCATCTGGTATGTTTCCTGCACAGAGAAGGTAAATATCCTGTGAATTTTGAATTACTTTTAAAGAAAGAGACATATTAACAGGGAAAAAATAAATCTCATGATAGGTTTTTTAAAATTCAAAAGTCAGGCTCCTTCTAAACTGTGATTTTTTTTTTTTTACTTTGTAATGCTAATTGTGGCATTTATTTTTCTTAGAATATATACATAATACACACACACAACACAATCACACAATCTTTGTACCAGAAGTTTCCTAACATTCTTAAAGTCTTTCATTCTCCTTGCTTAATCTTGCTGTAATAGTTGTAAAAACAGGAAATTTATATTGATAATGCTACAGAAAAAGACAAATATAAATATATTTTTGTTTTCATTCAATCACAGGTTAAAAATAAAAGTAAAATGATTGAATTTAACATTACATATGAAAAATTTTATATTGTATTTTTAAAATTCAAGTATTATTTTGGAGTAATCCAAGAAATTAATACAATAAAACAAGCTCTTCACTTTCATGGTTTTCAAGTTAATTATGAAAAAAATTATTTTCTTAAGGTTTCTTGTTTTCTTTTGCAGAGAGTGAAAACATTGGAAATGTACACTGTCATGTGATTGGATCACATGGAGAAGCGCTTTATTACAGACATCAGTTCCATGGTGTTAATTTGAAATGCCTTAATGGCAGGCAAAAAGCAGTCATTTCATTTTTGTAAATTGCAGATTTTATCACAGAGTAACAAATGTCGCTGTAATTAAACTTCTTTTTATATATATATAAATATATATATATATAAATATATACATACATATATATGTGTTATATATGTATATTCTTTACTTTTTATATCAGTAACCAGGCTCAAATACACAGGGTCTGCTGCCAAGTTGCAAGCCACACAATAAAGGAAAAAAAGTGATTTTTGTCATGTTGAAAAGTATTAGCCACAAAAGGTTATTTTTTTCTTTTCCTTTTGCTTTTAAATTATAAATAATGTTATGTATCAGTGTGCCTGAACCTTACATACCCTTAAGATATTTCCACAAGCCTCTTAGAAGGTCTAACTGTGATGATGACACTTTCATACAATTTAGATGTCTATTTGGTGGCTCCTGTTAAGATGCATCAGTGTGAAATGTTACTGTATTCACTGTTTCATTGTAATTGTGTATGGTGGAAAATATACTTTTGGAAGGCGTGGGGTTGCCAGTACCACAAAAACTGTGTTGTACATAATGTATAGATTTTAAATGGGGAAATAATGAGCATCCATGAATAATGAAACATCCATTTAAAGAATATTGAATGGCAAATAACCCTAATGCCTGCATATCAGAAGACATCTGTGATTGTTCTAATACTTGAATAGTCCCACAGTCTTTTTTTTTTTTAATGTTTACAATTATCCAGTTTTAGAAAGAGACTTTAATACCATTGCCTGGTTACCTGTTTTATGCTGTAATTTAGTTTATTTTGTGTAAAATGTATATTGAATGCTTTTTTTATACATGCCTTAAATAATTTGGCAATCAGAATTAAAAAAAAAAGTTGTTTTTTTAAAATGTTTTTGTGTCTGTCTTATATTCTTAGTGGATATCATAGACTAGATTTTTCAAAGGAGATCTCTTAAACTTGCATACATCAATTACATAACATATTTTGTATCTTGCTCTAGAAAAGTACTTACTAGGATGACTAATAAAATGTACAATATATAATTATATTACAACACAATTAACAAAAATATATTCAAATAAGGTATTCTCTCAATTTGGTGCTCCTCTCATGATGCTTTTTAGTCAATGTGTATATAATATCAGAAATAGCTGAATGACAATTGAAACATCATGTCACTAACCTGTTTATTTTTATCTATCACAAAATATTGTTTTAACAGATATTTTAAAATTAGTAAATGGAAATGTTATTGGTTTTATATGTAGGTAGTTTTTAAAAGGCAATTCTACAATTTTTATAAAAGGTAAATGGGATTTTATTGAGAAATAAGAAAAAAGAAAGTGTGTATACTTAATAAAATTCCATTTATCCAAAGGGTATGGGGAGCATTGCTTACAGTTCTAGAAAAATTATAGAAGAATATTATTTTTAACTATGTTAAAATAAAATTCTGATTTGACTCTAAAATTTCATCTAAGCTATAAGCACATTTGCAATAGAACATACTAGAGTAGGAATATTATTTTCTGAAAAGAGTACTAGGATTCAAGTGACTAGATAATTACTGTAATTAACAAACTATGTGACTCTTGAACAAGTAATTTAAGTGTTGTGCCTCATTTTCCTCATCTGTTAAATAAGGACATGAATGAGATTATCCCTGGAATTCATTCTCATTGTAAAATTATTTGATTTTTTCTGTTTAAATGATTACAAATGCTTTTAGACACTTGTTCTACTCAGTTCCCAGGACAGTTGTAATGTATATTTTTGGGGGGATGGTGTTAAGGTGCTAGCATTTTCTGCTATTTCACATACTTAATATTCCATGTTTGTAAATCACATGTGTTAGAGGTGATAAAGCAGTATTTTTACATTGACTCAAGACAACACCCCTTCCAGGGCAACTTTCTCAATTCCCACTTTAATTGGTGGCTGAGTCCCTTCAGGGTAGGTGCTACTTCTCTCAGGATTCTAGGGGTAACTCCAAAAATTTGGGAATGGTTTTCAAGTGCTGTCACTTACAAGTCCTCACAGGTGTGTTTTCCTTTTATTATCCAGTTGATATCAATCAGCCAGTTATCTCTTAGTGGTGTTTACTCTAGTAGTATAGCAGTAACAGTTGTTGAAAAGATTTCTTGCAAAAATCTGTGGCATATTCTCCTATAAAACTTAGACAACATGTATAGCAACAGTATAATTCACAGCTTCTGATTAGAAAAAAAAAAATATTTTTCTCCCTTCTTGAAGGACTCATGCAGTTGTTCTTGAGGTATCCAGTTTGTCCTCACCTCCTGAAGCAAATTTTGCCATAAGATGCTGCAGGTCCAGAAACATTTTTACACTTGCTGATGGGAAATCAAATATTCTGACCTTTTGAAGACCACAAAGCTCACTCCTTGATTCCTGGTTTTTCCTCCACTTTGTTGTCTGTTAATACAGGTGCAAGGGATTTGCCTCTTCATAGCCTTCCAAAAGCTCAATTCACAAAGTTGTATCTAGAAATATCCCCTCTAGAATTTCCTTCTTTTATATATGTAGGCCTATAAGTGTGTCTGTAATACTTTTAAAATGTGATAGAAACAATTATTATCTATCAGGGTTTCTTTCTCCCCAGTATAATATGGATTTGGCTAGTTTTACCCTGAAAACTGACCAGTCTTTCCCCTGGACTTGATTGATTGGGGAAGAATAGTTCAAACTATGGCTTCCTTTACACAGCTTCCTAGTAGCTTTGGTCATATTGATATGACTTGCTGTTTACCACTGGACATCTAAAAGTTCACCCACTGTGGAGTTGGAGCCCTTCAAAATTAGCAATGAATCTGAGCAGGTCATTACACTCTGTTCTGCTAACCAGATTACCCAACCTGGAGTACCCTTTCCATGTTATGGTAAGTAAACCTTCTTTGTTAGTGTCCCATCTTCAAACCTGAACAGCCTTGTCTGAGTTGACTGAGTCACACTTTTAGTACAAGTAATACCAATACATTTCAGTCATCTGATTTCATCCAAAGACTCAAAAACACTTCACTCATTTTCAGTTTTATTGACTAGGTTGTTTGTACCTAGTTTATATGTGTGTGTTTTTGATTTGATAAGAGAAGTCCAGGTATTGTTTACACCAAGTTAACATATTTTATCTCTTGATTTATTCTGTAACTCAAAGGGACATTAGTCACATTAATTGAGATTGAGACTGTAAGATAATCCGATTATGTTTGTTTTTTTAAATAGCAATGGAAAAGTAATAGTGAAACTGAGACAACTTGAGAAAGATGAGAGTCTTAAATTACTGCTATTTCTTTTGATATTTACTTCTTCTTAGCTCTCATAATTTTTGATCTTCCTTTTTTCAATTTCAACATGCTTTATAATATAAAGTAAACTTGTTTTCCATTCCATAGAAGTGATGTGGATTATATAATTTCCTTATTCACTATATTTCAGTGGCTATTACCTCCAAGATCAAATATAAATTCCTCTGTTTGACTTCTGAAGCTCATCATAATTTGTCCCCTTCCTATATTTCTAGTTTTTTACATTTTAGCCCTCTCCACATATTTTAAAATTCAATGATCTTGACCTCCAGTAAGACAATCCATCCATCAGCTTTGTGCATTTTTACTGACTGTTCCTCATCCCTTAAATGCTCACTCTACTCATCTCCTCCTCCTTACTTCCCTGGCTTCCTTTAAGTCCCACTTTGAAGAAGCCTTTCTTTATTCCTATTAATGCTGAAGCCTTCCTTCCAAGATTATCTCAAATTTATTCAGGATATGCTTGTACTTAGCTTTTTCATATTATATTCATATATACAACAGACTGTGAGCTCTGTGAGGGCAGAAACTTTTCTTTGTATCCCCAATCTTAACACAGTGCCTGACACATAATAGGTGCTTAACAAATATTTGCTTATTACTTATGGGAAAATGTCATGCCTTCTTCATTATTGCTTTAAAAATTAACAGTCTTAAACTAGAATCATTCCAAATAAGTTTGGGTGAAACAAGATTGCCCACTATTACCATTAGCTTTGGTAATAAGAGAAGAAAAAGAGATTAAAGGAATTAAAGTAGGTAATGAAACCAAATTATCACTCTTTGCAGATGCTATTCTTAGAGAACCCTAGAGAATCAACTAAAAAACCACTAAAACAATTCACAACTTTAGCAAAGTTCCAGGATAAAAAATAAATCCACATAAATCATTAGCATTTTTATATATTACGAACAAAGTCTAGCAGCAAGAGATACAAGAGAAATTATATTCAAAATAACTGTTGATAGTATAAAATATTTGGAAATCTATCTGCCAAGGAAAAGTCAGGAACTATATGAACACAACTACAACCCCAAATAAAGTCAGATCTAATTAATTGGAAAAATGTCAAGTGCTCATAGGGAGGCTGAGTGAATATAATAAAAATGACCATACTTTCTAAATTAATCTACTTATTAAGTGCCATACTAATCAAACTTCCAAGAAATTATTTTATAGATCTAGAAAAAATAATAACAAAGTTCATCTGGAAGCACAAAAGGTCAAGAATTTCAAGAGAATTAATGAAAAAAAATGCAAATGAAGATGGCCTAGCTGCGCCAGACCTAAAACTATACTATTAAGCATCAGGTACTGGTACTGGCTAAGAAACAGAGTAGTCAATCAGTGGAATAGATTAGGTTCACAAGACACAAAATAGTCAATAATGATAGCAATCTAGTATTTGACAAATCCAAAGATCCCAGCTTTTGGGATAAGAACTCATTATTTAACAAAAACTGCTGGGAAAATTGGAAATTTGTATGGCAGAAAGTAGTCATTACACCTAACACCATATACCAAGATAAGGTTGAAAAAGATTCAAGATTTAGACATAAAGAGTGATATTATAAGTGAATTAGAAGAACATAGGATAGTTTACATCTCAGATCTATGGAGAAGGAAGGAATTTGTGACTGAACCAAGAATTGGAACTCATCATTGAACACCGAATAGATAATTTTGATTACATTAAGTTAAAAAGTTTTTGTACAAACAAAACTAATGCAGACAAGAGTAGAAGGGAAGCAAGAAATTGTGAAAACATTTTTATATTTAAAGGTTTTGATAAAGGCCTCATTTCTAAAATATATAGAAAATTGACTCAAATTTATAAGAATTTAAGCCATGCTTCAATTGATAAATGGTCAAAGGATATGAACAGAAAATTTTCCAATAAAGAAATTAAAACCATTTCTAGTTATAAGAAAAGGTGCTCCAACTCACTACTGCTCAGAGAAATGCAAATTAAGAGAACTCTGAGATATCACTAACCAGCTCTCAAATTGGCTAAAATGACAGGAAAAGATAATGACAAATGTTGGACAGGATGGGGGAAAATTAGTACACTGATGCATTTGATGGAATTGTGAATGGATCCAACCATTCTGGAGAGCAATGTGGAACTATGCTCAAAAAGCTAACAAACTCTGCATACCCTTTGACCCAGCAGTGTTACTACTGGGCTTATATCCCAAAGAGATCTTGAAGAAGGAAAAGGGCTCCACATGTGCAAAAATGTTTGTGGCAGCCCTTTTTATAGTGTCAAGAGACTGGAAACTGAATGGATGCCCATAAATTGGAGATTGGCTGAATAAATTATGTTATATGAATGTTATGGAATATTATTGTTTTGTAAAAAACTGGAAACTGAATGGATGCCCATAAATTGGAGATTGGCTGAATAAATTATGGCATATGAATGTTATGGAATATTATTGTTCTGTAAAAAATGACCAACAGGATGATTTCAGAGAGGCCTGGAGAGACTTACATGAACTGATGCTGAGTGAAATGAGCAGAACCAGGAGATTATCATACACTTCAACAACAGTACTATATGAGGATCAATTCTGATGGACGTGGCTCTCTTCAACAATGAGATGATCCAGTCCAGTTCCAATGGTTTTGTGATAATGAGAGCCATCCATACCCAGAGAGAGGACTATGGGAACTGAGTGTGGATCACAATATAGCATTTTCAGTCTTTTTGTTGTTTGCTTGCATTTTGTTTTCTTTCTCTTTTTTATTTTTCCTTTTTGATCTAATTTTTATTGTTCAGCAAGATAATTATATATGTGTATATATATTTATATTTGATTTAACATATATTTAACTTATATTGGATTACATGCCATGTAGGGGAGGGGATAGGGGAAAGGAGGGAAAAATTCGGAACACAAGGTCTTCCAAGGGTCAATGTTGAAACAGATCCATGTGTATGTGTTGAAAATAAAAAAATTAAAAAAAAACCCAAAACATTAAGTACCTTACCCTGAATCAGATAGTGAGTAATTTTCTAGCATTTTAAAGTTAGCATTAGAAGCTGGGCTTCAGACTCCAAGACTAATGCTCATTGGACTGGAATCTTTAAGTTTAAAAATAGATAAAAGCCTCATGTGGCAAAAGGAAAAATTCAGAGATTATAATTCATTCAGAGATCAAAACTCTCTATGTATTTTTAATCCCTAACTAATTACAAGAATAAAAATAAATTACATTTATAAGAATAAAAATAAATTCTAATAATTGAAATAATTACATTATATATCACAATATTCTTATTTATTATATAACAGTATATCATATTAATATAATTAGTACTTTATGTAATTATATTATGCAAAGTATAATGGAAATAATTTATATTATATAAACATAAACTAATAATTATTATTTTATATTATACATGGTATATTAAAATGATAGGGTAGTATAATGTGATTTTTAATATAATGATAATAAAATTGTGTTTTATAATAATAATAATAAACAAAATTATGTTTATTATTATGATCTGAAGAAATTGCATGATATAGTAAAAAGAGTACAAGTTGTCAAGGAAAAAAATGAAGTCTTTATATCAGCCCTAATGATACATTTTGATATATTTGAAAAAATTTATTATCGTTTAATTGGTAAGATCATGTAATTAATGTTTCCTTTGTTAAAGGAGACAAAATGAATTTGTATTTGTTTAATGATTGCTAAATTTTTGTATTTGAACAGCCTTTTAATTGTTGAGGATCTATAAAATGATGGAAAGTTTGCTGACTGAATATGTGTATTTATATGCATATATATACATATACATATTTACACATGTGTGTGTATACTGAATAAACAGTGCTCCTATTAGTAGCTTGAAATTATAGCTGTTTCCCAGCAGTCAGTTTTCAATTTTTCTAAATAAGTCATACCTTTCAGATACAAAATGACTGGCTGTGTATATACTCTGTAGCTGACTAAAATAAACTGAAGATTAAGTGGTAAATACAAAGGAAGCTTATTGAATAACCAAAAGGATAAGATGGTTGGCTTTGACTACGTTTGAGACCAGCTGGCAAATGTTTTTGTCTGCACTCCACTTCTTTACTACTATAGTGTTGTCTCTGTTGACAACATGAATTGCCAAGGGTCAGGGGTTATTTATAATGGGTGTGTTGTTTTTCTGGTAGAACATATAGCTGCTACTGAATGGGAAATTAAACTTTCCCAAAGGACAAGCATGTTTGTCTCCATTATATAGTTATGATGAAGCTACCATTAATACTGCTGTAATTGTTTTACTTTTATGGACATAAAAATCAGTACCCTTTGTAACTAATAATAAGGTTTATTGATTTTACTACATATTATTTATTTCTGGTTTGCTCATGTCTGCTTGTCCTAAACACATACAAAAAACCTGCAGTGCCAACACAGTGCAAATTAACTTCACTGAGGAAATAGTCATGAATGATTGTAGCAGTGATTCCTTGAATACAGAATGCTGAAAACACATTAATAAGCCTATAATTCCTTTTACTCCTATATATAAAATCTCAAAAAACCTTTTGCATCTAAACATGCAACTGATTTTTTGCCTGAATCGTTAACATATTTGTCATTAAGCAGACTTTAGAAATTCAATAATACAGATTTAGTGTTAAGCTACAAGTGCCTGTGAATAACTAGAATGATTCCATATGATTCCTATAGGAAGAAGCAGCAATTTAAATTGTAAATAATAGTCAAATCTTTATATCCTTAACTTAAAAAAAAAAGATAGGGAGGCAAAGTTTGACTCAATATGAGAGAATAAAAAAGCAAAAAACATTTTTTTTTGGTGAGTCCATTACTGTTTACAGATGTCTACATTCTATAATGATCTGTGCTTTAACTTAAGTTGTCCAAAAAATGGAATGAGCTAGCTTGGCAAGAATTGAAATTCCTATCACTGGAAATCTTTAAGGGGAGATTAGGAAACCACTTCTTAAGGAATTTTATAGGAATTTATCTCAGTTATATATTAGACTACATGATTTCTGAGATCTCTTCCGATTGTGAGAATTCCTTTCAATTATTCCATGACCTTGGAGAATGATAATTTGACATTCTTACATTTTAGAAAAATAAATAAGATTCATAGAAATTGCCATAAGTTACATAACTAATTAGTGTCAGAACAAGGACTAGAATTCAGTTTTTTGCTTTTTGTTTTTTGTTTTGTTTTGTTATTTTACTTCCAACTTATATTATATTATCCTTATTCTATGTTGAAATCTGGGGGAAATATTCAACTTTGATATATCAAATTAGATGCTATTTCTTTACTGATAAGAATTTATATTTCTTTTTTATTTAATGTTTATTCTGTATTTAATATGCATTAAAATGAGAATTTCTTCAAAGTAGTACATAAAAAAGATTGCTTATGTAACCATGAATCCCTTCCATATAGCTTGTTTTTATTAAAATATATAATAAATTTAACATGATAATTACAAAGCTATTTATTCTCTTTGTCTCTGCTTACTTATATATTTACTGCCCTTTCATGCATTTAAAAAAATGTTGCAGTGGTACTCATTTTTTTTCTTTTCTCATTTTTAAGCTATTGCTAGTTCCTTTATCCTTTCTCAGTCCCTTTCTTCATTAATAATAAATAAAATGAAGGCTTATAACAAAAAATAATACTCAGGCAAAGTAAATATACCACGTGTAGCATGTTTCATCATATATCCCTTGGAATTTAGAGTTCTTAAAGCTCTCTATTTTTCTTTACAATTTGTTATAATATAAGCTGATTGCTTGTATTTGCTGCTTCACTATTCTTCAGTTCAGACAAAACTTCCCAGAGTTAATTATCTGAAATTGTCTCCATCATTTCTTATTACATGATATTTCCTCTTATTCATATAATATGTTGTCACTCTCCAATTGATGGACACCCTCTTAGTTTCTGGTTATTTACTTTTCTTTTTTTTTTTCTCTTTTTAATCTCTTCTTTGGTATTTACCCTCCAGTATAGAAGACTCCCTTCTCCTTCATTTGGCTGGTGTGTGTGTGTATGTGTTAAACCTTTTGCCTGTTTTATATGAATGAAACCTTCTTATCCTTATCCTACCTCCCTTTGTTTTTGTAAACTCTTCTTGCACATTGCAATTATGAGAAATGAATAAATTCTATCCCTTCTTCCTTCTTTTTTTACAATAGTGAATTCCATTTACTTTCTTTTATCTTTCCTCTCTTAAAACTCTCAGAACAGGATCAATCTACTTCCACCTTCTTATTTGAAATCCCTTCCCCATATAGAGTCTTTAGGAAGTTGGCATATGGTCACTTGCTGGCCCAGGAAGACAACTGTTCAAGTATAAAAGTGATGAACTTTGAAAGGAAGTCAGAGAATCATTTGAGATAAGGTTTGTTTAAAAACTGGAATGGAGCAGGATTCTGGAAAGAACTAGGTCAGAAAATTCAAGCTCTCCAGATTTCCCCCACAAACAGAAAAAAATTTGTGCCTAATGAAAAACAAAGAAGACTTGGGGGAGAATAAAGATCCTCCTAGAGCAACTCAAGAAGACCTGAAGGAAGAAAGTCCCTCGGACTTTAACCAGAGTCACAAGTACAAACACCTGCAGATTAACGACACAGAGAAAGCAATTAGTAAATCCTGGGACTAGCTGGATTCAGCTGAGGCAGAACTGCAGGAACTTTAACCTCCTCAACAACATGGGGAATCAGGATCTGAATCCTGGGAAGACTGAGGGAGCCTCTATCAATTAGGAATGCCAGGCCAAGCTATGCTGCTGAGGTGCTGCCTTGGGTGAGAAGAAATGGGCACATCCAGGGAGTACAGAAGCAATAGGGCAGGAATGCTGCTAGTAGTGGCACTTACTTTTGATTTGGGGTTCCAGATCAGAAGAGAGCTGAAATGAAGCTAAAGGTATCATCCTCCTCCTCCTGCCAGCCAAATCCAGGATTAAAGCACTAATAGTTTAAATTAAAAAAAAGTCAAAGAAGAAAGAACCCAGCATTAGAAACTTAGAATGGTAATGGGGAAGACTGAGGTTCATCTTCAGAGAAGAACAGTGAAGTAAGAAAAATCTCTTCTATCCCAAAGAGGTAATGTTAGATGGCTACCTGGCCAGAAAGAATTTGTAGAATTCAAAAAATACATCAAAATCAAGTGAGAGAAATTGAGAAAAAAGTAAAAAAAATAAATAAAAATTATCCAAGAAAAATGAGATTATGAAAAAAATGTTTACTAGAAAAGGAAGAAACAAAATATTAAATTAATTCTTTGAAAATTGGAATTGGGCAAGGGGAAGCCAGTGAATCTATCGAGAACAGATATAACAAAACAAAACAAAATAGAAAAAAATGAAAAAATAGAAAGAATGTAAAACAACATAAGAATAACGGGTCTAGGGAATAGATCAAGAAGGAAAAAACATCAAAACAATTGGACTAACAGAAAACTGTGACCAAAAAAAGAATCTTGACAAAATAATGCAAGAAATAATCCAAGGAAATTGTCCTGGAATGATGGAACATGAAAGGAAAGTAGAAATAGAAAAAAAAATCCACTGATCACCAGTTCTAAGAGGTCCTTTCTGGAAAATACATAGGAAGATTATTGCCAAATTTCAAAAACCCTAAGCAAAGAGAAAATTTTGCAAGAAACAAAACAACCAAAAAAATAATTCAAATATGCTGGAGATAAAATTAGAAGTATTCAGGACTTAGTAGTAGCTACAATAAAAGACTGCAGGTCTGGGATAATATATATCAGAAAGAAAAAGAGAGAGGAAAGGAAGGAAGGCAGGCCGGGGCCAAAAATATCATAAGCAGCAAAATTATCCAGAATACCACATGAAAAAAGTGGAAATTCAACAAACTTCCAGATTTTCAGGGCTTTAGCTCAAGTAAATCCAAACTTAATAGAAAATTTAACATATAAGAGTCACTATCCAAGATCAATTTCAAGGAACTCAGATATACACAAATTATTTATGTTTTTACATGGAAATTTTACCATATGTTTAAGATTGGCATCAGCAATTGGATAGCTCAATAGAAAGGGAGCAGAGTTGAATATGATCTGAGTCTAAAAAGTAAAACTATTTAGGAAAAGGTAAAAATAATAAATATTTTATACAAATGATGTGCAGAGGAAGAACTTATACAGAGACATTAGAGGGGAGGAAGGTTCATAGTTCTGAAAACCAACTCACTTCAGGAATGGGTTGTGTGTGAGAGAGACCATAAAAGGTCACCCTCTAAAATCTGTAAAGAAATAAGGGAGGAGGGAATAAGATAAGGTGGGGTATAGAAGGATTTGTAGATTTATGGTAGTAGAATAAGATGTATAGATTAATGGGAGAGGGATAAAGAGGAGTAGAAAGGATGACAGAATAAGGTGGAGTACAGAAGGGTTTGTAGATTAATGGAAATGAGATAAGCTATGTAAATTAATGGGAATGGAATAAAGAGGGAAGGAAAGGTTAGGGGGCTGAGAGGAAATTAAGTAATAGCAAGGCAAGTTAAGGAGCAGAATTAAAACAGGAGAGTGAACAGGAATAGAAAATAAGAGATATATACAAACACTACAACAAGAATCAGGAATAGAATTTATTAGAAAAAAGAAGTCGGATTACTAATCACTGATTTTTGACAAAGTTATATGTAAAAGATTAAATCAAAAGAGAAATCTACATTCTACATCAGCCATATGAAATAAATTTGTTTTAGGTTCATATTTACATATGGGTAAGTGCAAATGTTTATAATTATATATAAATATATCTATATCTATCTATCTATCTATCTATCTATCTATCTATCTATCTATCTATGCTTACCTGTAGCCTGCTTGGAGGAAATGGGAGGGCCAAAGGGAAAAGAAAGAATAAAATAGAAAGTGTACAGCAGAAAACAAAAAATAACAAAATAAGCAAAGAAAAGATATACACTCATGAATATAATCTTTTCTATTGTTATATATGCTTTCTTAAAATGGAAATTTTTATATTTTGAATACCTCCTGGTGTTCTGCTTGGCACATGACAGTATTTTGTTTTGTTTTTATTTTTCTTTCTCTATTTTGTTTTTTTTTTTTTCTTATTTTGTATTTAGTTCAATAAAAAAAAAATAAACTACTAAAAAAAAAAAAAAAGATACTGGAGTGATGATGGGTTTTTCTGCCTTGAATGTCTCCAAGCAGAACTTAGAAGCTACAGATATTTTAATCACTCCTGCTGGTTGTGACCTTGGGAAATAGGTACTATTCATTTTATAGATTGTTTATGGGGGCCCTGTCCATGATCCAGAATGGAAAAGAGTACTTATGGTTACTTAAAGTCTAGAACACAGGCCAAAATAGAAGTGACCATACCTGTTCTTTGTTTATGTCACCATAGAAGAATTAATGGTTTTTAAACCCCAGAATTAGCTTGGAAAAAAGTACCTGGCAGGAATGAAAGTATTTCTTGGAGAAGAATGGGGAAAGGATGAGGCTAGAGATATTGTTCTGTATCCCTTGCAGCCACACACACACAATCCTTTGCCAGTTGTTGTCCTCTCTATTTGGAGTACCATATCCTTACATGTGGGTGCTATGTACATAGGAATATAATTTGCAGCTGCTTACATTGTATGATATTTTGGGTTTTGGATAGTAGATTTGTCATCAGCAATGTCAAGTGCAACACATAAATCAAGAAGGATGAAGACTAAGAAAAGACCAACAGATTTGACGTTTTTATTTTTGTGGAGACTAGTTTCAAATAAGTAATTAAAGCAAATTCTAGATTGCAACAGTTTTAACAAGTAAACGATAAGGGAGACAGTGGAGAGACAGTGTAGAGATAGCTTTTTCAAGAAATTTGCTGAATGATTTTACATGTACAATCAATCTGTAATAAATTTGCTAGCCTTCTTTAAGGAGAAGAGAGGAGAGGAAGAAAGAAAAAAATTGAACCTCAAACTTTTAAAAAAATGTTTAAAATTATTTCTATGTCAGAGCATTAATGAATTAAAGCAGCTATACCCAGTGAAAAAACTCTGGAAGATGACTATGAACCACTACATAGAATTCCCAAACCTTCTGTTTTTGTTTGCCTGCATTTTTTATTTCCTTCACAGGCTAATTGTATACACTATTTCAAAGTATGATTCTTTTTGTACAACAAAATAACTGTTTGGACATGGATACATATATTGTATTTAATTTATACTTTAGCATATTTAACATATATTGATCAACCTGCCATCTGAGGGAAGGGGTAGGGGAAAGGAGGGGAGAAATTGGTACAAAAGGTTTGACAATTGTCAATGCTGTAAAATTACTCATGCATGTATCTGGTCAATAAAAAGCCATAATAAAAAATTAATTCTATGTTTAATTGGGAAAAATATATTAAAAAAAAGTTTGCTGAGATAGCAATGAAATTGATGATAGGTTTAGAGTCTAAATTTAGTTGCTAGGCTTTTTTTTAAGTATTGGAAAGATTTGACCATATTTGAAGGCCATAGAGAATGAAAAAAATAGATAAAAAGTTGAAGTTTAAAAATATTTGTGGAGGGGCAGCTAGGTGGCGCTGTGGATAGAGCACCAGCCTTTAATTCAGGAGGACCTGAGTTCAAATGTGGTCTCAGACACTTAACACTTCCTAATTGTGTGACCCTGGGCAAGTCACTTAACCCCAGCCTCAGGGAGGGAAAATATTTGTGGAAATGTTTGAGGATGGAAATCTGCTGAAGAAGATTATGTAATATCCCTAATTGAAAATATCTCCTCTTTCTTTATATTGATCCTATTTTTCTTTTTCCTTTATATTATCTCATTTGGTGATGTTTACATTCATTTAATCATTCCTTTGCAAGTGATTTCTAGACCTATATAGCTAGCTCTAAACTCTTTCTTGTCCTGCAGCATTAACAGCATCCAGACACCTCAAACTGGATATTTCACAGGCATTTAAGTTTCAGCACATCCAAAGTAATTCATTGTCCTTCTCCTAAACTATCCTCTCTTTTGAACTTTTATTGTAAAAGGCACTAACATCCTTTCAATAACCCAAGAACATAACTACAATCTTATTCTCAGTTCCTCAGTCTCATTCTTCTCCACATATAAAACCAGTTGCCAAATCTTATTGTTACATGACATGTATTACATTTGTTCTCTATTTTCTAGTCACATAGTTGTCAAGTTGTTAGGAGCTTTTACCTAAACTACTGCTATATTCTTCTAATTGTTTTTGTGCCCTAAAAATCTTTTTTCTTCTATCTGTCTTACATACAACTCCAAAATAAATTCATTAAAATGTTGTTTTCTAGAGAGAAATATAAATTTCAGTTTGTCATCCAAATCTCTTCACAATCTAGTTCCAGGATACTTTCCCACCTTTATTATAGAAAACTCCCTTTCGATCTGATAAAGGCCTCAATTCTAAAATACATAGAGAATTGACTAAAATGGAAGCCATTCTCCAAATGATAAATGGTCAAAGAATACTAACAGACAATTTTCAAATGAAATTGAAACTATTTGTAGCCACATAAAAAGGTGCTCCAAATCACTATTGATCAGAAAAATGCAAATTAAGACAACTCTAAGATACCACTACACACCTGTCAGATTCACTTAGATGACAGAAAAAGATAATGATGAATATTGGCAGGTATGTGGGAAAACTGAGACACTTGTTGAGACATTGTTGGTGGAATTGTGAATGGATCCAGCCATTCTGGATTACAATTTGGAATTATGCTCAAAGGGCCCTCAAACTGTACATATCCTTTGATCCAGCAGTGTTTCTACTTCTACTGGGCTTATATCCCAAAGAGATCTTAAAAGAGGGAAAGGGATCTGTATGTGCAAAAATGTGTTTGTGGCAGCCTCTTTGTAGTGGCAAGAAACTGGAAACTGAATGGATGTTCATTAATTGGAGAATGGCTGAATAAATTATGGTATATGAATGCTATGGGATACTATTGTTCTAAAAGAAATGACCAGCAGGATGATTTCAGAGAGGCTTGGATCAACTGACATGAACTGATGCTAAGTGAAATGAGCAGAACTAGGAGATCATTATACATGGCAAAAACAAAACTATACAATGATCAATTCTGAAGGACGTGGCTCTCTTCAAGATTGAGATGATTCAAACCAGTTCTAATTGTTCAATAATGAAGAAAGCCATCTACACCCAGGGAGAGAACCATAGGAACAGATTGTGGAATACAACATAAAATTCTCACTCTCTCTGTTGTTATTTGCTTACATTTTGTTTTCTTTCATAGTTTTTCTTCCTTCTTGATCTGATTTTTCTTGTACAATAAGATAACTGTATAAATATGTATACATATATTAGATCTATTATGTATTTCAACATATTTAAATATTTAACATTTAACTACCTGCCAGCTGGGAGTGGGGTGAAGGGAAGGTAGGGAAAATTTGGAACAAAAGGTTATGCAAGGATCAATGTTGGAAAAATTACCCATGCATATGCTTTGTAAACAAAAAGTTTTAATAAAAAATTAAAAAAAGAAAACTCCCTTTCACATACTCTATGACACCATAAACTGGTCTTGTTTCTCACACGCAATATTCCATCTCCCATTTCTGTCTTTGTATTGGATATAAGTTATGCCAGGAAATCACCCCCTTTCCTCTATTCTACCTCTTAAAATTCCTTATTTTCTTCAAGCCTGAATTCAGACACTACTTTCTACATGAAATCTTTTCTGATTCTCCCTGCTCTCAGTACCCCCATTCTCCAAATTGCCTTATATGTATTTGTTACATATGAATGTTTGTATACATTCATACATAATACACAGACATATATATTTTTCATATATGTATTTCAATACATGCTTTATTTTTATTAGGTCTTTCAAGGAAGAGATTGTTTCATTTTTTTGTCTTTGTCTAGAAAATGTCTAGAAAAATGTCTAGAAAATATACTTAATAGATGCCCGTTATTTTATTTTTAGAGGGAACTTCCAATCAATCAGTAATTTTGAAACTGATGTACTTGGTTCAACATCAATAAACTTAGAGGCATCCCTGAATTCTTGCCATAGAAATTGCCATAGGGAAAAGATATTATTTTGAAAAAGTATATAAGAAGAGATATGAAATGCATTACAAAAATATTTTCTGAATTCTAAATTCAAATATTGGAAGATAGAAATACTTAACCTTGAATTATTTATTTGATGTTACCAAAGCAAAAAAAATTAAAAATAAAATTTTTATCGACAAAAAATTACATAATTACAGTATAGAGCAGAGCTTCTTAAACTTTTTCATTTGCAACTCCAACATTCAATTACACCATATGGGGTGAGGATTTAAGTTTAAGAAGTTGAGGTACAGAGCAGTAGGGTCAAAACAAAATAAAAATAAAATCTAGTTCTTAATTGTACTCAAGGATTCCTGTAGACACCAATATTAACTTAAAAAACCTATACATTAGCAACATTTTTGCTTTATTTTTTTTATTTATTTTGTTAAATATTTCTCACTTGAATTTTAATCTGGTTTAAGTCATGTTGGCAATATGCAGAGTGAAGAGTATATATTTAACATCTCTGATATAGAAAGAAACATAGCAGCTGAGACATCTAGAAATTCACAAGAGATAAATCTAAGAAAAGATCCAACAGTAAAAATCCATTGCTTCAAGTATCTATAAACAAATGCCAAAAGTGGGAGTTGGAGATATGATTCAGCCAGTATCTTTTCTTCATAACCCAAGACAAATTTAGGACCACAAAAAAGAATAGGAACTAGTTTTAGCTATATTAGGAGGGTGGGAAAATTAGAATCAAAAGATGGTAGGATCATAGCTTGAGGTAGGTAAGCTGATAGATGGTAACTAACAACGAAAGAACCAATCAATTTTTATTTTGTTTCCTTTTTTTCCACAAAGGAACATTACCTCTAGATTGGAAATAGCAGAAGAAAACTCCCTAGCAGAGAGTAAATGCCCAGGAGAACTAAGGAGATTGTAAGACAGCTTATAATAATAAGTTCAAGTCATGCTGACGTGATTTTTGAATCATTAGTGATAGTTGAAGCATAATGAAAAATGGGAGAGATATCCAAAGATTGTAACAAGAAAAATATCCTGATTTTTTTTAAAGAAAAGAACATCTTTACACAAATTACAACTCATTAAGCTTGAATTCTGTTCCTAGGGAAATTTTAGAATAAATCATTAGAGCATTTGATAAACATTTAGAAAAGAAAGTAGGGAACAACTTGGCTTTGTCCAGGGCAGGTCATGAAAAACCAATATCATTTCCTTTATTGTTGTGATTATTAAATTAATAGATTGGATAATTCTGTGCATATAGTTTATCTAGATATAGAAAAGCTTTTGATAAAATATCTTATATTATTTTTGGAAGAGATGGAAAGATATGGATTAAACAATAATATAGCCAGGTGGATTCAGGACAGATCAGACAGTTGGACCTAAAGAATAGTTGTTAATAATTCAAAATTAGTACAGTAATAGGTCTATAGAAGAGCTTGTTCCAATAATTTTACATATACAAACACACACAGACACACACATAGACATGTATAAATACACACAGATGCAAGTGTATATGTATGTACATATGTGTTTATATACACATATATAGCTCTACACATATTTACACATATGAATATATATATATAAGCTTATCTATATTTATAAACATATACGTACATGTTTATATAATATATAGATATGCTTTAACATTCATTTTTTAAAAGATTGAGTTCTGGGGGCAAAGCCAAGATGGCAGAGTGGACACATGCTTCTTTCTGAGCTCTCCTACTATTATCATATTAAGTATGAAATTCAGCCTATGAAATAGTGCAGGACCAGCAGAATCCATGAATATTGGGAGCACAGCAAATTATCAGCAGAAGATACTTTCTAAGATCCCCAGAAAAGTCCTGTTTTGGTGGTGGTGGGGGGAGAAGGAGACCAGGCACAAGCAAGGAGGCAGAACACAGAGGCCAGTGCCACACTGAGCAGACTCTGAGTGAGGTGCGATCTCTGCCAGGTAGTACAGACTCCATGGTCCAGAGAATCTACAGGGAGTACTCTACCACAGTGTTGGCCACTCAGCCCTGGTTGTAACCCAGTAGATCAGCAGGGAAGTTATAAAACATCCAACACAACACAAAAGGTAAATAGTAAACCCCAAAATGCCAGCGTCTCATGGGACCTGGCTATGCCCACCCAGCACTGGGAGTGACTCAGCATAATCCAGATGCAGCCACTGCCACTACCTGGTGCCTATAGAGGAAACTTGGAAAGCCTTCCTTCCCCTAAAAGCAGATCCCAATTTTTTTTTTAAATGAGGAAAAAAGGCAAAGTGTCCTCTAATTACAGACAGCTTCTATAGTGAAAGAGAATAACAAATTTTTAACCCTGAGGATATTAAAAGCAGATTGTCTCCAGATGAAGCCCCAAAAGGTGATATAATCTGGTCCCCACCACACAAGGCTCTCCTAGAAGAAAAAGGATCTTACAAGAGAACTAGAAGAAAAATAGGGAAAGGAAATTTGAAATTTGCAAGAAGGTTTGGAAAAAGCATATAACTCATTAAAAGATGAGTGGGGGGAAAAAAACAACTCCATGAAAAATAGAATTTGTGAACTGGAAAAGGTAAAGAATTCCCAGGGAAACAGAATTTGTGAACTGGAAAAAGAAAAGAATTCATTAAAAAAAATTTTGAAATGGAAAAAAAATTCCATACAACAAAACAACTCATTAAAAATCCAATTGGACAAATGCAAAAAGAAGTAAAATAAAAAGTAAATGAAGAAAATAATTCATTAATAATCATAACTGAACAAATGGATATGAATGACTTGACGAAACATAAAGAATCAGTTAAGCAAAACCAAAAAAATGAAAAGATAGAAAAAAATGTTAAATATCTACTTGGGAAAACCACAGACTGGAAAATAGATCTAAGAAATAATCTAAGGATTATTGGACTCCCTGAAAACCATGATGAATAAAAGGGCTTAGACACTATTTTTCAGGAAATCATCAAAGAGAACTGCCCAGATGTCATAGAATCAAAAGGTAAAATAACTATTGAAAGAATTCACCAAACACCTCCTAAAAGAGAACCAATAATTAAAACTTCAAGGAATATTATGGCTAAATTTCAGAACTATTAGACCAAGGAAAAATATTAGAAGCAGCCAGAAAAAAAATTCAAATACTGAGGAGCCACAATAAGGATTATCCAGGATCTAGCAGATTCCACATTATAAAATCAAAGGGCATGGAATCTGATATTACTAAAGGCAAAGGAACTTGGAATGCAACCAAGATTAAACTACCCCACTAAACTGAGCATTTTCTTCCATGGAAGAAGATGGGCCTTCAATGAAACAGATGAATTCCATTTATTTCTGATTAAAAAACAAAACAAAAAACAGAGCTAAACAAAAAATTTGACCTTCAAGCATAGGACTCAAGAGAAGGATAAAAAGGTAAAAAGAACTCTTGAGAACTATATTTCTTTTTTTTAATTTTTTATTTTATTTTATAATTATAACATTTTTGACAGTACATATGCATGGGTAATTTGTTACAACATTATCCCTTGCACTTACTTCTATTCAGATTTTTTCCCTTCCTCCCCCAACCCCCTCCCCCAGATGGCAAGCAGTCTTATATATGTTAAATATATTACAGTATAATTTAGATACAATATATGTGTGTAGAACCGAATTTTTTGTTGCACAGGAAGAATTGGATTCAGAAGGTAAAAATAACAGTTTACATTCATTTCCCAGTGTTCCTTTTCTGGGTGTAGCTGGTTCTGTCCATCATTAATCAATTGGAATTGGATTAGCTCTTCTCTATGTTGAAGAAATCCACTTCCATCAGCATACATCCTCGTACAGTATCATTGTTGAAGTGTATAATGATCTTCTGGTTCTGCTCGTTTCACTCAGCATCAGTTGATGTAAGTCTCTCCAAGCCTCTCTGTATTTCTCCTGTTGGTCATTTCTTATAGAACAATAATATTCCATAACATTCATATACCATAGTTTACCCAACCATTCTCCAATTGATGGACATCCATTCATCTTCCAGCTTCTAGCCACTATGAAAAGGGCTGCCACAAACATTTTGGCACATACAGGACCCTTTCCCTTCTCTAGTAGTTCCTTGGGGTATAAGCCCAGTAGTAGTATGGCTGGGTCAAAGGGTATGCATATTTTGATAACTTTTTGGGCATAATTCCAGATTGCTCTCCAGAATGGTTGGATTCTTTCACAACTCCACCAACAATGCATCAGTGTCCCAGTTTTCCCACAGCCCCTCCAACATTCATCGTTATTTGTTCCTGTCATCTTAGCCAATCTGACAGGTGTGTAATGATACCTCAGAGTTGTCTTAATTTGCATTTCTCTGATCAATAGTGATTTGGAGAACTATATTTCTGTTATGGGTACACATGTACACATGAATGCATGTATAATTTGATTTTACAGTTATAATATAAAAAAGAAACTAGAAGTGGAAAGGGGATTGTACCAGAAAAAGGGGAAAGGGGAGGCAAAATGAGGGAAATTTCATCTCAGCAAGAGGCAAAGGAAACCTATTGTATTTGTATTTGAAAGGAAGGGGATGAACTTGTGTGAATCTTGCTCGCATTAGATTTGACTCAAAGAGAAAATATTAGACATTTTGATTTACAGAGAAACTTCTCACACCTAACTGAAAGGGAGGGGAAAAATGCAAAGGTTAAATAGAAGGGAATACAGAAATAATGGGGGGAAAGTATAAGAAAGGGAGACGGCTACTTGGGACAAGTGGTGTCCATAAGCTAAATACCAGGGAGGAGAGTAATGGGGAAAAGAAAGGTGGAGATAATAAGATGGCAGGAAATACAGATTTAGTATTTTGAATTGTAACTGGGAATGGGGTAAATTCTCCCATAAAGTGGAGGTGGATGACAGACTGGATTAAAAACCAGAATCCTACAATAAGTTGTTTACAGGAAACACATTTAAAGCAGATCAAGCAAAATCAAATATTGATCTAATTAAAAGAGATAAGGAAGGAAACTATATCTTGCAAAAGTGTACTATAATGAAGCAATATCAATTCTAAACATATATGCACAAAGTGGTATAGCACGTAAATTCCTAAAAGAAAAGTTAAGAGAAATGCAAGAAGAAATGCACAGCAAAACTGTAATAGTGGGAGATCTCAACCTTGCACTCTCAGATATAAATCAAATCACAAAATTAATAACAAAGAAGTTAAAGAGGTAAATAGAATAAAAGAAAAGTTAGGTATGATAGATCTTTGGAGAAAATTAAATGGAGACAGAAAGGAGTTCACTTTCTTTTCAGCAGTTCATGGAACCTATACAAAGATTAACCACATATTAGGACATAAAGACCTCAAAATCAAATACAGAAAGGCAGAAATAGTAAGTGAATTTTTTTCAGACCACAATGCAATGAAAACTGCATTCAATAAAAAGCCAAGGGAAAATAGACCAAAAGGTAATTAGAAACTAAAAAATCTCGTCCTAAAGAATGAATGCGTGAAACAGCAAATCATAGACACAATCAATAAATTCATCCAAGAGAATGAAAACAATGAGACAACATACAAAATTTGTGGCTTGCAGCTAATGAGGTAATAAGGGGAAATGTTATATCTCTAGAGGCTTACTTGAATAAAATAAAGAAAGAGAAGATCAGTGAATTGGGCTTGCAATTAAAAAGCTAGAAAAAGATCAAAATAATACCCTTAATCAAATACTAAACTTGAAAATCTAAAAATAAAATGGATTGATTAATAAAACTGAAAGTAAAAAAAAAAACTGTTAAATTAATAAATAAAACTAAGGATTAATTTTATGAAAAAAACAACAAAATAGATAAACCTTTGGTAAATTTCATTAGAAAAAGGAAAGAGGAAAATGAAATTGTTAGTCTTAAAAATGAAAAGAGAGAACTGTCCACTAACAAAGAGGGAATTAGAGCAATAATTAGGAGTTACTTTGCCAAACTTTATGCTAATAAATTTGATAACCTAAGTGAAATGAAGGAATATTTACAAAAATATAGGTTGCCCAGATTAACAGAGGAGAAAGTAAATAACTTAAATGGGCCCATTTTAGAAAAAAAAAATAGAATAAGCTGTTAATCAACTGCCTAAGAAAAAATCCCCAGGACCAGCTGGATTTACATGTGAATTCTACCCAAGATTTAAAGAACAATTAACTCCAATACCATATAAGCTATTTTTAAAATTAGGGAATAAAGGATTCTGACCAAATTCTTTTTATGACACAGACATGATACATAAACCATGTAGGATGAAAACAGAGAAAGAAAATTATAGATCAATTTCCCTAATGAATATTGATGCAAGAATCTTAATAAAATATTAGCAAAGAGATTACAGAAAGTTATCTACAGCATAATACACCATGACCAAGTAGGATTTATGCCAGCAATGCAGGGCTCGTTCAATATTAGGAAAAGTAGTAGGATAACTGACTATTTCAATAACCAAATTAACAAAAACCATATGATCATTTCAATAGATGGAGAAAAGCATTTGATAAAATCCAACACTCATTTCTATTAAATACACTAGAGACTATAGGAAGAAATGGACTTTTCCTTAAAATAATTAGTAGCATCTATCTAAAATCATCAGTAAGCTTTATATGTAATAGGGATAAACTGGAACCATTCCCAATAAGATTGGAAATGAAACAAGGTTGTCCACTATCACCATTATTATTCAATATTGTATTAGAAATGCTAGCTTTGACAATAAGAGAAGAAAAAGAGATTAAAGGAATTAGTATTGTCTTTTGTCAATTTTTTTTTCTGCATTTGTTGAGATAAAGTTATAATTTTTATGGTTTTTATTACTGATATGGTCAATTATGCTGAAAGTTTTCCTTATATCGAAACAGCTCTATAGCTTTTATCTTTGTGATAGATTGCTATAATAGTCTTACTAACATTTTGTTAAAAATTATTCATTAGGAAAATTAGGTTGTGAGCATTTCATGCCCTAATAAATATTCAGAAATGTCTGGTTTTTTTTTCTCTGCTTCTCTCCATAGTGTAAGTATCATATTTGTCATAGAAGAATTTGGTAGAATTCCTTTGAACTTATTTTTTGAATAGTTTATAAGGTATTAGAAATAATTGTTCTTTGAGTATTTGGTAAAATTCCCTTATGAATCTGTTTAGTCCTGGCATGTTTTTTGTTTTTTTTTCCTTTCTTAAGAGGCTCATTTATGGTTCAATTTATTTTTCTTGGGTAGTTATTTAAGTAATTTATTTACTCATTTTAAAGTCTGAGTAATTTATGCTTTTATAAATAATCAAATATTTCACTCATGTTGTCAGTCTTATGGTATATAATTGGGCAAAATAACTCCCAATAATAACTTTCCTTTGATCTTCATAGTGATTCTTTTTCTATTTGATACTGATAATTTGGTTTTCTATTTTTTCATAAAATTAACCAATGGTTTATCTTCCTTATTGGAGTTTTTCCCATAAAATGAGCTCCCAAATTTATTAATCTTTCCTTAAACTTTTTAGATTTTCTAATTAGGTGTTTGTGGATTCCAAATGTTATTTTCCTATTTTTTACATATGTCCAAATTATTGATCTATTCTTTATTTTTTAATCATGTAGACATTTTGAGATATTAATTATCCATTAAGTACTTATTTGTCAGCATCCTACAAATTTTGCCATCCTTATTGTCATTATCTTTAATGAAATTATTGCTTCTTTCTATGATTTGTTTTTTGATCCATTCACTCATTAGAATTAGGGTATTTAGTTTCCAATTACATTTTAAATCATACTTCCAGCTCCCACCTTTTAATATAATATTTATTGAATTATGGTCTGAAAAGAGGGTATTTAATATTTCTTTTTTTCCTCATTTGGTTGTGAGCATTTTATGCCCTAATAAATATTCAGGTTTTTTGAAGTGCTATATTCAGCTGAGGGAAAAAAAAAAACATATTCCTTCCTATTTTCATTAAATTTTCTCCAAAAATCTATACTATCTACATTTTCTCATATTTTAGTAATCTCCTTATATATTTATATATAAATTTATTTATTTTCTTTGAAAGAAGACTTATTTGTTCTTTTTTTTCTGAGAGAAGAAAGTTCAGGTACCCACTAATATAGTTTTGCTATCTATCAACTCATTTAAGTTTTCTTTTAAGCATTTTTTTGCTATGCTATTTGGTATAGTGAATGTTTAGTATTGATATTATTTTATTGTCTAAGATACTTTTAAGTAAAATGTAGTTTGTCTGCTTATCTCTTTTAATTAAGTCTATTTTTTCTTTTGCTTTATCTGAAATTATAATTGCTACTCATGCCTTTTTTACTTCAGCTAAGTACAATGGAATCCACTGCAGCATCTTACTTTAACTGTCTCTTTCTGTTTTGTCATGTTTCTTATAAGCAACAGTTTTGGATTACATACCAGTAGTGTGTAACATTTTTTATCAAGAACTTGGATATAGGGATACACTGAATGTTCATCAAATTTAAAAATAATTCCAAATGTATAGAGCACTGATCTTGAAATCAGGAGAAACTGAGTTCAAATCCAGCCTTAACATTTACTAGCTATGTGATCCTTTGCATGTTACTTAACCCCAAATGCCTCACATCCCCCCAAAAAAAGAGAATCAAAAGATAATACAAAATGGGGGAAATAACTAATACAATTATTGACAAGGATGAGCATTCAAAAAGTTCCTGACAGACTAGAATATTATACTGTGTATAATAAGATAAAAATTCAGTAGATATCAAACAATTCAATAGAGATGAAATCTCATATTTGATTACAAAACATTAATCAGACTTCTGAAAAAATCTGCATATTCTAGACTGTAAGCTCAATATAAGTAAGCAATGTGATATGACAGTTTAAAAAACTGTTAATATGATTATGAGCTGTTTTGACAAGTACAGTGCCCACAGTATTCTGTTCATGCACATTATGCGTAGTATTGTGCTTAGTTGTAAATATCATATTTTAAGAAATATTCTTTTAGAATTTCAGTTATGATGACCATGTGGAAGAAACTCAGCTTTCAGTCAGACATGTATATCCAAAAAGTAACCCTGACATAAAATATGAAACAGAAGTTGAAATGAAACAGGACAAGAATGCACAGTTATACACTTTCAATGTCACTCATCAGTTGTGTAGTTTGCTTAATTGTCTAGGGTGAAGCATATTTTGCTCCTGGTTTGTTTATGTTTTTTATGGTAACTAGAATGTATCAATTAAAAACAGAAACAAAAATAGTTTCAGCACATACAACTCCAGGAAGATAGATGCCTGTACTGGGGAAGTGAGTAGTATTAAAGGGTAGAAGGAAAGAAATGGAGGTAGGGTGAATGGCTAGTGTGCTAGTTAGAAATAATTCATTTATGATCAGGTTTCTTGCAACCACTACCAGATTATGGTTTACAGAAAAATCTGTTTCTCCTTAGATTATCAGTAATGGCCCAGGCTTTTAGGATACTTTGCAACTGATAAAATGAGTCTTACAGCAAAAAACCTTTTTATAATACTTTGAGAGGGACATAATATTAGACCATGCTTGATCACTGAGCTTTCCTTTATTCTTCTTAACCTCATTTCCCCCTTTTCCACTGTTTCCTAGTATTTTACTCCCCAGGAGAAGATTATAAAAAAGGTTCTGAAGGTATCCCTCTACAGCTATATAAATAACATTAACAACTCAACTTTTATGTTTTAATTTAAGAAAGTAATTATTCATATTTTTGAAAACAACTAGGTGGTGCTAAGAATTGAGTTCTGGGTCTGGGGTCAGATAAACTCGTTTTCCTGAATTTAAATCTGCCCTTAGTTACTAAAAAGATATATGATCCTGGGTAAGTCATTTAACCATGTTTGCCTCAGTTCCTCAAGTATAAAAGGAGCTAGAGAATGAAATGGCAAACTAATCCATTTCCTTTGCCAAGAAAATGGGGTCATGCAGAGTCAGACACAACTGAAAAATTACTGACCAACAACAAAATTTGATACTTTATTTTTATATTATCTTTATTTCTGAACATATATCTATGCAATCCCATCTTTAAATGTGTCAAAGAAAAAGGGGAAAATTTTCCACAAAGTTAATCCAACATCATATACAACTGATAACCACTCACCTGAGTCTGGAACTATACATAGTAATGTTCTTTATTCATAATCCCTCAGTTAAGTAGAGCTTTAAAATATATAGAGAAATTTTCTAATAATATATCTGTGGCGAGTAAGCACATTTAATGCTCTATTTTACAAATGAGGAAACTGGCCTGTCTATAATCACACAGCTAATGTGTTAGAACTGATATTAACTGGGATTTCATGCAGTCTGTCCAAATTATCCCCTTTCATGTACAAGGTGATAAGTAAGGTCTACTATGACCCATCTGTCATATATATGAAAGAGAGGGTAAAAGAAGTTATTTCTCCCCCCCATATCAATTCATATAACCACAAAAGATAGTCACATATAATAATGTTTTAATTTTAAAAAAGAAGATGCATTTATGACTTCTTCAACCACAGGCAAAAGAGAACTTTCTTCCTCCAATCATATTATTGGAATTACTAGATCAATAAGGGACAATGATGGGAGGGAAATATTTACAGGCTGTGAAATGCTATAGGGTAAGATGTCCATAAAATTTTGGATGTTCCAGGATGAGGAAACACTAAGTATAGAGGGAAGTTCTAAGATCAAATAGCAGCAGTGACATGCTTCTGAAATTTGGAAAGTCAGGAGCAGGGCCAGGAGCACTGTTCTTAGTAAATTACTTTGTTAAAAGCTAAATAAGTCTCACAGGCTAATTGTTCATGGGAAATTCTGATGGTTACTCAGTAACTACAGAAGCAGGAGTAGCCACCCAAATGATATTCCTCTAACTGAAGTAGAAACCACATTCTGGGTGGTGCTACCATCCAATCTGTGAATGAATACAAGTTGGAAGAGAACTTAGGGAAGCTGTTTTATGTGTGTGTGTGTGTGTGTGTGTGTGTGTGTGTGTGTGTGTCTTTCTATCATTTATATTTCATTGGCAAAAAATCCTTCAGAAAAACAAATCTATACTGAATATTAACACATTAATGAAATAACATTTCAAAATTCCATTGATCTAATTGTTTTTAGGATTAAATGACATTGTTATTATAATAATAAATAAAAACAATTTTGAATCCCCCCAAAAGGCCATTCACAGCTGTTCAAAATGGTGCTATCCCTAACAAGCATTTAAAAGTGAATGGCATATTTTTCAAATCTGAATTGGCACTTAGGAAATTTTCAGAATGCAAAGATTGTAGTTCTTTAGCAACCATTAATTTTTAGCATCTTGACTCTCATGAGTTTTGTTCTTTGCCTTGCATTTTATTTTTGTTTTTTATATTTTATGTTTTTAATATTTGTTTTTAGTAAAAGAAAAATATTATTATTTTAAAATTCAATTAGCTTTCAGTCTGAATATTTAACTAGGAAACTCAAATGTTCTTATATCTCTTGAACACCAGTAAGAAACACAGAAAACTAAACATGGAAGTAAAACTCCTTTCCTTCCTTCCTTTCTTCCTTCCTTTCTTCCTCCCTTCCTTCCCCCCTTCCTTCCTCTCTGTCCCTCCTATTCTTCTTTCCTCTTTTCTTCTCTCACTCCCTTCTTCCCTCTCTCCCTTCCTTTGTCTCTCCCTTCCTTCTCTCTTCTTTTCTTCTTCCTTTCTTTCCTCTCTTCCCTCCCTCTACTCCATCACTCCTTTCCTCCCTGCCTTCCCTCTCTCTGTATTTCTTTCCTTCCTTCCTCTCTCTTTTCCTTCCTTCCTTCTTTTCTTCCTTTCTTCTTTACTTTCTTCCTTCCTTCCTTCCTTCCTTCCTTCCTTCCTTCCTTCCTTCCTTCCTTCCTTCTTTCCTTCCTTCCTTCCTTCCTTCCTTCCTTCCTTCCTTCCTTCCTTCTTCTCTTCCTGTTTGCCTTCCTTCCTTTTCTCCTTCCTTCCTTCCTTCCTTTCTTCCTTCTCTCTTTCCTTTTTTTTCCAAATCCTTTCAGCTGTCAATAAAGAGAGAATACCTGAACCAGTAAAAATGGCAGAACCTAAAATGAAGCATTTTGAAATATTGCTTCATTTTTATTATACAAGGCTTCTCTTCTTTGATGCTTAGTCACAGCAAAGACAAAAAAAAAAAAAGAAAAAGAAAAGAAAAGAAAAAAAAAGCTTATCTGTACTCAAGAACTCTTCTGTTTTTTTTTTAAAAATCAATACCTTATTCACAGTACCATTTGCTTGTATAAAATATTGACTGGAGTCTCACTGGTGATTTTACATAAGGACTAAAAGCAATCTCCATTACCCAATAGCTTCTAATTGTATTTCCCTCACCCCACCTCCCCTTGTAGAAAGAGTAATGAAAGGACAACTGAAACCAGAACTATATAGTTATTTTATAACTGGCACTAACAAATTTCTCCAATTACAGAATCCATTCTGTAAGCAATGAATGTGTGGCTCCCAATTAATCTCCTGCACCTCCGGGCAAGGTCTAAATCAGCTGGCTACAGCTAAGGCAATTTTCACACAGCTAAAAGCAAATTGGAAAATAAGTGTTCTACACTGCTGCCTATCTTTCCAAGCCAAAGACACAATCAGTATTCTGGCAGCAGTATTCTATCATGTTATTTGCAGCTATCAATTTTAATTATAGCAATTATTGATTAGTTGAGAAAGTGAATAATCTAATGCTCAAATGAGGTCACCATACTACCTGGAAGGACCTTTTATCCTTCCTAGTTGAACCTAAGCACCATTTGTGAATATCCATCAGAAACCATACCTCTATTCAGGGTTAGCCAATAAGATTCCATACATACATCTCCCCCTTTTTAAAAAATTCTTATAATTCTCTGATACAGTTGTTTTCAAAATTAATTTCATGTTTTTTTCAAGATGCTGATTTTTTAATAGAGGAAATTTTTAAAGAAACAATTTAAAAACCCATGATTATCAGAATGATCAAACTCACTACTAATATAGATTGAACTATCTCATTTGTGTTTTTATAAAGTCTTTTTGAGATGCTGTGGGCAGAAAAAAAGTGGTATAGTAAATTCTTATTTCAGGAATTTCATAGCCAGATGAAACCCTGTGAATGTGTAAAGCAGTGTGTTTTCTAGAAACACAAAATACAATGATAAATACAACAATCCTATGCTCATAGAGCCATCTATCAGAATAGAGAAGAGATAGATAATAGTAAATTGATATGTATGTATATAGAGGTAATAGATAAAATACTACAAAACACATGGAGTATTTATGGCAAGTTTATAAACAATATATCCAAACAAAGAATAAATCCAAATAAAGAATTAGGGAAAGCTTCATGGATGATCTGATACTGGCATATGTCTGACTGAATGGTTCTAAATATTTGGGAAAATTGATGTTTTCCAGAAGGATATTATGAAGGGAAAATACAACCAATCAATCAATAAACAAGCATATTTATTAAATATCTACTATGTGCCAGAAACTTTTGTAGAACTAGAAAAAAATACAAAAAACCCCAAATAATATCTACTTATAGGAAATTTTCATTCTGAAGGCAGTTATAATAAATCTCTCTCTCTCTCCCTCTCTCTCTCTCTCTCTCTCTGTATACAAATATAATTCATATATAAACAGCATATACATATATACAAAAGAAATATAAATGAATTAAGGGGGACAGTCAATTGTTATTCAGTTATTTCATCAACTCCATTTAGGGTTTTCTTGGCAAAGATACTGGAGGGGTTTGCCATTTTCTTTTTCAGCTCATTTCACAGAGGAGAAACTGAGGAAAATAGGGTCAAGTGACTAGGGTAACACAGGTAATTAGTAACTGAGGCCAGGTTTGAACTCATAAAGAATAGAATTGCTGATTCCAAGTTTAGTGCTTTATCTGCTGCACCACCTAGACAATCAGTATAAACAGGAAAATGGAGCATGAGAATCAGAGAAAAGGCCAAAATGGCCTTGATTGCAGAGTGCAGAAGAGAAAATTATAATGTACAATGAAATAGAAAAGGTAAATTTTTATTTTAGTAAGTTTATTTTAATATACATTGCTTTATGAATCATATGGAGAGAGATAAAGTAGAGCAAAAGGGAAAAGCCATGGGAGAAATAAAAAAGAAACAGAAAAAAATAAGTGAACATAGCATGTTGATTTACATTCAGTCTCCTTAGATCTCTTTATGGATGCATATGTGCAAATTCTATTGGGATTCTTTTGCATCAATGAACTACTGAAAAGAACAAAGCCTCCCATAGTTGATCATAGCTCATTCTTCCTGTTATTGTGTACAATGTATTCTTGTTTCTGCTTGTTTCTCTCAGTATCAGTTCATGTAAATCTTTCCATACCTGTAGTATCTTGGGGTTTCAGGGAGAAACCTTTTTTTCAGGAGAGTAATCACCACACAAGTAGCCAAGGGTTAAAATCCAAATCCTTTATTATTTCTTTCAAAGTCTTGTCTCCTTTCCTGGGGACTGGTTAGCTTTCTTAGAGGCCTATTTCTCTCCTTGGTCCCAAGAGCTTGAGCTCCTGCTTGCTTTCTCTGGCTTCTGAATCTCCCCAATTGAATACTGGCTGAGGCTCCTAATTTATATGTTCTACACTGAGTATAAACCAATCATTATATCACTAGAAAACCATTATATCTTGTAGGATTAAATCAATCATACTGAACCATGCTAAACTAGATAACAATTATCTCCTCAATTCCACTGACTTAGTACCTTGTAAGAATCCTTTATTTCAACTTCAGAGTTCTGGCCCATAACACAGACCTATCCATAATCAGCTTGTTCATCATTTTTTTATGGAACAATAATATTCCATTACCTTCATGCACTATATCTTATTTAGCCATTCCCCATTTGTTGTTGTTGTTGTTGATTTTTTTTTAAGGCTTTTTATTTTTCTGAACATATGCATGGACAATTCTTCAACATTAGCCCTTGCAAAACCTTGTGTTCCGGTTTTCCCTCCCTTCCCCCACACTCTCCATGAGATGGCAAGTAATCTAATATATGTTAAATTTAGTAGAAATATATGTTAAATCTAATGTATGCATACAAAGTTATACAATTATTGTGCTGTACAAGAAAAAAGCAAATTAAACTGGTAAAAAAATTAAGCAGCACAATAAAATGCAAGTAAGCAACAACAAAAAGAGTAAAAATGCTATATTGTGGTCAACACTTAGCTCTCATGGTCCTCTCTCTGAGTGGCTCTCTTCATCATTGAACCATGGGAACTGGTTTGAATCATTTCATTGTTGAAGAGAGTCATATCCATCAGAATTGATCATTGTATAATCTTGGTGTACAATGATATACTGATTCTGCTCATTTCATTTAGGTCTCTCCATTTCTCTTTGTAATCATCCTGCTGGTTGTTTCTTATAGAACAATAATATTTCATAACATTCCTATACCATAATTTATTTAGCCATTCTTCAGCTGATGGGCATCCTTTCAATTTCCAGTTTCTTGCCACTACAAAAAGGGCTGCCACAAACATTTTTGTAAATGTGGGGCCCTTTCTCATCTTTAAGATATCTGTGGGATATAAGCCCGATAGAAACACTGCTGGATCAAAGGGTACTCACAGTTTGATAACTTTTTGAGCATAGTTCCAAATTGCTATCCAGAATGGCTGGATCCGTTCACAATTCCACCACCAATATATTAGTGTCCCAGTTTTCCTATATCCCCTCCAAAATTCATCCTTGTCTTTTCCTGTCATTTTAGCCGATCTGAGAGGAGTGTAGTGGTATCTCAGAATTGTCTTAATTTGCATTTCTCTGATCAATAGTGATTAAGAGCACCTTTTCATATGACTAGAAATAGTTTCAATTTCTTCATCTGAAAATTGTCTGTTCATATCCTTTGACCATTTACCAATTGGAGAATGGCTTAAATTCTTATAAATTTGAGTCAGTTCTCTACATATTTTAGAAATGAGGCCTTTATCAAAACCTTTGAATGTAAAAATGTTTTCCCAGTTTATTGCTTCTCTTCTAATCTTGTCTGCATTAGTTTTGTTTGTATAAAAACTTTAATTTAATATAATCAAAATTATCTATTTTGTAGTCAATAATGATCTCTAGTTCTTTAGTCACAAATTCCTTCCTTCTCCATAGATCTGAGAGGTAAACTATTCTGTTTTTCTAATTTGATTGTAATATAGTTCTTTATGTCTAGATCATGAACCCATTTTGACCTCATCATGGTATATGGCAATAGGTGTGGGTCAATGCCTAGTTTCTGTCATACTAATTTCCAATTTTATCAGCAGTTTTTGTTAAATAGTGTATTCTTATCCCCAAAGCTGGGGTCTTTGGGTTTGTCAAACACTAGATTGCTATAGTTATTGACTATTTTGTTCTGTGAACATAACCTATTCTACTGATCAACTAGTCTATTTCCTAACCAGTACCAAATGGTTTTGATGACTGCTGCTTTATAATATAGTTTCAGATCTGGTACACTAGCCGCTTTCATTTGCTTTTAAAAAAAATTCCCTTGAAATTCTTGACATTTTGTTCTTCCAGATGAATTTTGTTGTTATTTTTTCTAAGTCAGTAAAATAGTTTCTTGGTAGTTTTATTGGGATAGCACTAAATAAATAGAGTAGTTTAGGTAGTATTTGTCATCATTATTTGCTCAACCTATCCAAGAGCTCATGATATTTTTCCAATTGTTTAGATCTGTGGAAAGTGTTTTGTAGTTTTGCTCATCTAGTTCCTGATTTTCCCTTGGTAGATAAATTCCCAAATATTTTATAGTATCAATAATGGGGGTTGAGGTCCCTTTAAGCTAGGATCTTTTGATTCACAAATCCTGGTCAAAAAGCACTCTTTTGAATTCCAATGATATGCGGGCTTTCCCCAGCCCCCACCAGATCTGAGCTGGCTTGAGTTTTCCCAGTCCCCCACTATCTGCTCAGGTTTCCCAACCCCCCACAAACAGTTTCTTCCTTATCTAAGGACTCATATATTTCTATTCAATGCTGACCCTGGGTGAAAACCCACCGGGACTGGGACTCCCCATCTTCAAGATAAAAAACCCTGGAGTCCACTCTTCACAGGAGCCCCCCAAACATGGTATCCTTCCGGCCACATAAGGGTTCCTGTCGGCCTGGCGACCATCTCTGGCCCTGGTGTCTTTCTACCTTTACCCTTACTTCCAAATCCCATATAAATCTTTTTTTTTTTTTTTTTTTTTTTTTTTTTTTTTTTTATCAATCTAGGTTTTCGGGCCTGTAAATTCCTTTAGAGGGGAATTTGTGCCGTCACTGGACTATCCTTGCACCAACACAAAATGGGTTCCCCCTTTCCTAACTCTCATCATCAACATTTTTTTAAATGGAATTTATCTTTGTATCTCTTGCTGTTGGAATTTGCTAGTGATGTATAATAATGCTAATGATTTATGTGGATTTATTTTGTAATCTTGCAACTTTGCTAAAGTTGCAGTAAAGTGGATTACTTCAAATAACTTTTTGGTAGATTTTCTGGGGTTCTCTAAGTATATCATTATATCATCTGCAAAGAGTGATAATTTGGTTTCCTCATTACCTTCTCTAATTCCTTTAATCTCTTTTTCTTCTCTTATTGCCAAAGCTAGCATTTCTAATACAATATTGAATAGCAATGGTGATTGTAGGCAACCTTATTTCACCCCTGATCTTATTGGGAAGGGTTCCAGTTTATCCCCATTATGATGCTTGCTGATGTTTTTAAATAGATGCTACTGAATATTTTAAGGAAAAGTCCAATTTTTTCTATTCTTTCTAGTGTTTTAAATTTATAAAATTTATAAATTTTATAAAATGCTTTTTTTTAATCTATTGAGATAATCATGTTTTTTTTGGTTAATTTGTTATTGAGATAGTCAATTATGCTAATATTTTTCTTAATATTGAAGAAGCCTTACATTCCTTGTCTAAATTCTACTTGGTCATGGTATATTATCCTGGGGCATGAGTTTCTGTAATTTCTTTAGTAATATTTTAAGATTTTTTGCATCAATATTCATTATGGAAATTGGTCTATAATTTTCTTTCTCTGTTTTCATCCTACCTGGTTAATATATCAGTACCATATCTGTGTCATAAAAAGGATTTGGTAGAAGTCTTTATCCCCTAATTTTTTTCAAATAGTTTATATAGTATTTTGGAATTAATTATTCTGTAATTGGCAGAATTACATGGCAGAATTGACATGTAAATTTCCATCTGGCCATGGAGATTTTTTCTTAGGAAGATGATTAATAGCTTTTCTATTTCTTTATCTAAAATAGGACTATTTAAGTAATTTATTTCCTTGTCTGTTAATCTGGGCAATCTATATTTTTGTAGGCATTCCTCCATTTCACTTAGTTTATCAAATTTATTGGCATATACTTGGAAAAATAACTCCTAAGTATTGCTCTAATTTCATTTTTTGCAAATTTCTCCCTTTTCATTTTTGAGACTACCAATTTGATTTTCCTCTTTCCTTTTTCCAATCAAATTCACTAAAGATTTATCTATTTTGTTGGTTTTTTCCATAAAACCAACTCTTAGTTTCATTTCTTAATTCAATAGTTTTTTTACTTTCAATTTTATTAATCTCTCCTTTTATTTTTTATTAAGTCCAAACTAGCTCCTTGGAGGTCTCAGGATCAGCCAGAGTCAGGATAAGTACAAGTCCTTGGTCTTTAGGGAGAGAAGTTAAAGAAGAAGGCAAACTACCAGGAGTTTTGTCAAAGATCTCTTCTTGATTCTGGAGTCCAGAATTTCCACCTTTCTCCTCCTTGTCCTGCCATTTAGTGAGTCTGGCTTGTCTCACCCCATCCTCTAATCCTTGTCTAGGATTATGTGTATAAACCAAACATTGAATAAGCACCAATGGTGAGAAGAACCATTTTTGCAAACATATGCTAATAGATCATTGTCTTATATTGAATAGGTAATTAGCCTTAAGTGCTCTGTTGTCTGATTCAAGCACACTTGTTCATAGTTTCAGACCTGTACAATTTTTAGAATTTCAAGTTTGATATTTGATTGAGGTTTTTTTATTTTTTATTTTTCTAGCTTTTTTAGTTGCAAACCTAATTCATTGATCTTTTCTTTTACTTTATGCAAGAAAGCATCTAGAGTTATAAAATTTCCCCTTATTACCTCTTTGACTACATCCCACAAATTTTGGTATGTTGTCACATTATTGTCATTCTCTTGAATGAAATTATTAATTGTGTCTATGATTTGCTGTTTCACTCATTCATTCTTTAGGATGAGATTATTTAGTTTCCAATTACTTTCTGAGCTGTTTTCTCTTGGCCTCTTATTGAATGTAATTTTTATTACATTGTGATCTGAAAAAAATCAATTTACTATTCCTGCCTTGCTGTATTTGAGTCTGAGGTTTTTATGTTCTAATATGTTTTTGTATAGGTTCCATGAACTGCTGAGAAAAAAAAAAAACTGTACTCCTTTCTGTTTCCATTCAATTTTCTCCAAAGATCTATCATACCTAACTTTTCTAGTTCTCTATTTACCTCTTTAACTTTTTAAAAATTTATTTTGTGGTTCAATTTATCTAATTTTCAGAAAGCAAGGTTGAGATCTTCCACTATTATTGTTTTGCTCTATTTTTTCTTGCAGTTCTCTTAACTTCTCCTTTAGGAATTTCCATGTTACATCACTTGGTGCATGTATGTTTAGTATTGATGTTGCTTCATTATCAATGGTACCATTTAACAAGATATAGTTTCCTTCTTTATCTCTTTTAATTTAATCAATTTTTGCTCCTGCCTGATCTGAGATCAGGGTGGCTACCCCTGATTTCTTTTTAATTCACTGGAAGCATAATAGATTCTGCTCCAGCCTTTTACCTTTACTCTGTATGCATCACTCTGCTTCAAACATGTTTCTTGTAATAACAGACTGTAGGATTCTGGCTTTTAATCCAGTCTGCTCTCTGCCTCTGCTTCATGGGAGAGTTCACCCCATTCACATTTATGTTAAAACTACAATTCTGTATTTTCTGCCATCTTATTTACCCCACATTAAACTTTTCTTTTTCCTTTTCCCCTTTCCCTCTTTCCCAGTACTTTATTTATGAGCACCAGTTGCTTCAAGCAGTCCTCCCCCTTTAGAGTCCCTTTTTCTTTTTTATATCTTTCCTTTAGTATTTCTGTTTTGTGTTTTATTTAGCCTATCCCTTCCCTTTTCCCCTTTTCCTTCCCACTTTTTTATAAGGTCAGAGAAGTTTCTCTGTGAAACTGATGAGAGTTAGGAAAGGAGGAACCCCTTTTGGATCAGTGCAAGGATAGTCCAGTGACAGCGCAAGAGTCCCCTGTAAAGGAATTTACATGTCCAAAAAACTAGATTGATAAAAAAAGGTTTATTGTAGGGATTTGGAAGTAAAGTTTAGTTAGTAAAGTTGAGATTAGAGATAAAAAGGCACTGGAATAGGTCCGGTGGGTAGAAACTCTTGACATGACTGACATAAGGATACCATGCTTAGGACTTCTGCCAAGTGTTGACTCCAAAGTAGCCCCTTTTATAATGGGGGCTCTTTGTGATCTTGAAGGGGTGTGGAGTCCCAGGCTCCAGGCAGGTTTTTAGCCAGGGTCAGCATTGAATAGAATTCAATGGGTTTAAACTGTGGGGGTTGGGAAAACCCAAGTTAGCTCAGATCCGGTGGGGGCTGGGGATAGCCTGGATATCATTGGAATTCAAAAGGGTACTTTTTGACCAGGATTTGTGAATCAAAAGATTCTAGTTTCTTCAGCCATTGGGGGTGGGGTTTGGAAATCAGAAAAGAATCTTAAAGGGACTTCAACGCCCATCAAAATCAATTATTTCTAATATTCTTTCTTTGAGCCAAATCTGATGAGAATAAGATTCACACAATGTCCATCCCCCTCCCTTTTTATGAGATGTAATTTCCCTCATTTTGTCTGCCCTTTTTCTGGTAAATCTCCTTTCCACCTTTAGTTTCTTTTTTATATTATAATTATAAAATCAAATTATTCATGCACTCTCTATGTATACCCATAACAAAAATACAGTTCTCAAAAGCTCCTTTATTTTTACCTTTTTATGCTTCTCTTGAGTTCTTATATTTGGAGGTCAAATTTTTAGTTTAACTCTTGCCTTTTCATAGAAGTATATGGAATTCACCTGTTTCATTGAATTTCCATCTTCTTCCCCAAAAGAAAATGTTCGGTTTAGCAGGGTTAATTTATTTTTGCCTGCATTCCAAGCTTTTTTGCTTTTCAGAATATCAGATTCTAGACTCTTAGATCCTTTAAGATGGAAGCTGCTAAATCTTGAATAATCCTTATTGCGCTTCCTCAGTATTTGAATTGTATTTTTTTTTTCTGTCTACCTGTAATATTTTTCCTTTGGTTTGATAGTTTTGAAATTTTATGATATTCCTTAGAGTTTTAATTTTGGGGTCTCTTTCAAGAGTTGTTCAGTGAATTCTTTCAATGGTTATTTTACTTTCTCTTCTATCACAAGGAAGAAAAGAAAAGATGGACACTCATGAATATAATTTCTTCAATATATATATATATATAATATATTCATATATGCTTTCTTAAATGTGCATTTGTTGTTATGTATTTTGAATCCTCTTTGATGTTCTGCCTGGCATATGACAATCTTCTCTTTTGTTTTGTTTCATTTTGTTTTGTATTGCTTTTCTGTTTTTCTTTTCTCTTATTCTATTTCTTCAGAATAAAATATTTTTAAAAGATAAAATAAAATAACTGTGGACAACATGAAATATTTGGGAGTCTACCTACCAAGGCAAACCCAGGAAATATATGAACAGAATTACAAAACACTTTTCACACAAATAAAGTCAGATATAAAGAGTTGGAAAAATATTAATCACTCATGGGTCAGCTAAGATAATATAATAAAAATTACAATTCTACCTAAATTAATTTACTTATATTCAATGCAATGCCAATAAAGCTGCTAAAATTTATTTTATTGAGGTAAAAATAATAAAATAAATCTGCAATAATAGGTCAAGAATATCATGGGAATTAATGAAAAAAATTCAAATGAAAGTTACCCAGCCCTATCAGTCCTAAAACTGTATTATTAAGTGACTGCCACAAAACAATTGATATTGACCAAGAAATAGAGTGGTGGATCAGTGCAAATGATAAGGTGCACAAGACACTGTAATCAATGACTATAGTAATAAATTGTTTGATAAACCCATAGACTCCAGTGGGATAAAAACTCAGTATTTGCTAAAAATTGCTAGGAAAACTGAAACATAATATGAGAGAAAGTATGTATAGACCAAAATGCCACACCTTTTACCTAGAAAAGGTCAGAATGGGTTCATGATTTAGACAAAAATAGTAATACTATAAGCACATTAGGAAAGCAAGGGATAATTTATCTGTCAGATCTTTGGAGAAAGGAGGAATTTATGGCCAAATAACTAGAGAACTTTATGAAATGAAAAATGAATAATTTTGATTACATTAAATTTAAAAAATTTTTGTAAAGACAAAACAAACACATCAATAATTAGAAGGGAAACAGAAAACTGGGAAACAAATTTTTTCAGTTAGTCTTTCTAATAAAGGTGTCATTTCTAATTAATAAATGACCAAAGTATATGAAAAGACAATTAAAGCTCTTTATCCTCATATGGGAAAAATGTTCTAAATAATTATTGATTGGATAAATGTGAATTAAAATAATTTTGAGATACTACTTCACACCTCCATATTGGCTAAGATGACCAGAAAACATAATGATAAATGTTGAAGGGTTGTGGGAAAACTGGGACACTAATGTATTTTGGTGGAGTTATGAAATGATCCAAACATTTTAGGGAGCAATTTGGAACTATGGTGAAGGGGCTATAACACTGGGCATACCCTTTGATCCAGCATTGTATACTAAGCCTGTATCCCAAAGAGTTCTTAAAAGAAGGAAAAAGACCCACATGCACAAAGATGTTTCTAGCAGCCCTTTTGTAGTGGTAAAGAACTGGAAACTGAGTGGATGCCCATCAATAAGGGAATGGGTAAATAAATTGTGGTATATGCATATAAAGGAATATTACTATTCTATTAGAAATAATGAGCAAGCTGACATCAGAAAAGTTTGGAAAGTCTTACATGAACTGATGCTGAATAAAGTGAGTGGAACTAAGAGAACGTTGACACATACAGAAATGTGTTTAAATGGATTATGCATGTTTAACCTATATCAGATTGCTTGCTGTGTTGGAAATGGGGTGGGGGGAGTAAAGAAGGGAAAGAGAAAATTTTAAAACACAAAAATCATTGTGAGATGATCAACCATGACAACTACAGCTCTTCTCAGGAGTATAGTGATCCAAGATAATTCCAATAGACTTGGGATGGAACATGCCATCCAGAGAAAGTCTACATGCACAAAAATGTTCCTAGCACTAATTTTTGTAGTGGCAAGTAACTGAAATTGAGTGGATGTTAGTTAGGGAATGGCTGAATAAGCGGTGGTATATAAATACAATGGGATATCATTGTTCTATAAGAATTGATGGACAGAAAGACCTGGAAATACTTGAACTGATGCTGAGTGAAATCAGCAAATACGATAAAAACTAGAGATCTAAAAATATAAAATAATGGGAAAACTGATTTTTGAGGCAGATGATCTGAGTTGAAGCCATATATTTGTGTTTTACTATTTATGTGGTTTTGCATTGATTCATTTTGCTCTATAAGCCCATTTAAATAAAGAGGTTTGGACTTTATTACCTTTAAGTTCCCTTTCACTTCTATGACTATGATCTATGAAATGTAAAATTTACAAATGTCCCTTTCCAGTCCAATAATTGTAGTTGCCTAACAAATATTTGGTGAATTGAATTGGACAATTCTCAAAGAAGAAATAAACAATCATCTGAAACAATGTGCCCATTTATCTAAGTGACAGAAATAAAGTCAACTTTGAGGTGCAGTGGATACAATGCTTTACCTGGAATGAAGAAAATGTAGTCAAATCTGGCCTCACATCCTTACTAGCAATGTGACCTTGAGTAAATAAATTAATCTCTGTTGTCAAGGTAATAGAACCTACCTCCCAGGATTGTTGTGTTGATCAAATCAAATAAAACATAAAAACATTTAACACAGTGCCTGATATATTGTTCGCTCTATATAAATGCTAGCTATTATTAATGTCATAGTCTTTGGACTGGAGAACATAATTAAAGGTAATTAAACTGAATGCTGGTAAAGAAGTAGAGAAAGAAGTGTACTCATTCATTCTTGATGGAATTGCAACCTAGTTAACCATTTTGAAAATCTGGATGCTGAAAAGAAAAGGTCTAATAGCAATCCATTTAATAATGGATTATTAAATCCATCTATGTGAATATGCCCTGAAGGAATTATTAAAAGAAACTATAATAAGACCAAGTAGATTATTTTTCAAGGAGTTTTATAAACTAATATTTATAATTGTAAAAAAGAAGTGATTTAAATTCCAACAATTGGTAATTAGTTAAGTAAATTATGATTTGTTAAGATTATAGAATATTATAATGTGATTAAAACTGAGAAGGATGAGTCACATAAAGAAATCTGGAAAGACTTTTGTGAAATAATTCAAAAAGAAGAAAGACAAAAGCATAATATTAATTATAGCTGGATAAGAGGACATAGATTGGAAAAGAATGGACAAAGCATTCTGATGGAAGTTTGGAGAAAATAGAATGGAAAGAGATTTATTATTTACCTTGCAGTATGCTAGACACTATGAATACAAAGAGAAAATCAACAGACCCTAATTTCAAGTTCATATTTTAATTGGGTAAGGTAATACATAGAGGATGGAAAAGCCAGGGGTTCTTAAATTCAGATGACATGTGCTTGAGAATCTGGAAGGCACAGTGGTAGAGCACATGAATTTTGATGGTCTTCCATTCTTACTGGAAGAATTGTATTTGGTCATTCCATAATCATTGAAGTGTGAGTGGTTATAATCTTTGGAAAAGCTAGGAAGCTGGAGAAGTATTAGCCCAGTATTCTTAGAAAGGGGAAATTTGGATAGGATTTGGGCCCACCACTGGGTACATGGGGACACTGTAGAAAAACTCCTGTGTGCACCCAATTGTCTCTGTCTTCTATAGCCCAGTAAGAGTTAATGCAGCATTGTTATGATGTCTTATATATTGAAATTCATTTATCTAAATGCATAAAAAGTAAAAATAAATGTAATTCATTGTGATGATGATTAATAGCATTTATAATGTCACTGGAAAAAAAGTGATCTTTTTTTTAGTCAAATCCATTTAGCCTGTGTTTATGCAAGCTCATCAGTTTCTGGTGACTCAATAGTTAAGCTTCTCTAAAAACAGAAAGGTGAATTCTGTGGGACCTTTAGATTAGTCTGGAAAAGTCTATTTGTGACAATTATTTTCTTATCAGCTTCTGGTGACTTAATAGTTAAGATTCTCTAAAAGCAGAAAGGTGAATTCTATGGGACATTTAGGCTAGCCTGGAAAAGCCTGTTTGTGACACTTATTTTAGGCTTGTGTTAGAATGCAGTCACCAGGAGTGCGGAAATATTGTACAATGCACCACTGAACTCTGGTGTATGGATGACCTGCTTTTTCGAAAGGAAAAAATGCCTGTATTAGTATGTGAGCAGAGGAAGTCAACATGATCTCATTCATGAGCCTTTCTTCTATTTATATCAGGGGAGTCAGCCTCAGCAGAATAGCTTGCCTTTCTCCCAGGCACACATGGTTGTCTGCCTAATTTTCCTCATTCTTAACCTTTGCCTCTTCCTTGGAATGAAGTGTGATTTACTGCCAAGATGCTGCATTCTTTCTTTTATACTATCTCCACAATAGCCAGGAGGTGCATGGTTAAAGATGTTTGCACACCCGGGAAATAATTCCCAGCACATAGGTTTGAGGAGCTAACAGAAAAGAGATTGAACATAAAAACTAGTTCAAAGTAGATTAATTGTTTCTTTCCTGAACAACATAGATTTGCTGCAATGCCATTAAGTTTTTCTCATTTAAATTAAGAACAAAAAGTTTGCATGTAATAAAGTTCCCAAAGCAAGTTTTTCCTTTAATACTATTATGTTTGAATTTGTCTTTTCCCAACATCATTTTTGCAAGCAGCACAATAAATGTCAAGTAACATTTTTTCATTTATCTTTTACTTATTTAAAAATAAGTAAATATCTTATAGCATTTTATGACTAAAGAGATCTTAGTATTGCAATAGCAAATGGCTGTGAAGATGAACATTTGTATTAAGAAAAGTAGGGAAATATTATTATTACTTTTATTTAACAATTAAACAAAGTTTCATTTTATCATGTGTTTTACATAACTTTTAGATATTTTTAGAATTCAGTGGCATGGAAAATAATTTTTAAAAAATCTCCATGTTTTAAATTCATCATTTACAACTCTACTAAGCTGCAAATGAAATAATAGTGGATCTAAATGAATTTAGTGTCTGCTCAGAAGTAATGATGAACTTTTCTGCCTTCTAAAACTACTCTCAAAAGGATTTTTGCTTTAGCATTTTAGATATGAGGAGAATAGAATTTAGTGATGCTTATGAAAGGACTACATCTCAATGAAATGTCTTGTTTGTATCTTTCTTATCTTTACATTTGTCACTTTCTTTTTTTTTTTAGACTTCTCCATACTATAAATATAGAAACCATTCAGAACAAATCATTGTGGAACCCCCTTTTTATTCTATAACGCTTGGGTTTTTGGAAATCACCTATAGTTAATTGATTAGACTTCCTAAGAATCCAAAATCTAGTTGACTTGACAGTTACCATACCTCTTGCTTCATTTTTCTTCATTTGTCCTTTTTGCTATGTGATTCCCTGACAATCAACTTTAAAGTTTCCCTTTAAAATCATAATTTATAAAACAATTCATAATACTGTCTCTATCTTTAAAATGAGTAGAAATTTAATATAAAAGATAAGTAGCATGAAAAAGCTCTTCTTAGCTCTATTATAATGATGTGACCTTTTACCAGTCACTTTCATCCCCACAGAGAGAGAAATTCTTCTTCTTTTTATCTCGTGAAGTTATTTTAAAATTAGTCATAAACATATGGTCAGGCATGATATTGAACTATATAGGTACAGAGGACCTTTGAGAGTTTTATTGCCTGGACAACTTTCCATTAAGTATGTATGTCCCATCAAGTTTTTGTTCTAAAACTTCTTTCTATATTTTCTCTTGATAGAAACTGATGCAGCAGAAATATTCAATTTGGTCAGAAGATAAAGGATTAAATTTTGACTTGTGCAAATCAATTAATCTCTTGGCACTATAATTTCTTCATATACAAAATGAGGAAGTTGGATCTAATCACTTATTTAAGTCCATTTCATCTATGATCCTTTGATCAAAGGTGTCAAAGTAGAAGCAGTATTTCCCACAAAATTCCTAGGCTCAGTGGCATAGATATCAGATTAAAATGCAATTGGGAAAGTTTAACAAAATAAATACAAGTAAAATACAACATAGATAATGTTAATTTGTGTTTTTCTAAGACAATACTTTGTACACATCCATATCTGTTTGACATCACTGTTATGGAAAAATGACTCCTAAATCTATATAAAGAAATAAGCTCACTCTACAACTATAGCCACATGTTATCAACTTCTTGCTATTCTTTATATCTTCATCTTTGTGTCTATTGGTGCTAAATTTAGCATTTTTCCCCAATAGAATGGGTTATCTTCCACCCTGAATATATCACTTAATCACGATTTTTGTATTTCTTTTTAACGTGCTACTATCCTTCCTTCTAGTAACATAATCATCTTTGAGTTTAACACTCATTCACCCTCCATGTAATTGTCAAATCTTATCAAATATTCCTCTGTATCTTTCATATTCTTCTCACTATTTACTTAGTCACTCTTAGTACTGTAACTCATTACTTTTCTCTTGGACTATTATCACAGCCTTCTAAATTGCCTTCCTGCTTCGTTTCTCTCTTTGTCTCTCTGCTTCTGTCTCTCTCTGTCTCTGCCATTTTTCACAAAGCTTTCAAATCACTATTTCTGAATCACAGACCTAACAAGTCACCACCATACTGAAGCAGCTTTAGTGGTTCTCTGTTGTTCCTGAAATATAATATGAAGAGTTCAGATTAACATTTAAAGCCCTTCACAAACTTGGAAAACAGAGCTAGGAATGTAATAAGCATTCAATGAATGTTTATTGATTGATTGATTGATTTCACACTACTTCCATTTATTTTCCAGATAATTAATTCTTCTATTAATTATCTTCTATTAATTAATTCTATAATTAATTCTATTATTTCTTCCCCATACATGGCATTCCATCTCTGGTTTCTATGCCTTTGTATCCACAGTCTATTCCCCATTTGTGTACTACATTCTCTCCTTACCATTGTCTCTTAGAATCTCATGTCCTTTTAGACCCAGTTTGTGCCACCTCCTATAGGATGTTTTTCCTGTCTTCTTCAAGTTATTATTGCTTAACAATCTCTGTATAATAAAAACAGTGCTGGATTTGGAATCAGAGGACATGAATTCAAATTATGAAGTTGACACAGGTTTTCTGTCATCATCATATCTAAAACCCAATTTCCTCATAAAAAATGAAAGCGCAGAACAAGATGATTTTTAAGGTTCCTTAGAATTATGATTCTATCAACTCTCTTTTTCTCACAATTAAGCCAACATGTATTCAAATATTCATAAAATTTTGGCTATGACCAATGTTACAACAAATTGTATGAATCCTTAATATAATAATTCTTTATTCCTCTTCTTAAATTTTTTTAAATGACAATAGTCAAAGTAGTTTGAGCAAAGAGAAACTTTTCCCACATCTTCTCTTTAATCTTCAGCTTCTCTAAAGCAACAAAATCTTTTAGCTTTTTTCATGTTCTTCATAGAATTCTCATTATAAACTTCACTTTAAAGAATATCTTCCTAAAATAACATTAAGAAATAGCCACCAAAAAATCCACCTTGTTTCTCTCTGTTTTTTTTCCATAGATTTTGCCATAGATTTTCATGCATAATGGATAAAGCACTCACTTTTTCTTAATTGAGAGTACTTTACATCAAATACCTTTTTGAACTGCCAAAACAAACTATTTTTTCCCTCAACATTTAATTGAACTTTCTGTTGCTTATAATCTTATAGAGACAGTAACACAGATATATATATATATATATATATATGTATATATATATATATATATATATATATATATATGAAGAAAGGGGGGCAGAATGAAAGAATAGGCATTTTGTAAAATATGCTTTTCAATACTCTAGTTCTCATTTTAAATTTTTTAAAAATCACATTTTTTTGCATTTATATTAGCATTTTCAAATATAAAGAAATAATTAGGAATATTTGGCATATGGAACAAGAAACTAATAAATAATATCCTTTTAAAACTTGTATTTTAAATTTTCCATAAGTATAAATGTTCATACCAGCTCACATCTCTTGAGTGCTTACTATGCATTCTGTACTGTTAGCAAGAACTTTAACTTTTTGTTTATGAACAACATAAAAAGTTAATTTTTATAGTACATATCCAGGGCCCTTATGCTGCAGTGTAATGAGTGGCTGATTGAAAATCAGAACATCAAATTTGAATCCTGATTCTCAGTTGTAAAATGAGCATAAAACTTTTCCTGTGAATCTTCTCAGGTTGTGAGGATCAAATGAAATAACATATAAAACACGATTTGAATGTCAACGATTATCATTACAATGATTAAATGCTTAGAATGATTAAATTTTTTTCTTCCCCTTTACTTAATAGTGTTTTATTTTTTCCAATTACATATAAAGATAGTTTTCAGCATTCACTTTTATAAAATTTTGAGTTCCAAATCTTTATTTTCCCTTTCTTTCTTCCCTTTTCCTTTCTGAAGACAGCAAACAATTTGATATAATCATATATGTACAATCATTTTCAACATATTTCTGTATTAATTATGTTGTAAAAGAAAAATCAAAACAAAAGGAAAAAATAATGAGAAAGAAAAAAACAAACAACCCCCTCCCCCAATAGTATTCCCCTTTCTGCATTCAGTCTTCATAGTTCTCTGGATGCAGATAGCATTTTCCATCACAAGTCTTGAAATTGTCTTGGATTACTGTATTAATGAGAAGAGCTAAGTTTGTCACAGTTGATCATCACAGAACCCTACTGTTATTTTATACATTGTTCTCCGGATTCTGCTCACTTCACTCAGCACCAGTTTATGTAATTGTTTTAAGTGTCTTTTAAAATAAAATTGTTTGTTATTTGTAACTTTCAAAACTCTGTTTTGAAAAATAGATTAAGTAGTTTAAGTTCTGAATTACAATAATATTATATTATGTGGAATTTTATGTTTATGATCATGAGAAAACAGAAAAGGAAAAGGGAAAAGAAATTCTTGAATTTTTTATGTGTGCCTCTGCTAACAAAAATCAGAAATATTGAGCAAAAATAAGTCAGAAAAATTCTTGGTAAATGAAAAATAAAGCTCTCAAATAAAATTTTACTCTTCACAAGCTCAAATAAATTATTTTTAAATAAAAAATGAAGACAGAAACAATATTTGAAATAAAGTTCCCCTTAAAATTTTTATTTTTACTTTCAAAAATTGCATCCCACTTGTAGAGGATTTTAATTTCTGCCTAAGATGATAGAATTTATCAAGAAGCAAAACCAGATCTAATTTACATTTACTTTGATTCTTTTCTCAGTCTTTTGCAAGTGTATTTTACCACAGAATGACTGAAAATTGTGTTCTTTTAGCACCGTTACAGAGTTTAAACAAGGAAGTCTATGTTTGCTTAAGAGAATGGGTAAATGGTTATCTTGACAGATTAGATTGGAAAAAAAAAGGATAGCCACAGTCTACCATAGATGTCCAAATTTTCCACTTGGCAGATTATTCTAAACAAAACTTGCTTATATATTTATCTGTATTTGACACCTGACTAGGGAATGTGATTAAAAGCTCCTGCCAGGGTTCAGACTTCTCTATGGGCAAATGTTCACAGGTTTGAAATTCTGAATCTATTTAACTGTACCATAATTAAACTAATGGAACACAAAAAGAATTTCTCTAAATGGCTGTTAGTTTTAATATGATTTCATCTCCCAGTTCCTGGAACTTATCTAAAAAGAACAAGTTAAGTTTAACAGAAATAGTTGAGCTTTCATTTCATGAATTGTTCTTTTAATGTTGTGGTAAAACTTTGGAATTTATGATACACAGGTCACAGTATTTTGGTATATAATTACCTGAGAATTTGGTGATATACATAATTCTCTTCTCCCAAAATGAATACCTGTAGAAGTCAATAAATTTTCTAACTTTCAGGATTTAGTTGCAAAAGACCCAACAATAAAAAATTTAGCATACAAGATCAAAGACAAATTAAAGGTAAACCTCTAAAAATTAATTATAAGGCACTCATTGAGGACAAATTAATTATTTTATATATGGAAATATAAATCTTATGTCTAAGATTGTCATTAATATTTGGATAATTCAAAAGAAAGATTGGAGTAGAGCTGAATATGATGTTATTCTAAAAAGCAAAACTGTAGGAAAAAGTGAAAAGAGTAATTATTTCATACAAGTGAGATGTAAGAGGAAGAATCAATATGAGGAAATTAGTTAGAAGAGGAAGGCTGGTAATTCTGGAAGCTTATTCCCATTGGAGATGGGTTAAAGAAAAAACAATACATATACACCTATATATACATATATGTATAGAAGTCTTATGAATTCAAAATTATATAGCAGAGAGCAAAAAGTAATCTAAAAGAAAGCAAAGATGGACATCTCTGAACACAGTGTATAGTATTTAATATAAAGGCTTTCTTGAAATTGAAATGTATTACTTTGCATTTTGAATCCTTTTAGATTTTGTGTACTTATCAATTTTTTTCTTTTCCTATTCTGTATTTGTTTAAAATGAATAAATAAAAAGGTAAAAAAAATTCAAGAAATAGGCTGCAAAATGAGCAAATAACAGGGAAAAACTTCTAACTATAGAAAGTTACTATGCTAATAAGAAAGATCAAAAATCACACTATAAAGAAGACAACAATGTCAAAACATTTATTTCCAAAGTATCAAAGGTGCATATGAGAAGGTAGGCAATTTGACACAGATTATATATGTGTAATCATGCAAAACCTATAATAGAAGAGGTGAATCCGGGGTCTGTCATCATGATGGCAGAGTAATGTCAGGAAGCTGCTCAAACGCTTCCAGTTTCTCTTGAAAAACCACATGAAAGCAAGTCTCTGAACAGAGTATAACAGAATGAAACCATGCAATAGTTCAAGACAGAATGAAAAATAAAATTCAAGGAAGGTCAGTCTCACTGGGGTGAAAAAGGTGTTCAGCTCAGCTGAGACAGACTCTGGGAAAGCCATTGAGAGGGGTTTAATCACAACAATTCAGCAACTAAGACCCTTAGTCCTGGTTAAGTGGAAGAGCAGATCAGTGGAGCAGCCTCCAGTCCAAGCTCAGAAGGCAAACTCTGGGAAACCAGGCTGTTTCCTGAAAAGAACAGGCAAAGCTACCCCTTGCAAAGGGGTCTTTGTGCACAAAGTCAAGGCTCAGAGCTGCACAGGAATCTTGGAATAGCAACCCCTTTACTCCAGGAGCAGAGCTCAACTGTAAAAGTAAAAAAAAAAAAAAAAAAAAAAAAGAGGAAATGGCAAAAAAGAAAATAAAATGAGCAAGAAACAGAAAAGAATCTTGACCATAGAAAGCTACTATGGGGACAGAAATGACCAAACTTAGTCAAGGGCAAAATGTCCAAAATGATATGAATTGGTTTCAAGCCAAAGAGTCTTCTCTTTGAGATGAGAAAAAAATGAGTAAAAAAAGAGAGAGATATCTTCTCCTTGAAAGTCACCAGAAAAGGTCTGTTTTTGCTCATGGGTGGGGAAGGTTTTAGATTGGGCGCAAACTGAAGGTACAGCAGAGTAAGACAGGCAGCTCACAGCCGAGCAGACCTGAGGGGGGAGGGGTGTGTTCTCAGCCATTTCTGTGAGAGAGCTTTAACACAGCATTGGCTACTTTGCCCTGGCAGCAAGCCAGTAGACAAACAGAGAAGCTAAAAACACAGGGGGTGAAGACTATAACCCCGAAAAGCTAGTACCTGTGGGTGGGACCTGGTCACACCCACTCACAGTGTCTCAGCACACTCTCAGAGTCTTAGAGCACAGACCCAGTGCAGCCATTGCTGTCCTGCTAGTGAATCGCTGCTGCCCCCTACAGTCTGTAGAGGAAGCTCAGTAATACCATCCAACCCTCCCCCCCCCCCCCAAAAAAAAAAAACCCAGACAATTTCTTTTTCTTGTTAGTTTGTTTTCTTTGACGCTTCTTTGACAAAATGAGCAAAAAAATTAAAGCACACTATAACTATTGATGGCACTTTAAACCCTGAGGAAACTAAAAACAGACGCTCTCCAGATGAATGCCCAAAGAGGGATATCATCTGGTCCTTAGCACACAAGACTCTCATAGAAGAAATTAAAAAGGCTCTCACAAGAGAGCTAGAACAAAAATGAGAAAAGGAAAGGGAAGCTTGGCAAGAGAATCTGGACAAGTCACTCATATAAAGATAGAGTGGATAAAGAAATCAAATACTTAAAAACAGAATTAGTGAGTTGGAAAAAGAAAATAGCTCTCAAAAAAATAAAATTGACAAAATGGAAAAAAATTCCATATAACAAAACAACTCATTTAAAAACTCAATTGGACAATTAGAAAAAGACATAAAAAAGTAAGTGAAGAAAATACTTCATTGAAAATCAGAATTGAACAAACAGAATTGAATGACTTGAGGAGACAACAAGAATCAGTCAGGCAAAACCAGAAAAATGAAACAATGGAAAAGAATGTCAAGTACCTTCTTGGGAAGACAACAGATGTGGAAAATAGATCCAGGAGAGACAATCTGAGAATTATTGGACTCCCTGAAAAATATGATGAAAAAAAGAGCCTGGGAACTATTTTACAGGAAATTATCAAAGAGAACTGAACAGATATTTTAGAAACAGAGGATAAAATAGAAATTGAAAGAATTCATCCATCACCTATTGAAAGGGATCCTAAAATCAAAACACCAAGAAACATAGTGGCCAAATTCCAGAACTATCAGACGAAGGAAAAAATACCACAAGTTGCTAGAAAAAAATCAATTCAAATACTGAGGAGCCACAGTAAGGATTACTCAGGATCTAACAGCATCCACATTAAAGGATTGAAGCGCCTGGAATATGATATTGCGAAAGGTTAAGGAACTTGGTATGCAGCCAAAAATAACTTACCCAGCAAAAATGAGCATCTTTTTCCAGGGAGGAAGATGGACATTCAACAAAATAAGTGAATTTCATCTATTCTTGATGAAAAATCCAGATCTAAACAAAAAAGTTTGATCTACAAATATAGAACTCAAGAGAAACCTAAAAAGATAAAAAGAAATATTGGGAACTCTATTTCGGATATAAATATTTATAAAGAACACATGTATACATTATTCTAGAAACTAGAGGTGGAAAGAAAATTGTACCAAGAAAAGTGTAAAGTAGGAGTACTACATCTCACAAAGAGGCAAAGGAAACCTATTATATCTGAGAGAAAGAATGGAAAGGGATGAACATAGTGTGTATTGTACTGTCTTTTTGGCTTAAAGAGAAAAATATTAGAAATATTTGATTTATGGTGAAACTTCTCCCACTTCATTGAAAAGTGGGAGGGGAAAAGTGACAAAGGAAGGAGTAAGATAAACTGAAGGAAATACAGAAATTGTGAGGAAAAGGGACAAGATTGGGGGAAGAACTTTAAGGTAGTGGGGAGGGATACTGAAAAGGGAGGGCTGTGAGAACCAAGTGGTGGTCATAAGTTTAATACTGAGGAGGAGAATAAGGGGGAAGGACAGGAGAAAAACATAAGCAGGGGTTAACGAGATGGCAAGTAATACAGAATTGGTAATTTTAACTATTAATATGAATGGGGTAAGCTCCTCCATAAAGAGGAAGCCCTTAGCAGACTGCATTAAAAGCCAGAGTCCTATAATATGTTGTTTACAGGAAACACACCTAAAGTAGGGTGATACTTCCAGAGTAAAGGTAAAAGGTTGGAGCAGAATCTACTATGATTCAGGTGAAGTAAAAAAAGTAGGGGTAGCCATCCTGATCTCAGATCAAGCAAAAGCAAAAATTGATCTAATTAAAAGAGATAAGGAAGGGCACTATATCTTGCTAAAGGGTAGCATAGATAATGAAGCAATATCAATATTAAGCATATATGCACCAAGTGGTGTAGCATTTAAATTCTTAAAAGAGAAATTAAGAGAGGTGCAAGAAGAAATAGACAGCAAAACTATAATAGTGGGAGATCTCAACCTTGCACTCTCAGAATTAGATAAATCAAACCATAAAATAAATAAAAAAGAAATCAAAGAGGTAAATAGAATACTAGAAAAATTAGATATGATAGATCTTTGGAGAAAACTAAATGGAGACAGAAAGGAATACACTTTCTTCTCAGCAGTTTATGGAACCTATACAAAAATTGATCATATACTAAGACATAAAAACCTCAAACTCAAATGCAAGAAGGCAGAAATAGACCACGATGCAATAAATATTACATTCAATAAAAAGCCAGGAGAAAATAGACCAAAAAACAATTGGAAACTAAATAATCTCATATTAAAGAGTGATTGGGTGAAACAGCAAATCATAGACATGATTAATAATTTCACCCAAGAAAATGACAATAATGAGATATCAAAACAAAATATTTTGAATACAGCCAAAGCAGTAATAAGGGGAAATTTCATATCTCTAGAGGCCTACTTGCATAAAATAGAGAAAGAAAAGATTAATTAATTGGGCTTGCAACCAAAAATGTTAGAAAAAGAACAAATTAAAAACCCCCATCAAACACTAAACTTGAAATCTAAAAATAAAAGGAGAGATCAATAAAATTGAAAGTAAAAAACAACAACAACAACAACTATTGAATTAATTAATAAAACTAAGAGTTGGTTTTATGAAAAAACCAACAAAATAGACAAACCCTTAGTAAATATGATTAAAAAAGGAAAGAAGAAAGCAAAGTTATTAGTCTTAAAAATGAAAAGGGAGAACTCACCACTAAAGTAGAGGAAATTAGAGTAATAGTTAGGAGTTACTTTGCCCAACTTCATGACAATAAATGCAATAACTTGAATGGAATGGATGAAAACCTTCAAAAATATAGCATGCCCAGATTAACAGAGGAAGAAGTAAATAATCTAAACAGTCCCATTTTAGAAAAAGAAATAGAACAAACTATTAACCAACTCCCTATGGAAAAATCCCCAGTACCAGATGGATTTACAAGTGAATTCTACCAAACATTTAAAGAACAACTAACTCCAATGATATATAAACTATTTGAAAAAAAAATAGGGATTGAAGGAGAACTACCAAATTCCTTTTATGACACAGACATGTACTGAACCAGATAGGTTGAAAACAGAGAAAGAAAATTACACACCAATTCCCCTAATGAAGATTGATGCTAAAATCTTAAATAAAATATTACCAAAAAGATTACAGAAAATCATCTCCAGGACAATACACTATGACCAAGTAGGATGTATACCAGGAATGCAGAGCTGGTTCAATATTAGGAAAACTATTAATATAATTGACCATATCAATAACCAAATTAACAAAAACCATATGATCATCTCAATAGATGCAGAAAAAGCATTTGACAAAATCCAACATCCATTCCTAATAAAAACACTACAGAAGATAGGAATAAATGGACTTCTCCTTAAAATAATCAGAAGCATATATTTAAAACTGTCACTAAGCATCATATATAATGGGGCAAAACTGGAACCTTTCCCAGTAAGATCAGGAGTGAAACAAGGTTGCCCACTATCACCATTACTATTCAATATTGTATTAGAAATGCTAGCCTCGGAAATGAGTCAAAAAGAGATTAAAGGAATTAGAGTAGATAATGAGGAAACCAAACTATCACTCTTTGCAGATAATATGATGATATACTTAGAGAACCCAAAATATTTTACTATAAAGCTATTAGAAATAATTCATAACTTTAGTTAAGTTGCAAGATACAAAATAAATCCACATAAATCCTCAGCATTTTTATACATCACCAACAAAATCCAACAGCAAGAAATACAAAGAGAAATTCCATTCAAAATAATTGTCGATAGCATAAAATATTTGAGGATCTATCTACCAAAGGAAAGTCAGGAATTATATGAGCAAAATTACAAAACACTTTCCACACAAATAAAGTAAGATTTAAATAATTGGAAAAATATTAAGTGCTCTTGGATAGGCCAAGTGAATATAATAAAGATGACAATACTCCCTAATCTAATCTATTTATTTAGTGGTATACCAATCAGACTCCCAAGTAACTATTTTAATGACCTAGAAAAAATAACAACAAAATTCATATGGAAAAACAAAAGGTCGAGAATTTCAAGGAAATTAAGGGGAAAAAAATCAAATGAAGGTGGCCTAGCTGTACCTGATCTAAAATTATTTTATAAAGCAGCAGTTACCAAAACCATTTGGTATTGGCTAAGAAATAGATTAGTTGATCAGTGGAATAGGTTAGGTTCACAAGACAAAATAGTCAATAACTATAGCAATCTAGTGTTTGACTAACCCAGAGATCCTAACATTTGGAATAAGAATTCACTATTTGACAGAAACCGCTGGGAAAACTGGAAATTAGTATGGCAGAAATTCGGCATGGACCCACTCAACACCATATGCCAAGACAAGATCAAAATGGGTCTATGATTTAGGCATAAAGAATGAGATCATAAATAAATTAGAGGAACATAAGGTAGTTTATCTCTCAGACTTGTGGAGAAGGAAGGAACTTATGACCAAAGGACAGCAGAGATCATTATTGATCACAAAATAGAGGATTTTGATTACATCAAATTAAACAGTTTTTGTACAAATAAAACTAATGCAAACAAGATTAGAATGGAAGCAACAAATTGGGAAAACATTTTTACAGTTAAAGGTTCTGATAAAGGCCTCCTCTCCAAAATATACAGAGAATTGACTCTAATTTATAAGAAATCAAGCCATTCTCCAATTGATAATTGATCAAAGGATATGAACAGACAATTTTCATTGAAATTGAAAGTATTTCCACTCATATAAAAGAGTGTTTCAAATCACTATTGATCAGAGAAATGCAAATTAAGACAACTCTGAGATACCACTACATACCTGTCAGATTGGCTAAGATGACAGGAAAAAATAATGGTGAATGTTGGAGGATATGCAGGAAAACTGGGATATTAATGCATTGCAGGTGGAGTTGTGAACGAATCAAACTATTCTGGAGAGCAATTTGGAATTATGCCCAAAAAGTTATCAAACTGTGCATACCCTTTGAACCAGCAGTGCTACTACTGGGCTTATATCCCAAAGAAATACTAAAGAAGGGAAAGGGACCTGTATATGCCAACATGTTTGTGCCTGCCCTTTTTGTAGTGGCTAGAAAGTAGAAAATGAATCAATGCCCATCAAATGGAGAATGGTTGGGTAAATTGTGGAATATGAATGTTGTGGAATAGTATTGTTCTGTTAGAAATGACTAGCAGGATGAATACAGAGAAGCTTGGAGAGACTTACACAAACAGATGCTAAGTGAAATGAGCAGAACCAGGAGATCATTATACACTTCAACAGATACTTTGTGAGGATGTATTCTGATGGAAGTGGATATGTTCAACAAAGAGAATATCTAATTTAGTTCCAATTGATCAATGATATGCAGAATCAGCTACACCCAGAAAAGGAAAACTGGTGAATGAGAGTAAACTGTTTGCATTTTTGTTTTTCTTCCCAGGTTATTTTACCTTCTGAATCCAATTCTCCCTGTGCAACAAGAAATCTGGTTGGTTCTACACACATATATTTTATCTAGGATATATTATAACATATTTAACATGCTTGCCATCTAAGAGAGGGGATGTTGGGAAGGAAGGGATAAGTCAGAACAGAAGTGAGTGCAAGAGATAATATTGCAAAAAATTACCCAAGCACATGTGTTATCAATAAAAAAGTTATAATAAAAATAATAAAATTTTTATCATAAAAAAGAAATGAGAGATACACAAGAGTCAACAGACTGGAAACAGAAGAAAAAATGATTGAAGAAAACAACTCCTTAAAAATACAGTTGGTCAAATGCAAAAAAAAATTATAGAAATCGAATGAAGAAAACACCTTCAAAAGTAGAATTAATCAAATGGAAAAAGAGATACAAAAGGTAACTGAAGAAAATCACATATTAAAAATTAGGATGGTGCAAATTAAATCTAATGAATCTATGAGACAGCAAGAATTAACCAAACATACTAAAAAGATGGAAGAAAATATGAACTATCTGGTTGAAAAAACAGCCAACATGGAAAATAGATCCAGAAGAGACACTTTAACTATTATTGACCTACCTGAAGGCCATAACCAAAAAAAGACGCTAGTTAGCATTCTTCAAGAGATCATTAAGGAAAACTACCTGAATACTCTAGAAATAGATAGGGAAATACTCATTGAAGAATCTGTTAATCATCTTCAGAATGATATCCAATAAGGAAAACCCCAAAGAACATTGTTGGGGAAACTCAAAAGCTACATTCTCAAGGAAAACATACTATAAGCTGCTAGACAAATACAATTCAAATATCAAGGATCAACAGTCAGCATTACCCAGGATTTGAAAGCTTCTACAATAAAGTATTGAAGGACCAGGAATACCATATTCCAGAATACAAGGTACCTGAGATTACAACTAATAATTAACTACCCAGCAGGACTGAGCATTATCTTGTGGGGTAGACAATAGATCTTCAATGAAGATTTTGCTATAGAATCAATGCTATTGAAAAAAACAGAACTAAACAGAAAATTTAATATTCAAAGACAGAATTCAAGAAAAACATAAAAGGTAAATAGAGGGAAATAGATATTATTTAAAGTTTAAAATGTTTACATCCATAAATGGAAAAATGAAATCTGTAATTCTTGAGGACTGTATCTATCACTGGGGTAGACAGAAGAAAGCATTACATGGATGGAAGGTGTGCTTGTGAATGAACTATGATGTAATTATATCAAAGAAAATGACATTAAAAGGTGGACAAAGATCTATACTGGAAAACAAGGACAGAGGAGGTATGATGGATCAAGTTAGATCACATGAAAAAGCACAAAAAACCTATTGCATCCACAGAAGGGAGAGAGGAGGAAGAGCATTGTCTAAAGCTTGATCTCATTAGTTTGGGCTCTAAGAGGGAATAACTTAATCATTCAATTGGGTGTAGAAATGTATTTATCCTATAAAGAGGTAGGAGGAAGGAAAAGGAAAAGAGAGGGGCAGGATAGAAAGGAGGGTGGAAACACTAGGAAAAAAAGGTAAAAGATGGAGGGAAGAGTGACTGAAGGTTAGGTTTTGAGTAAGATTGGTCAAAAACAAAAACTACAAAGGGAAGGGGGAGGGGTGATGGGAAACAAGATAGTGGGTGGGGTGGAAAGAGAGAATAAAAGTATATACAGGGGAGAAAATAGGATGGAGGGCAATACAGAACAGGCAAATATAACTGTTAATATGAATGGGATGTACTCTCCCATAAAATGGAAGTGAATAGCAGACTGGATTAAAAAACAGAATCCTACAATATGTTGTTTGCAAGAAATACATTTGACACAGAGAAACATGTTATGGGCCAGAACTTAAAACAAGGTACTAAGTGGAATTGAGGAGACAATGGTTAAATCTAGTTTAGCATTGACTTAATTCTACAACAAATAATGGTTTCCTAGTGATAAAATAATTGGTTTATACTCAGTGTAGAGCATATAAACTATAAACCTTAGCCAGGATTCAATTCAAGAAATTCAGAAGCCAGAGAAGACAGGTGCACTAGAAGCTCTTGGAGGCTGAGACAGATTCATTCCATTTTCCACCATTGTGGTAGCTGGAGGATGAAGCACAAACCTTTGGATTAGGAGAGATTCAGAGGGCAGAGAAGGAGGCAGGAGTTCAAGCTCTTGGAACCAAGGAGACAGATAGGCCTCTAAGAAAGATAACTGGGCCCCAGGAAAGGAGACAAGACTTTGAAGGAGACAATAAAGGATTTGGATTTTAACACCTGGCTATTTGTGTTGTGATTAATGAACTGAAATGAAAGCTGCTCCCAGAAACCCCAAGAAAACTGAAACAGAGAACATTAAAGAAACACATACAGAAAAAAAGTGAAAGGCTGGAACAGAATTTATTATGCTTCAGCTGAAATATAAAAAGCAGGGCTAGCAATTCTGATCTCCGATAAAGCAAATGTAAAAAAAATTATTAAAAGAGCTAAGAAAGGAAAGTACCTTTTGATAAATGTTACCATAAAGAGTGAAGTAGTAAGGATATTAAACGTAAAATATAACGTAAATGTAAAATGGTAGATCAGCCAAATTCCTAGAAAATATTTTTAGCCAGTTACAGGAAGAAATAGACAGCAAACTTATACTAGTGGGGGTCCTCAATATTCCCTTCTTAAAATCAGACAAATCTAACCATATAATAAATTAGAAGGAAACTAGAGAGGTTAATAGAATCTTAGCAAATCTAGATATGATAAACCTCTGGAGGAAATTGAATAGTAACAGAAAGAAAAACACTTTTTTTGGAAGTACATGGAACATACACAAAATAAGCAATGTATCAGGGAATAAAAATTTTACAATCAAATGCAGAAAGGCAGAAATAGTAATCACTTCCTTTTCAGATCACAATACAATAAAAATTATATTCACTAAAGGACCAGGGAAAGATGGACTAAAAACTAATTGTAAATTAAATAATCTAATTCTAAAAAATGAGTGGTTCAAATACCATATCACAGAAACAATCCGTAATTTCATCCAAGAGGATGACAACAATGAGACAACATACCATATATTACTGACAAAGCCCATCGGCAAGAAAAAATCCACTTACAGAAAAAAAAAAAAAAAAACTGTAGACAAAAATAAAATATTTGGAGGTTTACCTGCCAAGAGAAACCCAAGAACTATATGAATAAAATTACAAAATGCTTTTCACACAAATAAAGCCAGATCTAAACAATTGGAAACATAAAAATTACTCATGGCTAGGCTGAGTAAATATAATAAAAATGATGATTTTGCCTAAATTGGTCTACTTGTTCAGTGCCATCCCAATCAAATTACTAAAAATTATTTTATAGAACTAGGAAAAATATTAACAAAATTCATGTGGAAAAACAAAAGGCTAAGAATATCAAGATAATTAATGAAAAAAAATTCAAAGGATGGCAGCTTAGCAGTACCAAGCCTAAAACTATATTATAAAGTAACAGTCAACACCACCATTTGGCAGTGGTTAAGAAATAGAATGGTAGTTCAGTGGAATAGATCAGATACACATGACAATAATCCAGGCTAATAGTCATCTAGTATTTGATAAATCCCAAACCCCTTATTCTGGAATAAAAACTCTCTATTTGACAAAAATTGCTGGGAAAATTGGAAAATAATATGTCAGAAATTCAGCATAAACCTATATCTCACACCTCATACTTAAATAAGATCAAAATGGACACATGATTTGGCAAAAGAGAATGATACTGTGAGCAAATTAGAAGAGCAAGGGATAATTTACTTATCAGGTCTTTGGAGAGGGAGGCATTTATGACCAAAAAAGAACTAGAGAACATTATGAAAGGCAAAATGGACAACTATGATTACATTGAATTAAAAAGATTTTGCACAAACAAAAACAATTAAAAGAAGATTAAAAGGGAAGTACAAATCTGGGAAAAATATTTACAATGTTCCTGATAAAGGTCTCATTCCTAAAATATATGAAGATCTGAATCAAATGTATATGAATACATATCATTCCCCATACCAAATGGTTAAAAGTTATGAACAGACAATTCTCAGATGATGAAATTAAAGTCATCTACAGGCACATGAAAAAATGCTCTAAATTACTATTAATTAGAGAAATGAAAATGAAAACAACGCTGAGGTACTATCTCACACCTCTCAGATTGGCTAAGATGACAGGAAAAGATAAAGATAAATCTTGGAGGCGAAGAGGGAAAACTGGGACATTATTGCACTGTTGGTGGAGTTATGAAATAATCCAACCATTCTGAAGAGCTATCAGGATCTATGCCCAAAGTGTTATCAAACTGTGCACACCATTTGATCCATCAGAATCTCTAATGGGTCTGTATACCAAAAAGATCATAAAAGAGAGAAAAGGACCTACATGTGCAAAAATGTTTGTAGCAGCCCCTTTTGTAATGGCAAGGAACTGGAAAATTAGTAGATGCCCATCAATTGGGAATGGCTGATAGACAAGGCAAATAAGGCTCATTGGCACCCATTTGATTCCTTCTCCATCTGTAGTGATATAATCAAACCCTCTCCCCCAAGCAGTTAACCTATCTGGTTCCTTCCATTCACCACTTTCTGGATCTCTCCACATCACCTGGCAATTATTTGAAGATAGTGGAGCTGCTAGCACTGGACCCTGCCCTTCTGGTGTGTTATAAAACCTATCTGCCAGAGCTAGTACATCTTTATCCAAAATAAAAAAAAATAATTGTGTAAAAAGCTAAATTTAAAAGTTTTTTAGGGTTACCTGTGGCTCCCCCTTTCTTTTGTTTTTGGAGGAATGTCTTGATATCTGTTTTTTCTCTCCACTATTGCTTGTTCTTGAGGATTAAAAGGTATGCCTGTGGTGTGTAAAATTTGATACTGTGCACAAAAGAGGGCAAAATGTTTAGAAGTATATTCAGGTCCATTATCTGTTTTTATTGTTTGTGGCACACCCATAATTACAAAGGCTTGTATAAGGAATTCAGTGACCACTCAGGCTGTCTTTTTTGCTGTTGGTATTGCAAAAGTGAATCCTGAAAAGGTGTTTACCACAACATGGGAAAAAACAGATGACTAAAAGATATATAATGGGTCATTTCCCTTTTCCTTGAATCAGTCTACATTCTGAGGTCCAGTGGAAGCCTTTGTTGCATTTTGGACATGGGGTTCTGGGTCTTGTTCTCTCATCCTGTCTTTTCGCTGTATCTCTCTGCCAACATTGAGGCTTTAGATGCCCTATTTTACTGCACTGAAAGCACTGACAAGTCTCTCTGGAAGTCCCTTGTCAAAAGAGACTGTCTTCCCATGTTCGGATCCTGGGAAGTCTTTATCACAGCCTGGGTATAAAAGATATTTGTGCCTACTGAGGCACAGTGTCTTATGATCTCCTCTAAAGGAGCATCCTTATGCAGTCCTAGTATAATTCTTCTACAAACCTCATTAGCATTTTCTTTAGCAAAGTTGTGTTATAATTTCTGCATCAGTTGAACTGCTGAGTATAGGTCCTTAAGTCCAGAGCCTCAAAATGTAGTGTGCTTCTTTCAGTGGCCCACATTCAGACGCCAAAATGTAATGTCTGGGCTAGCTTTCTGAAGAATCTCTCTGGAGTCTGGAGTCTGAGATCAAGCTTGAGCACACACTCACTAGAGTCTACTTATTTCATGTCCTCTCATCCCTTATATATCTTAGTACAATTACATCATTACAACACACTGAGCATGTGCCAATTGTGGAAACATTATGTCATCATAGTAAGTATTAAGTATATGTGAACTAGAGAACCATCATCTCATTAATCACATTGAGTTAACACCCTGCTGTAAGTATCTTTGCTTCAAGCATACTTTTCTCAGAGTTCCCCAATATCTTTGGTTCTCTACAAAACCGAGTCCTGTTGAAAACCTTTGCTTAAAAAAGTCTCCCATTTCTTCCAATGCCATCTCTAGTTGTTTTGATCTATATCTGGCCACTGGATCCACATAGCTCTGGAGGAGAAAATAAGACAGGTGACCTTGCCTAGCCCTTTCTCACTTATATCTAATTCACTTGCATGTCATGGCATCATCTCCCTGATGTCATGGTCCTCTTCTATAATGGATTCAAATAACAATCTCTGTGAATAAAGCTGACCCACAAACTGGAATTGATCATTTGAAAAACTCTCTCCTTCCCTCTTTTTTCCCCTCCCTCCCTCCTTTCTTCTCTTTTTTCCCCTCCTTCTTTCCTCCCTTCCTCCCTTCCTTTGCCCTTCCTCTCTTCCTCCCTCTTTCCTTCCCTCCCACCTTTCCTTCTTTTTTTAAGTTAATTTTTATCATTTCTTGATGAAATAATCAGTTTCTACTTGCTCAATTCTAATTTTTAATGAATTTTCCAATGAATTTTTTTGTTGTTAATTTGGTCAGTTCTGCTTTTTAAGGAATTCTTTTCTTCAGTGAAAATTTATATTTCTTTTCTCTCTTTTCTAATTTTTAAGTTGTTATTTTAAAGTAATTTTTGTGTTTCTTTTATGAAGCCATTATTTCTTCTTTTATGTTTTTGTGCATAATCTCATTTCTTGTCTTCACTTTTTTCCTTTGATTTTGAAAGTCTCTTTTTTTAGATTTACCAGAAATTCTCATTGGACTTGTGTCTGATTCACTGTCAACCCCATCCTCCAAGGCTTTGCTTGCATCTGTTTTGACATCATTGTCTTAGAAGTTTGTGTCCTGCTCTTCCTTCTCAAATTAGGAGATTTTTATGATTAGGTTCTTTTTTTGTGTTAATTGCTCATCTTTCTAGCCTATTTTTTTTCAGCAATGGAGGAAGGGACACAGTCCCAATCTTCTTTTCCACTATTCTTTCCAGAGCTAATTCTAGTGGATTAGAAGGTTTTGGTATTCCCAAATTACTGTAATCTGGGGAGAATTGTGGTCAGTGCTCTTATGGTCTGTTCCCTTATTCTTACTTAGGAAGGGTCCCTAATCTCTTGTGATTGCAATTGATACAACTCCTTAAGGTCCCTTCTCTTTTGGGACTGAAATTGCTCCTTAGGATTCCTCTTCTCTCTTGACACAAAGTGCTCCCCTTTGTTCTAGAATTGTAACCCAACAATGTGCATTGGCAATAGAGTAGCCAAACTTGGAGAATTTTGTTGTTTTGCTTCTTCTACCCAACTATCTTGGTACCAACCCCTTTAATTTTTTTTATAATATTACTTTTTATTTCCACGTAAACAAGCACTAGAGTTCTATAGTCATTGGCTCATGTGTCTTGTGTACCTAACCTCTTTCATTGATCTACTACGATTTTTTTTATCCAGTACCAAATGGTTTTGATGACTGCCCCTATATCTTATAGTTTTAAGACTTTGACTTTTTCTTCATTACTTAGAGTATTTGCTATATTAAGCAAAAGTATAATTTTACCTCAATTTCTAGAGTTTTTAATACAAATAAGGTTTGGATTTTGTTGAAAATCTCCTTAATATCTATTGATGTAAATTTTAAAGTTCCCAATTCTCTCCTTCCATCTTGCCCTTGTCCTACCCATTAAGCAGGTAAACTATATGATATCAATCATACATTTGAAGTAATACCAGATTTATACATTAGCTATGTTATGAAAGTAAGAAAATAAAAATAAATGAAAAAAGTATACTCCAGGCTCTGCTCAAGAATTTACTGGTTCTCTATGTGGATAGAGATAGTATCTTTCTTCATAAAATCCTTTGGAATTATCTTGTATCATTCTATTGATTAGAGTAACTAAGTTTTTCACAGTTAATCATTGTACAATATTGTTATTGTGTAAAATATTCTACTAATTTTGTATTAGTTTATATGTCTTCCTTGTTTTTCTGAAACCATTGTGTTCATTTCTCATAAGACAGTAGCATTACAATCACATATCACAATTCATCAGTCATTCTCCAATTAATGAAAAATATCTCAATTTCCAGTTCTTTGCCATCCCTAAAGGAATTCTATAAATATTTTTGTACAATGAGAGTCTATCTTTTTTTTTTTTTTGATCTCTTTGGGATATAGACCTAGTAGTTTTATTGCTGGGTCAAAAAATGCACAATTTGATAACTCTTTAGGTGTAATAGCCAAATTCCTCTATAGAATGGTTGGATTGTAATGACCTTCCAAAAGAATGCTTTGAAATATTCCCTTATTGATTTTCCCTCTCCCTTTCCATATAGCATTCTGGACTTTTATCGTGCCCTGACTTCTTGAAGCTTCACTCCAGTCCTGCAATACACTCATTGGAAATAACTTGTGCTTCTTCACTCTCTCTCCCTGATTGAATTGCTTCTCCCAAAAACTCCATTTGAGGTCAAGCATCTAGGGCAGCAATATTTCATTCTTTTCCAGCCTATACACTTGGACTTTCTCTGTTTTCCTCCTCTTTTCCCTTTTTCAGTTTCTTTATAGGTATTGTAATCCTCCATTAGAATGTAAGTTCTTTTAGGGTAATATCTGTCTTTCTATTTATATTTATATTCCCAATGCTTAGCACAATGTCTGGCAGATAGTGAGCACTTGATAAGTGATTATTTATTGATGCTAGACACATCCCCTTCATAATACAATTCTGATGCAACTCTCTATAATAGGCAAAATTTTTTTTTATCCTCTTTCTATTTTTTCCCCTCACACAACTACAACTAGAATTGTTCATTTTCCTTTTTTGACACCTTTAATATCTAACTTATTTAGATGTTCCCTTTTTTCATAAAGCATTCTGAGCTATAAATAATTATTCATTCTTTGAAACTTCATAGCACTTTGTTGAATTCATTATGAACTTATAATATTCTAATTAGAATTGCAGTTATTTGCATATATATCTTTTCTTAATTTCTGCTAAAGACAAGGGGACATAGATGGGTCAAATCTACTTTCATACTGCCATGGTAGATATGAAATAAAGAGATGCGGGGGTTAAGGTTAAGCTCTGACATTCACTGTCAGTCTTAGGGATTTTTGTTTGTTTTGTACAATGAGAATAGTTGTCTTACCTTTCACAACAAAATATGCTCCTTTTTTAATTTAAAGGGATTATAAAATGTGTTTATATAGTCCTAGAGGTTTGTAAAATGCTTGTCCTTTTCTAGATGTATAAGGTAAATAAAATGAGTATTAGTACCCCTTTCCTGATCCTTTCCTTTCCTTTCCTTTCCTTTCCTTTCCTTTCCTTTCCTTTCCTTTCCTTTCCTTTCCTTTACCTTTCCTTTTTTTCCTTTCCTTTCCTTTTCTTTTTTCCTTTCCTTTTCCTTTCCTTTCCTTTTCCTTTCCTTTCCTTTCCTTTCCTTTCCTTTCCTTTCCTTTCCTTTCCTTTCCTTTCCTTTCCTTTCCTTTCCTTTCCTTTCCTTTCCTTTCCTTTCCTTTCCTTTCCTTTCCTTTCCTTTCTTCCTTTCCTTTTCCTTTCCTTTCCTTTTCCTTTCCTTTCCTTTCCTTTCCTTTTCCTTTCCTTTCCTTTCCTTCCTTTCCTTTCCTTTCCTTTCCTTTCCTTTCCTTTCCTTTCCTTTCCTTTCCTTTCCTTTCCTTTCCTTTCCTTTTTCCTTTCCTTTCCTTTCCTTTCCTTTCCTTTCCTTTCCTTTTTCCTTTCCTTTCCTTTCCTTTCCTTTCCTTTCCTTTCCTTTCCTTTCCTTTCCTTTCCTTTCCTTT